>NC_058418.1:21162839-21273067 GCF_002201575.2 Neomonachus schauinslandi | reverse complement strand
TCCAAAGGTTCCGGAAGGTTCCAAAGTTCGGAGGCACTCTGAAATTTGATCTCCACAGTGCAAGGAAAATGTTGGTTTGCAATTTGAACAAAGCTCTTATCTCACCCCAGAGGGTGAAAAGCCAGTGGGGAGGGCGGATCATTGCTGGGGTCATTCTTGGCACAGAGTTTCCACTTAGTACTGGGCTATTCCTGGGCACATAATTTCCACTGGGGTCTGTGCAGGCCGAGAGATGACTCTGACTTAGGCCTGTGTCCCTGCACACGTCAGCCCTCAGGGCTGCCAAGACAGGAGGTGAGGCAGCCCAGCTGAGCTAAGGGACCTGCCCAGGCCAGCCCAAGGGATCCCTGGGCTGGTATGGGGTTGGGGAGGTGGGGCAGGGGATCAGGCATTTGTAGAGGGACCCTGCCCTCTGGACTTGAGGATTTCTGATTCTGTCTTTGGTCAAGAACAGCCTTCTTGGAGCTGGGCTCCCCCATCACTCGACCGGGCCCTTGGGCAATAATTTTGATGATGGGGGTGGTACTTTCCCCCATGGGGCTTTCGTGAGGATTAAGTGAGAGACTACTTATAATGTGCTTACAGTTGTAGCTGGTGAGCTGTAAGCTCCTAGTTAATAGCACCTTTGGTTTATTTTCCTTAGTACTATTTTTTTTTTTTTTTTTTTTTTTGGAGAAGGGCCTCCGGGAAACACAGGGTTAGACAAGGCTGAGGGGAAGCCCCTCTGGAAGGAAAGGACACTTGGATCTGGCACTCTCCTCAGTGTACTTGGAGAAAACCTCAGATCCTTATTTGGCCTCTGGACCTTCAAGACTGGCCTCTGCTGGCCCCTTTGACCTTACCTCTTACCCCTCACTCCTTCCTCTGTGACCTCCACAGGTCAGATCCTTGAGCTGTTCCCAAGGCCCAGAACATTCTTTCCTCCGGCCTTTGCATGACTGGCTCTTTCACAGTGTTAAGGCTGGTGCAAGGTTACTTCCTCACCAGGCCTTGCCTGACCCCCACCCCCGCCCCAGCTCTGCCAGGCAGATCAGCCATTTGCTTCACAGCTCTTAGCACGCACAGTCAGAAATTACCTTTTTGATTTACTTACTAGTCTGACTGTCCCACCAGGGAGTCTGTTACTAAAGGGCCTGGTCCCTATTTCTTTGCTGTCTGTCACGTGGTGCCAAGCACAGTAGGACTGTGTCTGGCACATGGTAGGACTTACGGTACACATTTGGAAGGTGAAATCCAGCAGACGTGGGAGCACCGTGGGCCTGGTTGGGGCTGGAGGGAAGGAAGGGCGGCAGTGAATCAGCCTGGCCCCAGTCAGAAGAAGCCAAAGGACAGTACAAGGGGCCAGCGTCCTGACTCCCCGCCTCTGTGATCTTGGCCAGGTACCTCCTTCTCTGATAAGCGGTGTCCCCAACTGTAGCTTTCACAGAAGGGTGGACCTGGGTGCCCCTCCTAGGTCCTGCTTTCCAGGGTTCCCAGGGTGGGGCCCCAGACTTCTCTCTCAAATCACACAGACTGTTTCTGAGTGGAGGAGAGGAGAGAACAAGTTCCGTCAGGACACAGCCCTGTGTCAGGTGCATCCCCAGAGTAGGTGCGTTATGCCTCTAACAGCCTGGGGTGGAATAGATCAGGCATAGATGAGGGGTCTGCAAACTTTTCCTGTAAGGGGCCAAATGGTAAATGTTTTAGGCTTTGCAAGCCAATCTCTGTTGCCGTGTTTCAGTGAATTGGATTTAGAGCGGGCACCGGGTCAGACTTGATGTGAATTGGCCAGCCCCGGTGTAGATCACGTGTGACACCTCAGCTGTCATGCACAGAACCCCAGCCATCCACCGACACTTCCGGCATGGGCCCCCAGACCCCAGTGTTCACCGAGCACCTTCAGCCCCCTCAGGTGGAGGGATCACTTGTGTTCAGGAGGGCCAGCCCAGGAGCCTGGCAGCCTCCCAAGCCCTCCTCTCAAAAGCAGCTCTGTTCATTTCCCTGCTGCCAGATACTAACCCTTCAGAAGCGTCCACCCTCTGTCAGCACCCCGGGTGCTGGGTACCACACCGAGGTCGCACATGCACTATCCCAAGGCCGGAGGCTGTCCTGAGGCAGGCTGGCCCCAAGAGGCATGGGTCAGCTCTCTCCTCCCCTGCCCTAAAGGAGGGAGGTTCACTTCTTTGGTGAGAACAGTAAAAAGGAGGATTCCCCATCTGCTTGGGTGAAGGATGCCATATTTACCAAGAAGAATCTCCAGACCATGTCAAACCCGGTGTGAAGTTATGGTTGTGGGAAGGGTGGGCAGACTTGGAGGGAACCCCAGAAGAATGTTGTTGGCCCAGCCCTCTCCCAGTCTGGGACCCACTATAGGCTCATGGAGGAGAGGGGCATGAGGGCCTTCTGGATACCCCAGTCGGTGCGTGGGATCAGTTCAGAGCCCAGACCCCTTTCACAAATACCCCACCCTTCCTGGGCCACATATTGCTGCCAGCAACTGGACAGGGGTGACTAGGGCCTGGAAAGGGTCTGAAAACCATTAGCTGGGGCCAGACAGCAAGGGGGTCTTGCGTGGGGCATCCTGGTACCCCCTACCAGGGACAAGGAGACAGTGTTGTAGGCCCTCTCTTGCCTAAACCGCTCCCATCCCTGGGCACTGCCTGCCCACCTGGGTAGCGTCCGGTCAGAGGGGGACCTGGGCAAGCTGGCTTCTAGAGCTCACCAAACCCCCCAGGGCCAGATGGGGGCCATCTGCTCTCTTCCGTCTCGGCACCTAGTCTGTCTGCCTCAGCTACCAAATGTGTTAAGCCTTGGTCTGTAGCAGCAAGATTGGGTGACACACAGGTGAGCTCGGCGGGAGCAAGTGACGTCCTTCGTCAGGACTCCCTCCTGGCATCACCTGTGTCCCTGGACTAGAGGGGGCCCCGCCAGGTGACCTGCTTCGAGCCCCGCGGGGTGGAGCTCCCAGCCAGGAGAGCTCAGGGCTCTGGGTGCAAACTCTGTCCTGTGACTCTTGTCTTTTCTAGGACCTTATACTTAGACAGAGAGAAAGAAAAAGAAGCTCACGTCCCTACTTCCCGGAACTGACTGGTATTGTGATTTTATCACGTTGCTGCTACTTTTTTAAATAAAAGAAAGAATATTATAGATAAAGGTGAAGTCCTACTTGATCCCCCCCCCCCCCATTGCTGTTATATCCAGGTACCCTTTCTCCAGGCCACTTTCACCTGACTTTGATTTGGGTCCATCATTTGTTTTTAACCTGTCTTAATAACCCTTTTTAAGTGTATAGTTCAGTGGTATTAAGTATATTTCCATTGTTGTGAAACATCTCCAGAATTCTTTTCATCTTGCAAAACTGAAGCTCTGTACCCATCAAATAACAGCTCTCCTTCCTCCCGCTGCCCCCCAACCTGGGCAACCACCTTTCTACTTTCTGTCTCTATGCATTTGACTACTTGCAATGCTGCGTGGGAGTGGAACCGTACTGTATTTGTTGCTTTGTGACCGGCTTATTTCACGGAGCATAAATGTCTTCAGGGTTCATCCACATGGTAGCAGGGGTCAGAATTTCCTTCCTTTTATGGCTGAATAATTTTCTGTTGCACATTCTGTTCAGCCGTTCAGCCGTCGATGGACATTTGGGTTCCTTCCACCTCCCGGCTACCGTGAATAATGCTGCCATGAATGTGGGTGTACGATACCACTTTGAGACCCTGCTTTCTGTCTGGTGGGGAGATACCCAGGAATGGAAGTGCTGGGTCAGATGGTATTTCTATTTTTGATCTCTCGGGGAGCCCCCATATTCTTTTCCTTAGTGCTACACCGATTAACATTTCCCCCAACAGCGCGCCAGCATTTCAACCTCACGTCTTTGCCAACACTTATTATTGCCTGGGTTTTTTAAGTTTTTTTGTTTTTGTTTTTGTTTTTTTAATAGTAGCCACCTTCATGCATGTAAAGTTCCATCTTCTCCATCTTCATTCGAATATCTAGTTCTTGAACACTTTTGCACCATTTTGTAATATCTACACATAAGCTGTCACTTCTCATTTGGCAGGTTGCTTTTTCCACTCAGTGTCTGATGTCTGTTGTCACTCCACGTTGACCCGCATGGATTGGGTGAGTCGCAGTAGCTGCCGGAGGTCTTCCTGCGTGTGAGTGGCCTGGCTGTGGGACCTGTTCCCCCACCGCTAGGCATCTCTGTTGTCTCCGCCACAGGTCTTGAACTCACGGCTCTTGGGGGTCTCCCTCGGCTGCGTTCTGAGCTCCTCCAGTGGAGCCCTTAGCCAGCACTCAGCCCAGCCGGTGGCGGGGAGGGGGGTGGCCTCTGGAATTTTGCCAGATTGTCCACAGCAGGGACCCAGTGATTGGTCCTAGCAGGACAGCCCAGGGCTGTCACCAGTAATCAGTGAGGTCTGCAACACACAGCCAAGATTAGCAACCTAAAAACAGTGGTTCTTACATAAGGTGGTGTGGGCAGCATCTCTCAGGATGCTTTGTGGTCTGAGGGGGGCAAGCGGTATGTGACTCAGGGGACTGAGCACCTGGCTTGTGCAATGCATCCAGCCCCCACACTGGGCCCCGCTCTGGCTTCCCACAAGTGGTCTGACTTATAGAACTGCAGTGTGGTGACCCAGAAATACCACGAGAGTGATCGGCTTGGCCAGGGTCATGCTGTGTGTGCCTGTGTGCACATGGCCGTGGCCGTGAGGTCAGCTGTCACCTGCTTCTTTCTCGGAAGTAAGGCAGACTCTTTGCATGGGGGGCCCTCAGGGAGCTTTGGAAAGGTTCCTTCATTCACTTCACAGTAGGGCCAAAACACCTACTGTGTGCTCGACACCGTTCCAAGCACTGGGGATACTATAGTGAACAAGACAAGGCTCCTGCTCTCATGGAGTTTAGAACCCAGAAAGGGAAATAGAAAACATGTAAGCAAGTAATAGATAAGAAAATATTAGGTCCTGATAAGTCCTGGGAAGAAAAACCAAAATAAGGTAACATCTCAGAGAAAGGGTCAATAAACTTTTTCTGTAAAGGGCCACGTAGTACATACTTTAGGCTTTACAGCCCGTGGTGTCTGTCACCACTAGTCATCTCTGCCATTGCAGCGTAAAAACAGCCACAGACAATTTTCAGTGAACGAGTGTGGCCATGTTCCAATAAAACTTTATTTACAAAAACAGGCTGTGGGCCAGATTTGACCCTCAGGCCAGAGTTTGCCAACCCTGTACTTGAGATGGGGTTGTCAGAGACCCTTTCTGAAGGGAGATGAGGACTGAGGGCCTAGTCACAGGAGGGAGCCAGCATGGCACAGCCTAGTTCAGGCAAGACATGATGGCGCCTTACTGTGGATTCAGCCGTGTAGCTGTGTGGTGAGAGGTGGGCAAACTCTGGCCAGTGGTGAGAGAGAAAAATGGTGGAGCTTGCTCACGAGGTGACCGTTGGGGGTACAGGAAAGAGGAGGCTCAAGGATGAGTCCTAGATTTGGGGCTTGAACAAATGGGTGAATGGTGGTTTTGTTTATGGAAAAGAAGAACTGGAGGGAAAAGCTGGGTTTGTGTTAGGCATGTTGAATTTGAGGACCTTCTTAGAGGAGCAAGTTGGAAATCGCATGGGCAGTTGGACGTCCATGCTTAACAGCGCAGGAGAGAAGCCACGGCTGGAGGCTTGACCTGGGGAGTCAGCAGGATTTGGGTGGTCTTCAATGCCATGAGTCCGGAGGTCAAAGGCAGTGTGTGTGGACAGAACAGGGAGGGGGGGCTGGATGAGATCTGGGCCACTGACATTTCGTGCTTGGCAGAGGAGGACAGAGTGGGCCTCACACTCCGTGGAGGATGGCACTGTCTCCTGGGAAACAAGCTCTGGGCCCCCTACCTACAGAGCCTCAGTTTCCCCCTGTCACTGGGGGATTCTACCTCCTTGGGTTGCTGTGGGGACTAAATAAGATAGTCATGCTCGACATGGAGGAAGCAGTCAGCACGTGGTACCTGTGATGCAGGCAGTGGTGACCACTGAGCCACGGGCCGAGGGAGCGGGCCGCAGGTCTGTGATGGTTTGGCTTGGTGGATGGCGGAGTCCGTGATGGGTTAGGTTTGCAGACACCTGGTGCCTGGAGCTCGCTGTCCCTTCCACCTGGAGCAGGCCCAATGTGCCAGGTCTCTCTGGTGCTCCTGGGAGCCCCTGATGGGAGTTGGGGCTCAGTATCCTTGCCCCTTGGGGTGGACAGCATTGAGGCACGTTCTCTCCTGGCTCCCAAGGCTCCCCAGGGAGTTGAGCCCCCACTGGCCACAGTGGTGGCCGGCTCAGCCACACATCTTCACTGCTGCCTCCCCGTCCCCGGCTGGCTTCCACGTGCCCCTCACTGGGGACCGCCCCTTCATGTCTGGGCAGCTCCTTGTCTAAGAGTTGGCTCTGGCTTCTGGGGCAGCGAGTTTGTGCGGCTGGCTGGCCGTCTGGGCCCTGTGGTGGCCTATCTGGCTGGGGCGTGCGGGCCGTGGGGTCCCGGCCCCCCAGCTCTGCCCGGCAGCTTGCCGCCTCCCTCACCTGCCGCCCCTCCCACAGCCAGGCTGCCGGAGAACATGGTGGATTACCTGGCCAACACGGAGATCAACAGCCAGCGCATCGCGGCCGTCGAGAGCTGCTTCGGGGCGTCGGGGCAGCCGCTGGCCCTGCCAGGCCGCGTGCTGCTGGGCGAGGGCGTGCTGACCAAGGAGTGCCGCAAGAAGGCCAAGCCGCGCATCTTCTTCCTCTTCAACGACATCCTGGTGTACGGCAGCATCGTGCTCCACAAGCGCAAGTACCGCAGCCAGCACATCATCCCGCTGGAGGAGGTGACGCTCGAGCCGCTGCCCGAGACCGCGCGGGCCAAGAACCGCTGGATGATCCGCACGGCCAAGAAGTCCTTCGTGGTGTCAGCCGCCTCCAGCACGGAGCGCCAGGAGTGGATCAGCCACATCGAGGAGTGTGTGCGGCGGCAGCTGCTGGCCACCGGCCGCCAGCCCAGCACGGAGCACGCGGCGCCCTGGATCCCCGACAAGGCCACGGACATCTGCATGCGCTGCACGCAGACGCGCTTCTCGGCCCTCACGCGGCGTCACCACTGCCGCAAGTGCGGCTTCGTGGTCTGTGCCGAGTGCTCCCGGGAGCGCTTCCTCCTGCCGCGCCTGTCGCCCAAGCCCCTGCGCGTCTGCAGCCTCTGCTACCGCCAGCTGGCCGCCCGCAAGCGGGAGGAGGACGAGCCGTGCGCGGGGGCCCCCGGGCAGCCGGCCCACGCGGCCGGGGCGGGCTGCGGAGCGTCCAGCGGGGACGAGGAGGACTCTGACGAGGACAAGGAGGGCAGTGGCGCCGGCGACTGGCCCAGCCGTGTGGAGTTCTACGCCTCGGGCGCCTCCTGGTCGGCCTTCCACAGCTGACCGGGATCTGCGGCTGTGCGGGAGAGGCTCCCGGTCCCTCCTGCATCCGGGCAGACTCCATCGCCGGGCCCTGAGAGAGCACAGCTCCCGCGCTGCACCCCGCCCCCAGGACCCTGCCCCACGGGGGGCAGGCGCAGTGCCAACGGCTCTTTCTCTCCAGACCCCAGTGCCTTTGTGCTGGCCATTGGCATCCTTCTTTTCCACGTCAGGTAATTCTCTGTCCACTTAGCGAACTCAAAACACTTGGGCCTCTTAGGAACAAATAAATGCCTTTTCTCAGACCTAAGAGCTGTGGTCCCAGATGATGACTTGAGCTAGACAACCCCAGGCACCTTTCAGGACCAGAGGGCAGATAGGACTGGAGTGAGGTCCCCTGAGGCCGTGCACCCAGCACCTGCCCCCCAGACAAGCACACCCCCAGGGAAGACTGGGAGGGCTGGAAACCAGGTCTGCCCAGGCACCTTGCTGACGCCCACCTGCCTGGCTGGCTGGGCCTTCTCAGGCCAGGCATGTGAGCTCACCTTGAGCCAGACTAGAGTCTGCCGTGCCGTGGGTGCCTGCCAGGCGTGGGACTGCAGCCTGGCTCCCCGGGGTCCAGGGCACGTGCCCGGGCCCCTGGCCCCATCTCCCCTCACTCCAGATGTCCAGGTGTCTGATGCCCCTTGGTCCTGTCCTCGTCTCTCCCTGTGGCTGGGGAAAGCGGTGTTTTCTGTTAGGACCCTTCATTGCAAGTGACAGAAACCCTACCCAGACTGATTTAACAATAAAAAGAACGTTTATTAACTCATGTGGTCAAAAAGTTCAGGAATGACTTGCTTCAGACACAGCTCATCAGGGGCTCAAACCATGCGAGGTGGCATCTGTCCACAACCGTCCCCCATGCTGGGTGTCCTGGGAACATTGGCAGCACAGTGGGGTCAGACATTCATGCCACCCCTGGGCTGCTTCCTGCGGACATGGCCCCGTCCACCTGGGTGCTCTGCCCATGGCCCAGCGTGACACAGTCTGCACATGGCAACACGATCTCCTGATTTGCTTCTGCTCTGGTCTTTCCCTGTTGCCTGGCTGACCTTGGCCAGAGCCCACTGTGGTGGAGGGGGAGGTCACTGTCAGCTAGAAGTAGTGACTCTGGGACCAGGAAAGCCTCCCCTAGCCCACATGACCCTCTGCCTAAAACCCCTTCATCAGGGCTCCAGGCCTTGGGGGGAAAATCGCCCTCTGGCCAGTTCTCAAGTCCTCCTGTGCAGATAGAACCCTGAGGGTCTGGCTAGAGTACTACATCCGGTTCAGCTGGTCACTGGCTCCCAGGGGCATCCAGGCTCCAGCCCGCTGTTGACGGGGAGCCACCCCTGTGAGGGAGGGTAGAAGCGGTAAAGTGCCAGACACCCGGGCCTGCCTGTGGCCTTCCTGCACAGGCAGAGGGAGGCAGGCGGGGAGGGTCAGAGGTGCTTCCGAGAACAACTTGTTGGTTTTCAAGCCCTTGGCCTCCCTGAGCCACACAAACTGGTCTAGGCTGGTTCTGCCTGGGCAGAGGGCTCAGGGCAGGACAGGTCATGGGATGAGGGGCAACTTCCTGAAGACAGATCAGATACCCTCTCACAGCCAGGCCAGGCAGCCCCATCCCTTCACCCCAGGGCCAGGGCTGGGGCAGGGAGTGCCCAGCTCCAACCACTGGCCTCCTGGTCCCAGCCCCACTCTCCTGGAGCCTCCCTTTCCTGGTAAAGGGGGAGTAGGAGCACCGGGCAGCATTCATGTGGACAGGAAGGAGGACTGCCTGCAGCTGGGCACCGCCAGCCTTCTCTGCAGGGGCCTGCCACAGGGGCACAGACAAGACCCCAAGCATGCAGGGCAGGCGGCCGAGAGCCTTGCCCTCCTCACCAGGGCTGGGCAGCTTCTGGCTCAGCCCTTAGCCCGGGACCCTTAGGCCTGCTTCCCTAGTACCCCCACCTATTAGGGCCTGCAAGGACTCAGGGCTTGAGTGGCAGCAAGCTTTGGGGGGCCTTCATTCATGCAGACGCATTGCTCCGTGCCATGCCAGGTGCTGGGGACACAGCCGTGGGTGAGACACACAAGGTCCCCACTCTTAAGGTGTCTCCTCTGGCGGAGGAGCCAGGCAGGCGTGGGGTGGGTTGTGTCAGTCCTGGTGTGCTGTGACAGGGGCAGGGACTGAGGCGTGACGTGGTGGGCAGGTGGACGGCAGCACTCCGCAGGGGTGAGCTCCCCGCATATGGTGAGAAAGAGTGAGCAATGCCAGCTAGAGAGGTGGCGCTCCAGACAGAGGGAATGGCAGGTGCAAAGGCCCTGAGGAGAAGAGGTGCTCTGGAGCAGCATGGCTGGACTGAGGCCAGACAGGTGGTGGGGCCGGCTCAGATGAGCCAGGAGCCACTGGAACCTTCCACAGGGCAGCAAGTCTGCTCTTTGCTTTCCGGAGCTTGCCTGGCAGCTCTGTGCAGATGGCTGAGGCAGAGAGAGTGGCCTGACAGCCACCCCAAACTCCTAGGACCCCGGAGAGGGCAACCAGGCTCCACTAAGGCCACATCTGCCTGCGGTGGGGGGGGGTGGACGGCAAGCCGTGGCTGTCCCCACCTCCTCCTAAAGGGCCGGCCCCTCCCCTGTTCTGGATGACAGCAGATGGTGCACCGGGAAGCAAGATAAATGCCTCGGCCGAACATTTGTCCTGGGCCAGTGTGTGGGGTCAGTGATGGTCAGCGCCCCGGCCACTGAAGCCCAGAGGAGAATGTGTTGGGAGGAAGCAGGACCTCCCAGAAAAGAAGATGTGGGCCCAAGAAGGGAAGGTGCTGCCTCAGGAGACCCCATCTCTGACTCCTTTAGGTCTGGTCTCCTTTAGAGACAGCCTCGTCAGCTTGGCTTGGGTCATGGGTCAGGCCAGGCCCTGCCTCCAGCTGCCCCCCAGGCTGTTCCGAGAAGGGGCTGGCTGCCGGCCAGGCTGCCGGGGAGCTCTGCTTTCTCTCACCTACTTCCCCAGCAGGTGTGGTCCTGCGAGGCTCTGGAGCTGCCCCTAGTCGAAGCCACATAGAGGACCCCAGCCCTTGGCCACCACACTGCCCCCCTCGCATGGAGGAGGTCAGGAGTTCTCAGGGCTCAATCAATGCTTCTGCTCTTTGCGATGTTCCCTCTTCCCAGAATGAAGCTTGAGGTCTGGCCGCAGGGCTGGGTCTGCTGGGCCTATGTCCCAGCCCTCACTCTCTCCTGGGGCTTTGCTTACAAGGCCTGGCAAGGACCGGGAACCCACTGTCCTGCCAGCCAAGTGCTCCCTTCCACAGCCCAGGAATCCTTCCTCCCAGCCGTGCCTGGACTCCGTATTCCTGCCAGAGGCTGATCCTTCAGCCCTGGGAGGGGTCTGCCCTGCCCTGCCCCTCCTCCTGGGAGATGGAGATGGACACGGGCCGGGGGAGGGTCCGAGGACCAGGCCCATGCATTTGAGGGGCACCCACCACCTCAGCATTGCTGGAAGCGCCCCTGTGGCATCAGCCCTGACGGAAGTCACTCCAGGTGGAAAGTGAAGTCTCAGGGTGACCTCAGGGCAAGGGGGCCTCCCTTGAGAGTTTGACCTACCGCTGGGCAGGGCTGCAGTGGTCCTGCAGGACTCGGATACTGAGGGACGTCTCTGCAGGTTACTGAGGCTGATGCTGAACCTGGCTGCCCCGTACTGAGACCCAGCTGGCCACCGGCCTCAGGAAGGCAGAGCCGGGTTACACAAGGCCATCCTGAGTCTGGAGGGGATGTGGCCTGAGTCCTGAGAGAGGGATAGACAAAGCCAGTGGCCAGAGCTCCCAGAATAGTTGTGTGATCAGGGAGGGCTTCCTGGAGAAGGTGATGTTTGGTTGAGCCCCAGGAAGGCACAACTTTATCAGAGAGGACAGTGGTCTCCACCAGGACTGGGACTCTGGGTCTTTTGTTCACTATCCCCACCTGCCCCTGACACTGAACACGTGTGGATTGAATAAATGAATCAAGTAAGAAATGAAGTTGGGGACTTGGGGGCAGAAGGGATGATAATGAAATGGCCATTGAGCCTCACCTCTGGAGCCTCCGGTCAAGGTGCTGGATGAGAACTGATGGGCCTGGCCTCTTTCTGGAGCGTTGGGGAGCAGCCCTGTCCCCCAGACACTGACTGCTGCCCTGTCAGCAGGAACAGGAAGCATCCATCCCCCACTCCCAGGCAGAGCTTTCTGGAGACGTGATGTCAGACCTGTTTGCAGGGGGTCATCATCCAGGTTGGCCTCAGCGGATGTCAGCTGGCCTGGCCTCTGCCCGGCCCCAGCCTGTTCTTGGGGACTCAGCCAGGAAGAGGCTGCAGGGGAAGTCAGGGCCCCTGCCGGGCCCTGCTACCGGGCAGGTGGGGAGTGACTGCAAGGCTGACCCAGTTCTCAGCCAGGATCCTGGGGTTCTCAGGCCACTCTCGCAAACCAAGGCAACCACTTCCGCTGGCCTGCCCCTGACCCTGCAGGAAGTAACCGTCCCTAGGCCTGTGGACCGGCTAGAGGCCGCCTCCGAGTCTGAGGCTTTTCACACCTGGCAGCAGCAGGCTCTGGGCTGCCCGAAGCCTCCCTCCTCAGTGCTTGCCAACTGTCTCCCTGCCTCTCTCTGCACGCAGGCTCCAGCTGTGAAGGGGCCCACACCCTCCACATGCGTGCTCTGCCTTAGCCCTGAGCAGACTCAGCGAGAGACCTGTGCCCAGAGGACAGAACTTGGGCCGAGGGCCACAGGCCGGAGGAGGGATTCTGCCTCACTGAGCCAAACAGAGCTGGATCCTGGCTTCTCTGGGCTACTTGCTGACTCTGAACCCAACATCCGCCTTCGTGCATGAACTTTGGGCCTCCCTGTGGACCCCAGTCTGCTGCCGCCTCCCCTCTGCAGCCTTCCTGGTTGCCCCAGGGCAGCATGGCTAGCCCATCTGTGCTCCCGGAGCACCTGCAGCCCCAGCTCTGGCTCCCAGCCTCCGTCCTTCATGAAGTGCCTGAGTGGGCCCTCGAGTCTGGGCGGCTCGAGGGTAGGGGGCCACTCAGTCATCATTCACCTGCAGCCCCCACAACTCTCAGCCGGCTTCCACAGACGCCTTTCATGGAAGGTGGCCTTGGGCCTTCCCCTAGCTCCGGGGGGGCAGGGGGGCTGTCTGCAACATGCTGGGGTCACGGGACCTCAGAGCCAAACTGACCCCGTTGGCTTCCCCTAACCAGCTAGTCCTGCTCCATTGGCACCTGCCCCCTAGCCTTTGAGCCAGACGTTGGGGAGTCTCCTGACCATTCCTTGCCTGTCCCCCCACCCTCCTGTGCCTTTCTAGGTAACCCAGGCCCAAACTGGGAGAGCCTGTGGAGCACTGGGGCGCTGAAGGAGCTTCCATAGGGCCCTGGAGGGAGTGGTTCAGGCAAGACCACAGAGGTGGGCCTGAGCCAGGCCCCACGAGGTAGAGTCCTTATCCCAAAGGACAGTGAGCCCTGTGCACACATGGGTGCACACGCCCCTCCGGCCCCTCTCAGCCTGCCTCCTACTTTGCCCTCCCAGACTCCCCATGTCACAGCCTCAGACTAGCTTTTGGAGCAGTCTAGAAGGGAGGAATCGAGAGTGAGGGCGGGGGCTCACACTCAGGAAGGGAGAGTGAACATCCAGGAGGCTCTCGGGTGCTCCTCCCCATTTCTTTCAGTGTTTGGCCTGGGAAGCCAAGGCCCGCAGGGCAGGTGCACCCCTGACACTCACGAATCAGGGTCAGTGCCAGAGTCCTGTCCCGTGTCTTCCCCGAGTCCTATCTCCTGCTGGCTCCCCTCACCACCACAGAGCCCAGCTCTGACTGGAATGTTCCAATGCTGAAAACAGAAAGGCTGGCAGGCAGGGAGGAAGAGAAGGGGGTTGGGGGGAAGACCAAGCCAGACATTTCTAGGCAAAAACCAGGGGAAATTTCAATCGCTGGAGTATTACTTTAGGGGGTCCTGTCAGATGTTCTGACCCCAAAGAACAGGCTTTCTGGAGAGCAGTACTGCTCACAGTAGCTCCCAAGCTGGGAGGGAGGGAAGCTGGGTGCCGGGAGCCAGTCGTCCATGCTGCTGCCACCCACTGTTTCCCCACACAGTGGGGCTTCACGTGACCCCTAGCTGCCCATAGCGACACCCCGGGTGTGGGAACCCAGGCTTCCAGGATTCTGGAACCACACACACACAGAGATACACACACACACACACACACAGGCACACACACACAAGTTTTCCTTTGTGTGTACAGAAGGAAACTTTATGCAGTTGCAAATTGTCAACATTCTCAAAATGCCAAAATGCCTTCCTTTGTATCCCAACCAAGCCTCCTGGAGTCCCCACCCCCACCCAGAACACAGAGGGACCCTCTCAGCCTTGGGCCAAGCTGGCCGCTATAGCTAATCTCTTTCCCCAGGGTTGAGCTAGAGCTGGTCTACGAGCGTGGCGTCAAGGCTCAGTGAGAGGGAGTCTGGCTGGGGGCCGGGGTGTAGTCATCACCCCAGGACAGGCCCAGGCTCCCCACGCCCTTCTGTTCTGCACTCATGTCCTCACCTTGAAACACAGGCCAAGTCCCAGCTCCCTGACTCCTGCTGCTGGAGGGGGTTCACGGCATGGTGGGCACCCGTGGCTCACCTGGGTATGTTCGTCCTTCGGGTACTCACACCCTGGCATGAAATAATACCGAAAAAAAAAAAAGTGTTGGTCTCTAGTTCCAATTCCTGGCACAGAGCTCCCAAATACCTGGGAATTTCCCGGGTGACAGGAGTGCCTGGTGTCCTAATGAGGCAGAACTTAGTGGGCACTAGAAAGACCAAACTGTGATTAGAAGCTTGGAACTTTCGATCCCACCCCTCATTCTCCCAGAAGGAGAAGGGGACCAGAAACTGAGCTAATGATCAGTCATGATGAAGGTTCCATAAAAACCCCAGAAGTACGGGGTTCAGAGAGCTTTTGGGTTGGTGAACACGCGGAGGTGCTGGGAGGGTGGCCCCTGGGGTGGTGGGGAGGCTCCACAGCCCTCCCACATACCTTGCCCTACGCATCTCTTCATCTGGCCATTCATCTGTAGCCTTTATCCTAACCTCTGTGATAAACCAGTCAACGTATTTCACTGAGTGCTGTGAGCTCTTTTAGCAAATTCTCAAGCCCAAGGAGGGGATCACAGGAACCCTGATTTATAGCTGGTCAGTGAGAAGGACAGGGGACACCCCGAGACTTGTGATTGCTGTCTGAATTGGGGGCAGTCTGGTCTGTGGCATCTGCACTAACATCGGGGAGAGAGCATCAGAACCAAACTGAACTGTAGGACACCGAGCTGGTGTGCAGAGAATCGCTTGGTGGGGGGATCCCCCGACGTGCGGTGTCGGAGCGTTGTGAGTGTGGTAGTGCGTGGCGGGGTGGAATAAAGGTACGAACGGGAGTGTTCCTCCCACTCCTTGCTTTGGCCACTGGCTTCGGTGCAGCTGGGCCATCCACATCCTGGCTCTAGAAATGAGCACAGGCTCGCGGTCGGAACAACCGGCACACTTGGTAGGACTGAGAGGACGTCCTGAGGGCTGTGAGGGTCCACGTGCACTTCTCCCGCCTGTGCAGAGAGGCGTGGTCCTGAGTCACGTGGCAGGGGGTCACAGCCCGGCTCTCAGGAGGGTCCCGGGAAAGGGATCGGGGGCCCTACATTCATCCCAGAACGAGGCTGTCACAAGACACTGTGCAGATTTCAATTCAATTAGGGAGAAACCCACCCAGTGATGAACAGCTCCAAGATATGAAAACAGAGCATTCAAAAGCACAATGGACACAGTGATTGTTTCCTTTATTCAAGTCAGAAACAATGCGACATCTCACTCAGGCACAAGCTGATTATCACATGAGTCAAAACTCTGAGGAACAAACATAATTCAGATGCAAACCCGATTTGGGAAACAAAGCCCGTCCAGTCCTCATCAAGTTAGGACAACAATGATGCAGAAACACTGAGCTCAGCAAGGACGGGCTTCCTGAGAGTACCCAGGTCCTCCACTGTTCCGTCCAAGGTCTTTTGCACATTGATCTCCTCTACAAAGGTCAAGGAGTAAGCAGTTAGGACAATCAGTAAGTCTTCAGAGCAGTATGAGGAGGAAATTAGCATGGGGTGACAGTTCATAAGTGGGGGCAGTCAGCCATCTGGGGCACCCCCTGGGGCTTTGGGGTTTTTATTGAGGTCTAACCTACATCTAGTAAAGTGCACAAATCTTAAGTCAGTGAGACTTTACACACGCGCGCACACACACACGCGCGTGCACGTAAGCGTGCATGCATATGCCACCTCCTGGGGCAAGATAACCAAGGTCCTGCCTCCAAGGGCGACTGGTGTTCACCAAAGTTTTCCCTTGTTTTTTTTTTTAACTTCATATAAATAGAATCATATTGTATGCATTTTTTTGTTCAGACTTCTTTGTTCAAACCATGTCGTCGTGAGCATCTGTAGTTGGTGTTTTTCAAGTGGTGGAATATTCTATTGAGTGAGCCCTCCACAACTGTGTGTCCACTCTACTGTGGACAGGCATTTGGGTTGTTTCCAGTTGGGAGTTGGCATGGATAAAGCCGCTGTGACCATTCCCGTAGATGTCTTTGGTGGACGAAGCATGATTAGGGGTGTCACTGCTGGGCCACGGAACATACACGTATATGGCTTTAGCAGATGCTGCCCAAGAGTGCCCTGCAGTGGTTAAACCAGTTTGCACGGCCTCAGCAGATGAGGCTGCAGGTGCTCCCCTCCTCAGCAGCACCTGGTACCGTAGGGCTGTCTCACTGCCTTGACTCTGGAGGGTCACTTGGAACGAGGGCTCAGACACCAGCCTGACTCCGGAGCTCCCCTCACTGGGCTGGCGGGAGGCGGCCTTTTCTCCAGCGCTGGGAGGAGTGGGGGTGGGAGACCGAGGTGGTGTGGGTGTTAGGCCTGCCCCGCATGCAGGTGAGATGGAAAATGAAACCCAAGAAAACCTGCCCGCTGCCTTTATTTTCTTCCTTCCTTCCCTGAGTGTTTACTGAGCACCTACAGCCCTGGGGCCACAGCTGTGAAGTGGACAAAGAGCCCTCCGCTCATGGAGCTCACACTAGTGAAGAGAGAAAGATCACAAACACAACTGAAAAGGGTAGTATACTCTCTCATATCTCTGGGGTCTTTTCCAGCACTAGGAAGATGCCCAACCCAGAGGGGCGCACTGTGGAAACACTCATGCCTGCCCCTGGTTAGCTCAGCTCCCTCGATGTGCCTTTATCCATTTGTTTCCTTTTTAAAAATGTAATTTAATTTAATTTAATTTAAATTCAGTTAATTAACGTATAGTGTATTATTAGTTTCAGAGGTAGAGTTCAGCGATTCATCAGTTGCATATAACACCCAGTGCTTATTACATCACCTGTCCTCCTTAAAGCCCATCACCCAGTTACGCCAACCCTCCACCCTCCTCCCCTTCCTCAACCCTCAGATTGTTTCCCAGAGTTAAGAGTCTCTTATGGTTTGTCTTCCTCTCTGATTTCATCTTATTTTATTTTTCCCTCCCTTCCTCTATGATCCCTGTTTTGTTTCTTAAATTCCACATATGAGTGAGATCATATGATAATTGTCTTTCTCTGATTGACTTATTTCACTTAGCATAATACCCTCCAGTTCCATCCACATCGTTGTAAATGGCAATTTCATTTTTTTGATAGCTGAGTAATATACCATTGTATATATACCACATCTTCTTTATCCATTCATCTGTTGATTTGTTTTCTGAAAAGATGATCTCAACACCCTTCTTGATGTAGGTCCTCTCCATGGGGGTGGGGTAGGAATAAGTATATAATGGAGGATGTTACAAGGACTGAGGGCTACAGATAACAACGCAGAGAGGGGGACGGTGAGGGCTGGGTGGCTACAATTTCAGATCGAGTGGCCAGGCAAGGCGTCACTGAAAAGGTGACCTTGAATCAAGCCCTGAAGGAAAGGAGGCAGATATCTGGGAGAAGAACAGCCAAGGCAGAGGAAGCAACAAGTGCAAATGCCCTGGGGTGGGGACGTCCCCAGCCTGGTGATGGAGCTGGGAGGAGCCAGTGTGGCTGGCAGAGCAGCGGGGGGAGAACAGCTGGAGATGACTGAGAGGCAGGGGAGATGAAGCAGGGCCTGGTGTGTTGTGGTGGTTGCTGGTTTGTTGTGGTTTTTGAGAGGGGAGTGTGGGTACCAGGAGCTCAATTTCCGAGTGTAAAGCTGGAGACCGAGTAGGCGGTTGTGCGGGAGGGACTAGGGCCAGGAGGGAAGTCTGAGCTGACAAGCACCGTGTGGGACCCGAGCCCCATGGGAGAGGCGACGTGGGAGCAGCAGAGGTGGAGAAGGAGGAGCAGCCGGCCAGGGGGAGGGGGGCCCGGCCAGTGCAGCAGCCGAGGTGGGCATAAGGGAGAAGCCTGCCAGATGCTGCCCGGTGGGTGGTTGGGCGGCAGGAGGACCGAGAACCAGCCCGTGTTCAGTAACGTGGACGTCATGTGCAGTGGTCGCCTACAAGGTGGCCACCGTGATCGGAGACCATTTAGTGGGGTGGTGGGAGCAGGGGCCTGCCAGAAAGCACCGGAGAATGGGAGCCAAACTGGCGAAGTCATTTGAGGGATTTCACTGCAAAGGGCAAGAGAGAAATGACCAGTGGCTAGAGATGGAAAAGTCGCTTTTCTTTTTTAAAAGATTTTATTTATTTGAGAAAGAGTGCAAGAGAGAGAGAGCAAGAGAAGGGGTGGAGGGGCAGAAGGAGAAGCAGACTCCCCACTGAGCTGGGAGCCACCACTGGGCTCAATCCCAGGACCTTGGGATCATGACCTGAGCCAAATGCAAAGGCTTAATCCACTGAGCTACCCAGGTGCCCCTGGAAGAATGGCTTTTTAAACAGCTTTATTGGGATATAATTCTTATCCCATAAAATCCGTCCGCCTTTTTAAGTTCGCCATTCAGTTTTGCTAGTGTATTCATAAGATTGTGCACCCATCCCACTATCTAATTCCAGGGGATTTTCACCACCCCAGAGAGAAACCCCACACCCATGAGAGCTCACTGCCCGTTCTCCCCTCTCCCAGCCCCTGACGACCACCCATCTGCCTTCAGTCTCTATTGGTTTGCCTATTCTGACATTTCATGCAAGTGGAATCGTGCAATATGTGGTCCTTTGTGACTGGCTTCTTCCACTTAGCATCTTTCCAAGTTCATCCATGTTGTAGCATGTATCCATATATAATTCGTTTTTTTTTTGCTGAATAATATCCCCTTGCATGTTATATACAATGTATAGACCACATCTTCTTTATCCATTCATCACATGATGGACATCTAGGTTGTGAACACTTTTTGGCTGTTACAAAACATGCTGCTAATGGACATTCATATACAGGGTTTTGTTTGGATATGTTTTCAGTTCTCTGAGGCATATACCTAGGACTGCAATCACTCGGTCTTATGGTAACTCTATGCTTAATATTTTGAGGAACTGCCAAACTGCACCATTTTTAAGTTCCCACAAGCAACGTATAAGGGTTCCAACTTCTTCCCAACCTCATCAACACTTGTCATTGCCTTTTTTATTTTAGCCATCAGAGTAGGGGAGAGTGGTATCTCATTGTGGTTTTGATGACTAATGATGTTGAGCACCTTCTCATGTGCTTATTGGCCATCTGAATATCATTTTTGGAGAAATATCTATGCAAATCCTTTGCCCATTTTTGAACTGGATTGTCTCTTTATTGTTGAGCTGTGAGAGTTCTTTATATATTCTGATACTAGTCCCTTATCAGATACCTGATTTGTAATTTTCTCCCATCCTGCCTTTTTTTTCCCCCACTTTCTTGATGGTGTCCTTCAAAGCACAAAAGTTTTTAATCTTGATGAAGTCCCATTTATCTATTTTTTTGGTCATTTGTGTTTTTATGTCATATCTAAGAAACATTGCTTCATACAAGGTCATAAAGAGTTATTCCCTTGTTTTCATCTAAGAAATGATCTATTTTGAGTTAATTTTTTATATGGTTTAAGACAGGGGGTTGTCCAACTTCACTTTTTTGCATGTGGTTATACACCTGTCCCAGAACCATCTGTTGAAAAGACAATTACTCCCCATGGAATTATCCCGATAACTTGTTAAAATTTTTCTTGTTTTTTACTATGGGAGAAAGGACGCAAGTGTGCGTGCTGCCGGGTCACACGCTGCCCAGAGCTGGGACTGGTGATGACGGGGAAGGAGGAGAATGACTGGAGCAGTGGCCTCCAGAGGGGGAGGGGTGCCCAGTGCAGGGGCTGGCACAAGTCAGGATCAAGGTCAGTGCGTAGTACCAGGAGGAGAGATGGGCACAGATGTCCGCAGTGACCTTTCTCTCCTTTCCCCAGTGACACAGGCACCAAGTCAGCACTGCAGAGAAGCAGAGGATGAGGGTGGGGAGCTGGAGGAAGAGGTTAGCGGGAGTGGAAGTGGGCTGGGAAAATGCAGGATACTTGCCAGCAACATTGCAGCCCCCTCTGAGCTTAGCGATGACAAACTGAAACAGGTGCAGAGGGGAGAGTGGAGGGCTCCAAGGCCTCTGAGGGCCGTCTGTGCTGGGGCAGAAGGACAAGCCCTGTTCTTAGTGGCTGCGGCAAACAGCCCTCTCCTGACGATGGTCAGGGTCATTCCAAGGAGGAGGTCTTTAGCCATGCAGAGGCCAGCTGGTCCTCTCAAGACAGGGAGACAGTGCCATTGCCCCTAAATCTAATTAGAGAGGGTGGGGAGGGAGTCACCAGTAAGTTCTCAACTCTCCCAATGCCCCATCTGTCTCAGGGGCTTGGGCTGCCAACAACAAAGTACCAAAGACTGGGTACTTAACTAACAATGGACTTGTACTTAACAATGGACATTTATTGCTCACAGTCTGGAGGCTGGGAGCCCCAGAAGAGGTTGCCAGCAGCGTTGGGTTCTGATGGGAGCTCTGGCTTGCAGAGAGCTGTCCTCCCACTGTGTCCTCACAAGGCAGAGAGATAGTGAGTGAGGTCTCTGGTGTTTCTTCTTATAAGGGCATTAATCCCTTCTTGGGGGTCCCCACCTTGGCCTCATCTAACCTCATCACCTCCCAAAGGCCCCACCCCTAAATGCCATCACACTGGGGGTTAGGGCTTCAGCATATGAGTTTGGGGCACACAGAATCCAGTCCACAACACCATCCAAGCTGCTCTTGACCTCCAAGAATCCCAGATGCTGAACTTCACAACAGAGAAGGGACAGAAAGTGGTTCCGGGCCCTTACAGGGACATGTCCGCATCACTGGCAACCCACGTGGAAAAGAAAAATCTTCCATCTTTACATTTTTTATCATGTATCTTACAGAGTTATGAGGTCTGATATGGTAGCCACTGGCCACATGCGGATTGACACGTGGCTAGTCAGAATGGAGATGTGCCGCAAGTGTAAAACCAGGTTCAAAGACTTAATATTTTTAAAAAAGGAAAATATCTCAATAACCGTTTATATCAACTACATGCTGAAATGATAATATGTTGGGATATTGGGTTAAATTATATTATTAAATGAATTTCATCTGTTTCTTGTTTTTAAAAATGTGGTTATTAGAAAATCTAAAGTTATATATGTGGCTGACATTTGTGGCTCGTTGGGATTCTGTTGGAGAGATGCTAGAGGGAGGACCCCACATCCAAAACAGCCCCCAGCATGGCAGGCCCTCCTGCCGCGGTCCGTGGACGTCTGTGCCGCCACCTGGGGATGAGCCTCCAAGTGCGTGTTACAGCGGGGCCATGCCTCAGAGGAGGTAGGGGCCCCGGGGCAGGCTCGTGAGGACATAGCCTCGTGAGGACACAGCCTGGAGCCCAGCGCAGGCGGCCTTGGACAGTCCCTGGGAGGCAGCCCCAGGGAGCTGGGGACCAGGCTCGTTCTCGTTTGGTTTAGGCACAGGTAAATAATGCACATTTTTCAACACTGGACTCGCCGCAGGCAGAAGATGCCCACACCTGGAGATTCTCGGCTGCCTGCACTGCTTCCTCTGAGCCACGATCTCGTTGCCCGGGAAGCCCGTAGGTCACCAGCACCTGTTACAACTGGTCTTTCTCTTTATTATACCCCCTCGCATGCACGTACGTGTGAGATTGCTGTACGGTAAATAATGTGTGTGGAGCAGTTCTGCTGAATTTCATACACCCATCCCTGTTGGCTACTTATCAAAAGTGGCTATGACATTGCCCACAAAGGCCGTCTGACTCTGTCCCTGTTGCGCAGCACTGGGCGGGCTCCCTTCTCTCCTGCTGCCGTAAACAGCAGTGCTAGGAGTATCCTCATCTTCCTTCCATTTGAATTATTTTATTGTAATGTCTTCCCTGAAGTGAAAAGTGCTGGCTGCAAAGTATTTACAATCTTATGGTTCCTGTGACTTTTTTTTCTTCAAATCACCCTCCCAGCAGACGATATCACCACGTACGTTCTCCGGGGCTCTGTGCGCGCGTGCGCGTGCTCCGTGTGTGCGTGCGCGTGCCCCGTGTGTGCGTGCGCGTGCCCCGTGTGTGCGTGCGCGTGCTCCGTGTGTGTGTTGTCTTCCTATGCCCCTACCGGTTATGGGTTTGAGCATTTTTGTTTATTTTTACCAATTGTTAGGTAACAGATACTGCCTGGGTGTTATCCCGGCATTTGCTCAATTGCAGATGAAAACGAGTACAGTCCTTCCCTTAAAACTCACACAAATTAAAGAAACAGCCACCATCTCGATAGTTTAGAGAAACACTTTTCAGATCCCTCTGCTTGTCAGCATTTGGGGTACCCACAGCCTCCCAAGGCTGCAAGTCAGCAGGCCAGGCCCGAGCTTCACCTCCTGACCCACTGTTATCACAGTGGTCCAAGAAGCCATTTATCTCCTCCAACAAACAGAAAACACATAAGACGGTCCCCCTTCCCTGTGTGATGTAGACGAATCCTGGCATTTCTTAATTGCCGTATGTTGATTGTTCAGGATTGAGACACATTCTGGTTTATCTGTAAAAAAGGTTGCAGGAGACATGGCTGATGTTCTGTTCATGGCTTATTAAAACCTCAGGAAGATCCCAGTCCCTGTCCTCTGGGGAACTCATAAAAGGGCTTTCTGGTGGAGCCACATCCTGGCCTGGCAGGTGACCCAGGAAGGCGGGGAGGAAAAAGAGAGAGGATGCGCCTACTTGCCCACTAGATGGCACCTCTCAATAACTAATGGGGGGAGTATCGCTTCCTTCCAAACCTGGAGCCCCCGCCCTGACAAACCCCGCATTGCAACACACCCCAGTCGTGTTTACTTCCAAGCCAGACATCTGAAAAAAACAGAAAAATAAAAAAGTTCATTCTAGCTAAAAATACACCATCTGCCTGTAAAAAATCTTGCTTGGCGCTGTCATGTCAACACCCAAAGCAGGTTAATAACCGGCACAGAACAGATGGTTTCTTTTTATAATTATTGGGTCTCCCCACCAACGCTTCCTCCTCAGCTTGCCCCCTTGCCCTGCTGGCAGCCCCCTGCTGTTTCCTGGCCACCCCGCTGCCACTGCCCAGCCAGCCACTGCCCTGCCAGCCACAGGGGGCCAGCCCACAGCTAGCCCTCTGCTCAGGCCAGGGCCCCCTCACCCTCTGCTGGGAATCAGCCCTGGGGGTCCGGGGGGCTTTCAACACCACCGGGGAAGATGGCCACCAGGAGGTGACCCGGCCTTGTCACCCCCACTAGCAAAGAAAAACTAATCAACACAAGATGTCGGTAATCACCCATCAAATCAACAAAGGTTTAAGACACTATCATCCTATTTCTTGGTGAGGATGCAGTGAGATGTGTACCCCCAAACACTGTTGCAGGGAGAGTGATATCAACACTTACTGTCTAGAAGGAATTTTGACTGAATATAAAACCTTAAAAAATATTGCATACATTTTAATCCAGCAATTTCACTTTGAGGTATCTATCCAAAATACTATCTGTCATAGTCTAAAATATGAACAGAATGTTAACACAAACTGTTCACTGGGGCAATGAAAACCACACCAAGGATAAGGCTAAGTATGATTACACATATTTACACATATATACATATATATACACATATTTACAAGGAATTTTAAATTAAACACAAATGTTATTTAATGTTAATTGGTAAAAGTATCAAAGAGGTCTAAACAGTAAGAATGGAAATATTTTGGAAATGTGCATACATAGCATTAAAAAAGGTTTGCAAGAAATGTATTAAATGTATTAAGAGTGATTTTCTGGGTGGTAAAATTTGTAGCGATTTCATTATCCTTTGCTGGATTCTTCTAAGCTTTCATCCATAAACACTGACAAATAAAAGGAAGTGAATGGTTTTCAAAGACTATTTAAAAACTGACGTAAGGAATGCACAAGAAATTGGTACAGTGGCTGCCTCTGGGGAGGGGCCTGGGGCAGGAGTTCATGGTGGAGGAAGCCTTGCTTTTCCATTGTACTGTCTAGAGTCTTCTAAGTCTTCTAAGTACCAGGCTGGAATTATCTATTAAAAAATAAATAAATGAAAATTTTTGCCAAGGAGACACAGAAATAAGAATCCTAAAATCACAGGAGCCGAGAGGAGAGCCTGAGGGAAAAGCCAGCAAAGTGCTTTCACCTCCTGGGGGAGACAGGACTTGAGGTCTGGCCTGCCCTCTCAGACCCATCGCCCATCACAGTGACCCCAGAACCCAGCTAGTCCAGGCTGACTTCACTCAGCAAGGCCTGCTCCGTCTGACCAGACACTGGTCAGGAGTTGGGTCAGGGTTTTTCCCAGGAATAAAGGCAGGCAGGCCAGGGGAGGGGCTTCAGTGGACATCAGGGCAGGACCTCTGAACTAGGATCCCATGTCCGTGAGTTCTCAAAGAAAGTGATTGGGGAGGTGGGGGAAGCCTCACCCATTCATTGCTTGTGTGTTGGGCCCAACTGTCCCAGACCCAGGGGACACGGGGTCCTAGTTCAGAGGTCCTGCCCTGATGTCCACTGAAGTCCCTCCCCTGGCCTAAATCAGCATGGGTTCTAATTCATCTTGAAGTTTTCCTTACACACACAGAGATGTCAGAATACCAACTCTCCTCCGCAGGAGTGCCTCCTTCCATACCCCAGGGTGGCCTGTGCCGTTTCCCCGTTAGAGAGAGCCCCAAGCTGCTGCCTGGCCCAGGACCTGGGGGCCTGCGGAGGCTCGGGCAGTGTGCGCATACTGGAAGCACAGAGGAGCCAAAGCAGGAAAACCCGGACAGTTAGGTCTCAGGCACTGGACTTGGGAGGCGTCTGTCATTCTTTAAGGCCACAAATCCAGAACGTTCCCTTGTGCTCTGCGTGTACGACCCTGGGTGTGAGAGATGCTTTTACATAAAATCTGTGAGAAAAGCCCTGTTCAGAAAACATTTACTGCAATTTGATGACACCTAGTCAAGTAACGGTTCTGAGAGCAAAGTGAATATGGTATTAGGGGAAATTCAGGGTGGACACATTGCTTAGATCCTACCACGTCAGAAAAAGCAATACTCTTGGCTGGAAGTATTTAATTTTAAAAGCAAAACTCAAGAAGTACCACAACTTGTCCAATGGGGAGAGGAAGCCCCTGGGAGGGTGAGAGGCCAGGTGTGCTACGTAGAGAAGGGCTGGGGGCCTGGCTGTTTGTGGCTTCGCTCAACAGGCGACTGACCCTGCATGGGGCCACTCAGAGTCACTGGTCAGGGAAGGGGCACAGGAGGGAAACGTGAATTCCAGCACAGGCCAGCTCTCAGGTCCTGAGACCCTGGGCCCCAGGGAAGGAACCAGTCCTGTAACGGGTGCTTCGGACAGGGCTCATCTTCACAGGCGAGGAGACGGAACACGAGGGCCTCCTGCTACGCTCCCATATGAGTGACAGTGGATTCAGGAAGCTGTCACCCATGTCTGGGGCAGGCAGGGTTTCGCTGTCTACCAGCCTCCCAGTGAAAGGGTTGTCACAAAACACAGCGTCTTCATAAATAATTTCCAGAACATGATACAGCATAATAGTAGCCTCTCCAGCAGATTTCACTCCATTTAAGGTAACACACTGATGATGTGCGGCTTCCCCAACTCCCCTGTCCCCTCCTGTGAGTCCCGAGAATCATCTAAATGAGACCCGCACTTCCCAGGAGGAGCGACCTAGTCATCATACTGAACTTCGGCCCGGAGCTCCTTGGTGACGTAGTTCACCAGCATGGCCAGCAGCTGCTGCTTCAGGGCCTCGCTGCCCATGACCAGCGTGGTCAGCTGCACGGCGTCCGTCCAGTCCAGGTGCCTGAGGATGGCGGTGGCTTCATTAAAGAGCTTTTGCTGCTCAGCGGGCGGCAGCTCCATTATGATCTGAGGAATCGGCTTAAATTGTCCGCTTGTCATCCATGCACCTAGTAGACCCCCGACAGCCCCCCCTAGAAAACAGAAGGTTCAATTAGTTGGTTCAATCAGTGCTCTTGCTAAGAGCACATCGGCCCGCATGACGAGTGGCCACATTCACGCGCGGGCCAGAACAGGCTCGCCTTCATGCCCGCTCCACCCCACGGTGTGGGGGGCAAGGGTTTATGGGGTCTTCAATCCATTTGGCTCAGGTAATTGACACCCCAAAGTGCCCTTCCCCAAGCTGTGCACTCACAGATGCAGCACGAAGCATCTCCCACCTCACAGCTCTGCTAACAATAATCTTCTCCAGGGCCTGCAGGTTTCCTGCTTCCCACAAAACTCTCTCTCATCGTAAAGGAGAGAGCTGAGAAGCAAGTGCTTTTTCAAGGAGAATCATCTCAGTGCTGAGGCTGAGTTTTCTCTATAATATGCTCTTTGTCCCTGAACTTTGGAAATTTCCAGGGAAATCCCATGGTTAAAGGACCCTGGGGACAGAGAAGGAGACCTTTACTCTGGAAGCAACTGTTTTTCATGCCAGCCCTCCAGAGTTGTATGATGATAGCTATCAAGTAACTTATTCAACTATTTCTCTTCCTGCGACCCCAAAAGGGCATAACCATTATTTTTAAGTATAAATTTATGATCAAATCTAAGGTTCATGATGTTGGGACTAAAAGCCCTTATGTCAATGGAAAGTTCTATCTGATCAGGTGGGATGCAGGTCTGCTACAGGAAGGTGCCTTGGGGCAGGGGTCTCAAACTCAGGTGCCTTCAGGGGCCAGGCAGGTAGCTGAGAGGAAGGAATAGGGCTGAGTGAGCCTGTAGGTGACGGAGAGCTGGGTCCCTGCCTAAGGGGCGGTGGCTACCCCTCGCCAGCCCATTGCTACCACACAGAATGCCAGATGGGTATCCTGAAAAAGTCCCATGATTTTTAAATATCGATGATCAGATATTAATAGATGCAGCCCAGCTCAACACAGTGACTCTCTCTGAAAGAGCACAGCATGGAAAGGAGAGACACTAACTTCACAGTGGACAAACCTGGCAAATACCACCTTAACCAGGTGATCAAGGTGGACATTGCCAGGGAGGCCTGTGGATGTCACATGCCCCTGAAATGGAGCTATGAGACAGGCATCCCACTTCCGTCAGCACTATGCTTTCCAAAGGTCGGTAACCCCAGGCTAAGCAGCAGAAAGCCCTCAGGCCGACCCAAACAGGGAGTGTTTGGGTCTGCCCAGTCCTCCTCAAAACTACCCAGGCCATGAAAGCAGCAGTCTGAGCAACTGTCACAGATCTGCGGAGACTAAGGAGACCTGAGAATTAAATGCACTGTGATATCTTGAGCTGCATTCTGGGACAGGAAAAGATCTTAATGCAAAAACTGGCAAAGTACAAATAAAGTCTGGAGATCCGTTAATAGTGATGCATCAGTGTTGGTTTCTTACTTTTGCCAAGTGCACCATGGTAACACAAGATGGTAACGTTGGGGGAACGGAAGCTGGTGAGGGATATATGGGAGTTCTCTGCACGGTCTTGCCAACTTGTCTGTAATTCTACTACTATTCCAAAATAAAAGGTTTCTCCGAGAGAATACAGCCCGGGCCAGAGAGAAGCCGGTTGTGGGCTGGACCCCGCCAACAGGCAGTAAAACCTGCAACCCTCTCAGGAAGCCAAATGTGGAGGCATCTGGAAGCACCCAGCTCCCCTGGGGCTGAGCCTCGGCCAGCATGGGGCCCTGGAGGCTGAACCCTGCCCCTGGACAGCCTTCCCCTCTGCTCCAAAAGAAGGGAGGATTCGGGGAGGGAAAACCAGTCATTTACAAGTTTTACTGAACTTTTCCCCGTGACACCCGTGAAGCACTTAGAACCAACAAGAGTTGCACTCATCTGCACTAAACCTTTATGAGAACATCAATACTTGATTTAGAGCAGCACTTAATGCAAAAAGTCGCCAGGAATATCGACCAGCAAATTACTAACTCTTTGGAGAAGGGAAATTTCCTAGGTTTTCTGGGTAAAATGATGCTCCCGCCCACGACTAGGGGCTGCAAGTAGCGAATCCCCCGGGTTCTCCTGGCAGACATCCTGTTCTCTACCAGCTTTGACACCATCCGAATAAGATATATGCTCCCACCACGGCACCTGGGAACAGCCACATGATGAATGATCCCAGCAAGCCCTCCCCTGAGCACATCAGATGGGGGCGGGGGGGCAAAGATACTGAATGTCACTGAGGAAGGAGGCAATGGCCATGTCTCCTCCCTCACTGGCTGCTTCTTGGATGGTGAGAAGCTGAAGTCCGGACTCACTAATTCACAGGCTGGAAAGGGAAATGTACGGGTGGAAAGCCTGGGGCCACCCACACTCTGATTTACTCCCCAGCGTGATCTCGGCGTCATGAAATGTCCCTGAATGCCAGCCCTGCCACAGAAGGGCAGAACAGGGCAGGAAGCCATGCCGGGGGCCGGAGACAGAAGCCAGCCTGGCCAGACAGCAGTCACCTCTCCAGCCTGTACTCGTGGGAGGACGGCGTGCCGTACCGTGAGCTCTCCCTCGTCCCCAGCACAGGCTGCCCGGCTCAGAGCAGGCATTCAGCGATGCGTCCGCTGAGCCCAACGCGGCAGTCCAGGCCTCTGCCACTCCCGTGCTGCAGGGTCCATCTGAGGCACCTCACGGGAGGCGTGATCCAGCCCCCCCTCAAGTCAGGCCCACACAGCAGCCTGCTCTCTGATGCCGCCCTGGCCCACGGTTCAGGCCACGCGGGAATCCTTCTTGCTCCTAAGCCCGAGGAAGCAACCCCATCCTAGCTCCAAGGAATGATGGGAAAATCAGCCAAACCTCCATTCATTGCCAGAAACTGGCTCTCAAGGAGAAGCAGGTAGGAAAAGCGGGGGGGCAGGGATGGGACCCCTCTAGGATATTTGTTGCTTTTTCTGCATTAGACTGTTTGCTGTCAGAATGGGGAGTCTCTCTGAATGAGCTCATGTAAAATGGCCAGACAGCATCTGCTCCTAGGAGGTGCTCAGCAAATACAGCTTCCTCCCTGGTTCCCTTCTGCAGGGACATGTAATGGGGACGGGGCAAGGAGCCCATCCAAGGGACCCAGGACACCCTGGTATCCTCAGACGCTAGGACACATCCCTGAGGGGAGAGGCGCCCTCCAGGGCTGCTGACACAGACGCCATTTGCAAGAATGCCCTGCATTTCTGAGACCTTCACACTCCGAAGCCTGTGTTTTCAACAGGATGAATTAGGGACACAAAGATCCAGTCACAGAAACAACCTCAACTCAACAAACATCTCCCACATGACAGAGATTTCTATGAGGTCTCTGCGGTTTCAAAGGCCTTTTCAACAACATCCCCAAGGCTGGCTGTCCCTGTGAGGCGCTTGACTTACCAACAGCTAGTCCGGGTGGGCCTCCGACCAGACCACCCATGAAGGCCACAGCCCCTGTGACCAGGGCGCCCTTCCCAGAGTGCTTGACGGCCGCCTTCATTTTCCTCTCCCCAGAGATGGAGCACAGCAGCTTCATGATGTCTTCCACCACGATGGGCATCTTGGCGAGCCTCAAAGGAAGCATTTCAAAGGGAGAGTTTTAATGAGCATCAGAGCATTTGCACACAAATGTTACTCTTGCTAGAGTTTCAAGGACGAGTCGTCGTGGAGAGCACAGGAGCTCTGCTGTAGCCGGAACAGGGAGCACCCAGCCGTGTGAGAGGTTCCTTGTCACAGACGAAGCCGGGTAGCATTTAGCTAATAAGCAAACAGAATCAGCAGAATGGATGAAGGGTCTTCCTCACCCTCTGCTTAACTTCTGATTTATGACAGATTACGGAGCAAGCCCAGCCGCAAGCTGCAGTGGATCATCACAAGTGAGGCGAGCGTGCCCTCTCTTGCGTCAGCAGCCTTCCTGCTGTCTCAGGCATCCCCAGGGCACAGAGCCTGGCGGAGGGCAGAAAGCCCCAGCCTCCAGTCCTCTGTTGTGTGACAGGGCAACGGAGCTCCTGCCAAGCCAGAGAAGGGGAAAGTACTGGACTCCGTGACCACACCCGCCGGCCCTGGGACCCTGAGCAGAGTGTCAGATTCCTCACCAGTAAAAGGGCTATAAGCCACCTACAAGCTGGATTCTGGAAAGGTCTGAGTAGAATGGATGCAAAGTACCTGGTGTGAGTCTGGAACACTGCGGCCCTCAGACATGATGGCTCTAAATGAATATTCTGTTACTGAGACACACCACTGGCTTTTCTACAAGCCACCACGCCTAAAGCCCATCCAGTTCTGCATTGGGGATATTAAAGGCAGGGACAGGATGACCCTAAGGATGACCAGTAAGATGAAACAACCAGAGAATGAAATAAACCAAAGAATTCTAGGGGTTTGCATATGTTTGGAGAGACAGACAGATGGACTTTTGGAATAATGACCTTAGAACAATTCTCTGCGGTGAGGAAACTGTTTGCCACACTGGTGGGAAACTGGCAGGTAGGCAGGGCAAGGACAGGGTGGGTTCTGCCCCAGGGTCCGTGGGAATGGGGACCCACAACACTGACGGGCCACCTGGCAGGGCCCAGAAGTAAAATCAAAGTGGCCACGAGCTGGTGCTTCTCCTTCTGGCTTCACCTGGACCCAAGGCTCGAAGGGCACTTCCTTTCCATCACTCCCCTTTTTATGCAAGCAGTCCCTATAGGAACTTGACAAAGTTTGGGGCACACCCTGTTGCTCAATAACTCTTGGCTATATCTCTTTTTTGACCCAAGGTTAATCCAGAACCAGCCTCTCATGTAAAATCATCCTCCCAATCCTGGGAGAGAATTTTGAGCCCCTAGAATGAGTCTGTGGGTCTGCTGGATCACCACAGTCAGGGTTCAGAACTTCTCTGCCATCCCAGGAGAGGTAAGAAGTGTCCTGTGCTCTGGCCCCTACAATGTTCTGAGCTCAGCAATTCTCCATAAGCGCACAGAATCACTCCCGACCTTGTTATATGTTATGTGTGGGCTGAGATTCTGCATTTGGAACAAGCCTCCAGCTGGTCTCTAAGCCCACTTTGGACAGCAAGACTCTAAGAGAGCATGACCCAGACATCTGACATCGGCTACTTAGTCCTCGAGTTCAGAAAGTGCAAACAAGCATCCCCAAATGTGTCTGTTTGACCAAGTGGGGTGTAGAGGCAATGGGGGGGCAGGCCCCACAGGGGTGCTCAAGGGACTGGAGAAGAAGTCAGGTGTGCCTGCCCCCGCTCTGGCTCCATGTGTCCTGGACCTGCCAATACACCTCCGAGCTTCCTGCCCCTTTGCTCACTACCGGCAACCCCTTGTAGATGGAGTCCATGCCGCCTCCTCCACCGTGGATGAGAGCCCACGTGAGGGTCATGACTTGTCCACACACACAGGTCACAATAATAAAACAGCATTAGAACAGCACAGGAACTGTACATGGCAGAAGTCACTGAGAAACGAGGGGATGGAGGGTGTGACTTGATTCACAGCCACGGTCCTGTGAAGCTATGTAAACAAAATGAGTTTTATTTCAAAAACTAATTTATTTTAAATACTGATAACCAAAGGAATTACTATCATGGTAAAACCTAAGGTAAAACCTTAGCTCAAAAACCTAATATTCCTCCTGTAAAACATCTAATCGTCGCATAGTTTATATCTGGTTTATATCCAGCTTTCCATCTGTCAGTTATGCCGGGAAAAAGGGAGACGAAGCTCGGTCCTGGGAAGGCCCCTCTGGAGGCTGCAGTGAGCTTCCCATTTCCAGGCATGTGAAGACCCCAAGCATGGTCTGCAAGGCTGGCTTCCTGGCCGGGGAACTCTGCCCAGACACCACTCCTAAATAGGGTTTCTGCAGGATTATGGACCCGCACTCTGGAAACACTTTCTGCACAGCAAGAAAATGCATGGAAAGGAGGCAGGAAACAGCCACTTCATACTAGAGTATCCATCAAAAACCTAGCTTCCCACCTGCTCTGAATGACTTCTTATAAACCCACAGGGGCTAATAAGGCATCATGGTGCAAGGGCTACTCCCAACCTCCACTCAGCCCAGACAGACCAGCACAAGGCAGGAGCCCAGGGCTCTGCCCACCTGGAGGGCCAGCAGGTGTCCCGGTGTGTGGGAGGCCAGGGGAGGATGTGGCCCATCACCGGCGGGGGTCAGCAGCTCCGCACCACAGGAAGAGGTAACACTGTGGCTGCCTCAATCCAAGACAAAGCTGGTTTAATTTCCCTGTGAGAATCATTTTAGATGTTAGAGCATCAATAGACTCTTGTGGAAGAAGTTCTGTCACGCCATCTCCTGATTCCCTGCTAAAAAGCCCAGCCTCCTGGGCGCCTGGGTGGCTCAGATGGTTAAGCGTCTGCCTTCGGCTCAGGTCATGATCCTAGGGTCCTGGGATCGAGTCCCGCATCGGGCTCCCTGCTCCTTGGGAGCCTGCTTCTCTCTCTCTCTCTCTCTCTCTCTCATGAATAAATAAATAAAATCTTTAAAAAATTAAAAAAAAAAAAAAAAAAAAAGCCCCCCCCCCCCACCTCTTTGGGCTTGCCAGATTGCGGAAGGAAGCCAGTCCTGTTCCTCCTCCCCCTCCAAGCTTGCCTTTGTCTGTAAGCAACAAGGAAGCCAGTAAGGAGGGAGGAAGAATACTCTGAAGGGGACAGACCTCAGAGGGTGGGAATGGGGCCTTCCCTCCCCACATCACACCTATTTCAGAATCAGATTTGTCCACAACACGGGCTCTGGTCACAGAAAGCCATCTGCCAGCCACAGGGAAGGCAAATACCCATTTGAAGGCCTGCTTTCCTGCAAGCACCGGGCTGGTCTGCTGATGACAGCAAGGTTCTGGGGAAGGTGGGAGAGGAGCCCATCCCTGAGACTGCAGCCGGGCTCTCTGAGGTGGACCAGATTGTGAGAGAGCAGGGAGAGGAAGGGTTCAAAGCTAGCACAGACCTCCAGGCACCCTGTTTAAAAAAAAAAAAAAAATTAGAAAAGCGGAGCCTCCTAAGGAGTCAGAATGATCTTGCTCACCTGCCATCTTCAGTACTTTCTACTTCTCTGCTGGAATTTATAAAATTCCACTGTGTCGCCTGGCCCTTGTAAACCTTGTCTCTGTAGGCCCTGGTGCAAAGGTCACAGGTGGACCCCACCAGCACTGTCCGATTAGCCCACAGACTTTTAATGACTGAAGTGTTGCCAGTATTTGAAAACCAGATTTCACATACATCTGATTTCTGACTCTTCTTGAAAAATCCAAAGAGCAAGCCCCCTGGACCACCTTCCGGTAGCCACAGAGGCCAAAGCTAAGCACGTACTGCCTTTCCTCTGCCATAGACCCTGGCAGGGCGCCCTTACCTGACTCTGGGCCCATACACAGGTCACTCTGCAACCTCTCAAAGTCTCCCTGCTTTCTCTTTCAAAGGCTAAAGAAGCTACCAGTCCCCACCAAAGGAACTGTCCCCTCCGAGATCCTTCACATCCACTCCTGATCATCTCTAAACTTTCCCCGCAGGGCGAGGCCAGGGCTGCTGACTCACCGGGTATCCTAGGACTCTGTCCTGCATATATAACCCCTGCCGCCCCCCCCCACCCAAACGCACCTGGGACACAGAGGAGGGTGACGCACACCCCCGGGTTACTGAGGATGGCCCATACACGTGTGTAACTGGGGCGGTCATACACACACCTGGGTCACTGCAGGGCGCACCGCTGGGTGCCAGGGCCCTGAGTCCGGCTGCCCAGGTTCTAACCCCAGCTGGGCCGCTGTCGCTTACTTCTGGCGTGACGTCTGCCTCTCCGTGCCTCAGTGTCTTCATGTGGCAAACGAATACCCCAGCGACGTGGGGCCGGCTCGCAGCCCGCAGGCCTCGCGCACCGCAACCTGGGCGCCCCACCTCCCCCGCGCGGCCCCGGCGCGCCGAGCCCTTCACCCGCGGGCACGCGGCCCCCGCCCCGCGGAGACGCAGGCCCGCGCTCCTGCGGCCCCCGTCCCACCCCGCCAGGGTCTCCGCGCCCCGCGGCCGCCCCAGCGCGCAGGCCCCACCCCCCGCCGCCTTCCGGCCCGCCCGCGCGGGGGGCCTTCCGGTCCCCACTCACCCGGCGCCGCGCCGCGCTTGCGTCGCCAGCCGGCCCGGGCTCGCCGAGGAGCCCGAGGGCGCAGGCGGCGCCCCTCCTCCTCCGGCCGGGCCTGGGCCTGGGAGTGACGGGCGGGCTGAGGTCCCCGTGGCGCTCAGGCTGTGCTCTTTCCCCCGGGCGCCGGCCCTCTACCGCGGCCCGCGCGCGTTTTGCCGGGGCTTCCCTCGCACTTTCCTGAAGCTGGGAGAGGCCTTTGGCCCTTGATCCAGGATCTCTGACCCTCGGGCCTACAGAGCCTCCTCCTTCCCTTCAGTGGGCGCGGAAGAGAGCCCAGCGAGCCCTGGAAGCCCAAGGTCTCCTGAGCTTATGGGCCAAAGTCCAACATAGGCTGCCCGCCCCCCGACCCCCCGCCCGCCTGGTGCCGGCACCAGGGGCCCCTGGGGGTGGGGTTTGGAAGGCTAAGCGCTGGCTTTACTCCTAGGGTCCCAAGGGCAGGGTGAGTCCAGCTTGCAGGACAAAGCTGAGGTTGGGGAGCATCTTGGGAGGGGGCAGAGGTGGAGGAGGGGTCGGTGCAGGGAGTAATTTAAAGGGAGTATGGAGAAGACCCCCAACCCCATACACACACGGGCTGGCCTTGATCCATCTCAAATGTGACAAAGGCTCTGGGGGCTTTCCATGGACTAGCCCACTTAATCCTGACCGCTGTCCTCCCACCTAGGCGCGGTTACCAATGCCATATTACAGAGAGGAGAAGTGAGGCGCGGAGACGTGGGTCTGCCCAAGGCCACCCAGGTACGGAGTGTCGGGGTCCAGACTCTAACCTGGGTCCACCTGGCTCAAACCCTCGCTGTAACCAGCACTCTGCCGGGCTTTCCCGGATGCCGTACACACCCAGAGGATGGGCCTCTCACACTGCCAGGGTCATTCTGTTTCTTTTTCTTCTTGTTCCTCTTTTGAATGGGAAAGTATTTTGGGAGTGTGTAAGTATATACACACACACACACACACATATATATACACCATATATATACACACATTTACATACACACACATAAATATACACACATATATATATATACTATAGTATATACATGCCCCAATAAGGTGGGTTTTAAAATATATATATATATTTGCTGACTTAAAAAAGCTGTACATATTTAATGTATACAACTCGATGAGTCTGGGGATAAGTATACACCTGTGAGACCATCATCACAATCTATACCGTAAATGTATCCATCACTCAAGAAGTTTCTTCCTGTCCTTTTTATTATTATCACCTGTGGAAGTGTGTGTGCCTGTGGTAAGAACACGTAACATAAGAGTTACCCTCTTTAGTATACATTTAGTGTACAATACAATATTATTAGCTATGGGCAGTATGCTGTGTAGATTCCCAGCATTTATTTATCTTACAGAACTGAAACTTTGGACTCTATCTTCATTTAGTTACTTCCGTTTACCTCCTGTCATTGTGAGAAAGGGCCTCAAGCATTAACCAGGGTTCCCTGGGCACAGTGAAATAACCCCTTCATTTCTGAATAGGAGCTTTTGCTTGAGTTTGGGTGACTTTCAGCAGTGAAAGTTCACTGAGGCTAAGAACAGCTCAACCATCTCCAGGCTCAGGCCTGGGGGAGATTCTCCCGTTTCTCTGCGGGCAGCTCCCTCTGGCGGCTCCTTAAAGAATTGGGCTGCTGACTCCCCCAGAGGTGGGGAGGGGAGCACCGGTAGGCAGGAAAGATGCTGGAAGGAAAAGAAACTGCAAAGTCGGGGCCTTCCAGAGAAGGTGAGCTGTAGGAAGTCCAGCCAACTTTGCACCTGTCAGCAACCTGGGACCTTCGTTCTGATATGAATGAGTCATAAAATGGTTGCACATACGGAAGCCCATCAATGTACCACAGTCTCCTAGTGACACCCAGGCCTCCCGCAGAGCGGGTACTGTGAATGACAGGTGCACAGTGGGGCCCCCATCATGGTGACTGTGCACTGGCCCAGCATCCAGACAGGGCTGTCATGATGCTTACCGTCCTTAGATCTGGCTGGGTGACCTCGGGAAAGTCATGCAACTTCTCTATGCCTCAGTTCGCTCATTTGGGAAATGACAACAATAATAGTGCCATCTCATAGGGTTATTCTGAAGAGTAAAGGAGGTAATACGTAGGGATCTAGATTATTCTTGTTTATATCATAGGGTGTGAAAATGAAAAATATCTCCAGAGTCCCAAATGTGAGCCTCATGTGCCCAGAGAGGCAGGAAATCGGATTCCACTGCCACTTTCACAATCCACCATCCACAATCCATGATGCTGGGGGTCCAAGAATCCCCCAGCATGCGAGGCTCTGTTCACAGAACCAGCGGTGGACTTTGGCCCGTACATTCACCAAACATTAATTTAGCACCTTGGGCTTCCCAAGGTCCCTGGGCTCTCTCCTGCGCCTGCTGAGGGGAGGGAGGAGCATCTCTCGGCCTAAGGGTCAGAGATCCCGAATCAAAGGACAAAGGGAAACAGGGTCCCCAGTAAGCCTCTCCAGGCTTGAGGAAAATGCAAGGTGCAAGGTCCACCTAGAATGCGTCTGGGATGGGGTAGAGGGCAGAGGCTGGATGTGAAGGAGTGCAGCCCGGGGGCCATGCGGCCCTCTGAGGCCAGCGCCTTGTCCCCCCCACCCACCCACCTTTTCCACAGTTCCAGTTAGCCAGCTCCTAACTTATATGGCTTTTTCAGGATAATCCCACCCAGACCCAGGGCTGGATGATCCCACAAACAGGGTACACACGCATAAACCCCTGCGACCTCTTAATTAAAGCATGAGTAAACTTAATGTCATTTTGAAAGCTAAAATCTTATGGTCAGTGTTGTTTGTATTTTAAATTACCTCTAAGGAGGCACCATAGTCTCGTGCTTAGGGATTCCCAGGGATCTGGATCCAGACTTGCAGCCAGTCATTTGCCCCAAGGCAGCCATAGAGCCAGGGTTTGGGGTCAGGAGAGGTTCCAGCCCCATAGAGTGGGCCTAGGAACCCCTTCCTTCCTCGCAGCCCTGGGGGTGGAGGAGGTCTCCCCTGCCCCCAGGCTTTTCCCCAGGATGCATGCCATTCCTTTCAGATGTGAAATGTTCAGTGCACTGCCAGGCCCATACCAGGTGGATCTATTAGTTTGCTAGGGTCGTATAACAAAGGACCACAAATTAGGGGGCTTAAAAGAGGACTTTATTGTCTGTGTTTTGGAGACGAGTCCAATGAGTCGGCAGGCCCAAGCTCCCTCTGAAATCTGTGGGGGAGAATCATTCCTTGCCTCTTCCTAGCTTCTGGGAGTGGCCGGCAATCCTTGGCAGTTCTTGGCTTGCAGAAGCGCCTCTGCACCTGTCATCACATGGCATCCCCCCGTGTGCCTGTGTCTGCGCCCCAGTTTCCCTCTGCTTATACCAACACCAGTCATACTGGAATAAAGGCCCACCCTACAGACCTCATCTTAACTTGATTGCATCTGCAAAGACTCTGTTTTCAAATAAGGTCACATTTACAAGTACCAGGGGTTAGGACTACAAATATCTGTTCGAGGTGACACAATTCAACCCCAGGAAGTCAACAGATACCAGCCGTGATGATAAGCATGTTGAGTGTGCACACGGTCCTTGCTGGTTCAAGGAAACCAGCAGGCTCAGCCCGTGCCTTGCGTCAAAGTCACTGTGTGCAGAGCCTCCTGCCTTTGGTCTTGGAGGAGCTTAGTTCTGCAAGGGCTGTTGCCGGACAAGCTGGCTCTGGGACTGGTAATGAGCCTGTCCCGGGCTTCATTGTTGTTCTTCTAAATAATTAATTCATCCTCTTCCTTGGTGTTTACATCCTTCAAATATTTGTAGACAGCTATCCTGTCCCTTTGTCATCACTTAGCGCCTCCCCCTACATATTTGCCATGGTGCGTTATTATTAATAGTAGTAATAGTAGTAGTAGTATTTCCTCCCTGCACATTCCCTTGGTCCCTCAGCCACCATCACTGCTTCGTGAATTTCCTCCAGGTTCCCAGCCCTGCAAGCGTCAAGTTACCGGGATGGAGCATCAGAAGTCAGTAGTCAGGTGACAAGGGACAGCTGACAGGCCCCCTGGCGTCCTACTCCTTTTGTCAGTTTCCCCAAAGCCACATCAAATAAATAGACGAACTAAGTAAAAACAGCATGCTTACAGTGCAAATGCAGTTTCCAGACAAATCCCCTGCCCCTGCTTCAATCCAGACAGTCCCCAATTTCCTCAGCTATGAAATGAGGATAAGAATCCTTGCTCTCAACACCCTGGGATTGCTGTGAGGACAGATGAGGACCAGAGAGGAAAGTGCCTTGTAAACTACAAGGCAGGGGGAGTGGCGGTACCAGAATGTCTTCAGCGCACGATTGGATCTCTGCAGAATGTTCCAGGGGTCTGCGGCTCTAAAAGCTAGAGATTCCAAGTTAGAATTTACAAAATGAACTTGATAGAACTGAGATTCACCCTGAAATCTGTTTGTTGAAAGAATAGAGAGGAGCCCTACTTCAAAATCTACCGTCAGATTTCAGTATTCCAAATAAGTGTGGAACTCAGATCTGGATGGGCCCTTGGAGATGAGCTACAGATGCCCTGAGGGGGGCTCTGGAAGGTTACGCTGCTATAAAAGATTTGAAAAAATAAAATAGCCACCTTGTCTTCCATTTGAGATCTCACTGAAGAGTTCTCTGTACCTGGAAGACTTATTTTCAGTCTGAGAAGAATGATTTTCAGTGGTTCTGTTGAACATGCAATTCTCATGCAGGTATTTCTATAATTATCCTATTTCAGTTAGAATACAGTTTCTGGAACAATAGGACTTTTATTGTATTGTCATATCGGTTATAATAGATATTTTATTACAGAAAATGATGGTAGAGTCACTATTATGATTCTGAGGTTTTTATTTCAAATTGCTCATAGGGTGGAAATTCTCTCTCCCGAGTATTTCTACTTTAATGCTGCTTTGGTTGTTTTTGTTTTCTGTATTAAACTTTGGTGTGTTCAAGACTTTGTTCAGTGGCAGAATGTGGGGTGGGTTTTTTTGTTTTTTGGTGTTTGTTTGTTTGTTTGTTTGTTTGTTTGCAGTACAGACTGTGGTTGAGGCCCCCGGTGTGTGTCTGTGTGTTGTTAGCGTGTGACGCACACGGTTTCTCTAACCGGCCAGCCGCGGTGTCGTACGTATGTGCTGTAGTCTGCTCAAGCCGCCGTTAACAAGTTACCGTACCCTGGGGGCTTGAACAACACCGATTTCCTGCAGTTCTGGAGCCTGGAAGCCCGAGATCAAGGTGCTGGCAAGGCAGGATTCATTCAGAGATCTTCTGGCTTGCAGGCCTGCCATCCTGCGGTGGGCACTTAGGACCTCTTCTCTGTGTTTGTGGTGGGGATGGAGGATCCAAGTCTCTGGTGTCTCTTCTGAGAACACGAATCCTATCACATCAGGGCCCCACCTCATGACCTCCTTGAACCCTCATTACCTCCTTATGGGTTCCATGCCCAAAGACAGTTACACTGGGGCTTAGGGCCTCAACGGGAATTTGGGGGCACATAATTCAGTGCATAGCACTGAATTTTTTTTTTTTAATTGCTGAAGAAATACCCAGAGACCTTGTATTGAATGAACCTGATAAACAATATTTCAAGAAGGAGTAAATAATGTTAGTGAATATATAATAGAGACCTTGATACTTGAGGCACAGTTCAGTTAATTAATATCCTATTTCGATGGTAATCCACTGTGGGTGGGGAGAAGAGGGGAGGGGGCAGGAGTCCCCCCCTTAATTCACTGGTGTCGGACTCCCAGCTGTTGGAAGCCCAGCCTGGATCTGGAAACATGTTCCTTGACTCCAGCATGATGGTCTTAGCTTCCAGGAAGTCACCACTTCCAGGAAGGTCCACAAATCTTGGACATCAAATCTAACTTTAGGCCCAGGGGACCTCTCCACAACAAAAGGATTTAAGGACCATGAAAATTCCCAAATAGCCACACAGAGAACCACCTGTGAGACCAGCCACCATTTCCACACATCCCAGGTGAAACACACTCTCAGCTTAGAGCCCAGAACTGCTGATGGGGTCACAGGTCCTGAGCCCTGGGAAAAGCCACGGCTCCCCAGTCACACTCTTTAACTAGACGGAGCTCAAATCTAGGCGCCCTGGTTTCCAGATGATTTCTTGGGCTCCCCAAGAAATAGAGAGAGGAAAAGGCTCTCCATGGTTACACTGTCAGTAACAGAATCGGAGCGAAACTCCAAACCTCTTGTCCTCACAGCCTCTGTTCTCCCCACAGCACACTCTCTAGCAGGGATGGGATGGAGCCCACTGTTGTGGGGGGTGCTGAGTGCCTTTGAAGGCAGGGAGGCTGGGGGGGGGGTAAAATACACGCACACATTATGAATATGGAGACAAGCAGACAGGAGAATGTTCTAGGAATTCTCCAACATGAAAATGATCCCATAGTTGGAGCTCCTAGAATAGAGGCACCTTGGAATTCACAGAGCATTCTTTTGAGGTTCAGCAGCATTGGGAGGTACCTGGGGTCTCGCCTTCTCCTCCACCCCCTTTCCCATCCCACAGCTGGCTGTCCACTGCAAAATTTCGATTGCCTTGGGGGAGCACGTGCCTGACGTCAGGATGGAAACCAGCAGGGACAGGGGGCCTCTTGGCACACATCCCTTTCCTATGAGAGCACAGACTCACCCTATCCCCATGGGTCCCCATGGGTCCCCATGGCTTAGCCACTGGGGTAAACAATGCTCCATTCACCTCAGTACTCAGGCCCTGGTGATGGGGGTTTGGGGTGAAGATGTGGGAAGATAAGCAGGTATCATCTCTGGCAATTTCCGTGGATCAGGAATTCAGCGAGGCAGAGAGCATCCAGCACCCCCAATAGCCATTTCTACCAGGCCCCCTCCTCTGACCATGACCAAGCTTCCCGCAGGTGCCTGGCCTTAAGCACTCACTCCCCCTTCCTTGGTCAAAATCCCCACCACAGGATGTTCTTTTCAGTTGTCATCGGGCTTTGCTATCGAAGCCAAGTCAGCAGCCAGCCCAGGTCAGTGGGCAGCAGGGCCCTCAGCACCCTGTCCCAGGGATCAGAGGCCCACGCCTTGGTGGCCTTGGTGGCAGCCAGGCTGGAGTCGGCTGTGCACAGAGCGATCTGAGGAGCCAAGGGATTTCTCTCAAGTAAGCTCCTCAAAACATCTCCAGGAACCTCAAAGATTACAGCGCCCACACAGTGGGAGCAAAGCGGCTTCCAATAAGGAAGCAGACAATCTGGGGAAGACAGTGGTGTAGGGAGAAGGGGACAGCAGTGGAGGCCCCCACGCCCCAGCTCCTGGGGACCGGGGTGGGGGGAGCCCACGTTGCTTCACCCCGAAAACAAGGCCCTGGGCCCATCTGCTCCAGCAGGGGAGGGCGCCACACTGGCTGCCAGCTCAGTGAAGCAAGCAGGACAAAGGGCCCAGCCAGTCCAGTGTGCACCTGACAAGTAATGAAGCCGCAGTGGAACATTGTGTGTGGGGGTTTTTGAAGAAATCTGACTGTGCTCCCAAGGCCCCTCCTTTTCACCGGGCTGCTTTCTGCTAAGGTCCAGCAAGTAATTTGCATGCCATTTCAGTAAAACTGAATTGTGGCTGAATTTTTGTTTTATTTACATAACATACGGTCTTCCTTTCCTGTATTATTGAGATAATTGAGCCTGGAGCAGGATGCACAGTGGGCAAAGGGATGGTCTCCTCCCAGCCAGATCCCAGCGTCAGTCCTCTGAGTCAGATAGCCAACTCCTGCTGTCCACCTTGACTGTGGGAATAAAGTAGACCATCAGTGCTCTCACTTTGCTCAGCCTACTTTTCTTGCAGGGAAAGCTCCAGAATCTGTGTAGGAGGCTCAGGGGCAGCCATGTACTGGGAAGGCTAAGGTTTTATGGTGCAACTTTTAGAAAATTTAACACTTTCTAAAATTCCTTTTCTATACCAGACTGAGGAAATGTCAATCGTTGGATCAAGAATCAACACCAACATCACCTTATCTGTGATTATTGCTGTATGATGGGTTAATTCAAAACTTAGTAGCTTAAGACAACAATAAAGGTCTCATACATCTCACGGTTTCTATGGCTCAAGAATTTGGAAATGCTTTGCCTGGGCAGTTCTAGCTGGGGTTCTGTCACGAGGCTGCAGTCATTTGATGGCTCGACTGGGGCTGGAGGATAGACTTCCACCATGGCACACTTATATGGCTGTTGGAGGCCTCAGCTTCTCCACACATGGGCCGCTCCAGAGGGCTGCCTGAGCATCCTTATGACAAAGGAGTGGGCTTGCTCCAGAGCAAATGATCCAAGACACAGAGCGGAAGCCACACCTCTTTTATGATCTAGCTTCGAAAGTTTCACACTATCACTTCCTCAACATCCCATGGGTCCTGCAGCCCAGCGTTTGTCAATATGTATGGCAGGGCCTACACAAAGGTACGAATACAATAGGTGAGGATCATCGGGAGCTCTCTTGGAGACTGGTTACCACAAGAGATTATTATTAATACTATTTGGCAGGGTGTTTTGAGGCTCTGGAGGAGAGTACTATGTGGCTAAAGCCGCCATTTCTTATTTGTCTTTGTAGTCAATTCAAACCAAGTGGTCAGTTGCTGTTAATGGTATTCCATGTCACAGCGAAACCAGCCATCTGTCCAACAAACATGGACTCAGGGCCCCCCCTTCCAGATTGGGGAATAGGACAGTAGTGAAGAGAGAGAAGATTCCTCATCGTGGGTCCCTCAGGTCGTGGAGAGGGAAGACGTAAGGAGACAAATGGGTGCCAGTTGGTGCTATACTGCTGTAGAGAGGACTATAGGTGATGCTGTCACTTGGGGGGTTCAGCTATAGGTGATGCTGTCACTTGGGGGGTTCAGGAAGGACACCACGCCCTGAGGGCCATAGTTGGGGATCTGTACACCTTCGTCAGAAATCAGAGATCTGCGGAGCGCCTGGGTGGCTCAGTCAGTTAAGCGGCTGCCTTCGGCTCAGGTCATGATCCCAGAGTCCTGGGATCGAGCCCCGCGTCGGGCTCCTTCCTCAGCGGGGAGCCTGCCTCTTCCTCTCCCTCTGCCTGCCACTCCCCCTGCTTGTGCTCTCCCTCTCTCTATCTCTATCAAATAAATAAATAAAATCTTAAAAAAAAAAAAAAAGAAATCAGAGATCTGCAATGACCCATGCATTGCAATGAGGTGGTTGCAAGCGAAACCTTTCCGTAGAAAAACAGCCTGGATAAGACAGACTTTTGATAGCATCACACCCCTCATGGGGCACCTCTCATTTGCACAACTCCCCCTCCCGAATGTAAGATCCACAGGAGAGGAACTTACTATATCTCCTTTACCCCTATATCTTTGGCACCTAAAGAATGACTAGTACAAAGTTGATATTCACTAGTGACTAATGTTAATAATAATTGTTAAATACTTAATCAGCATTTTTCATGTCTCCAAGTCTTTCGGGTTTAATGGAAGTCACCCTTCACATTAATAGATAAAAGTGGCTGAAGCTCTCAGTCCACTTACAGTGGAATGTCAGCACAGAGTCCTAAAGACTGCCAGAGAGGGGTGGGGGGACAGAGCGGGAGCCCCAGGAGCCTGCGTCCTCCTGGTACCTCTCTCAGCTTCCTGTCTCAGCTCCGCAGCAGAAATCCTCTCTGCTCCGCTTGCCTGGCCCGAATGAATGGGGAGTCCAGATCTTCCCGGGATGTCCCCAAAGCATCTCTAACACAAAGTGTTTGGTGTCCCAGACTTTGAGGGTTTGCAGCGACCAGAGAGGGTGAGATGTGACAGCATGAGCCATCAAGTGGCCTGAGAGAGAATATTGAGACTTCTTGGTTCTTGAAAGTTTCTGGGCCCCAGCCAGGCTCTCCCCACCTTACTACTCTCTTCCCAATGGGCCAGCCTCAGTGCACTCCCACACTCTTGCTGCACTCTCCCCTTTCACAGCTGGTGTCAGTTAGATGCTCATTCATACCAGCTGTCAGCAGTTGGGGGTCCAAAGCTCCAAACTATCACCTTACCTTTAGCGTGGTCACATTTTTAGGCTTGGTGCCCACCTTTCTTCTAAATGGAGGGCAGCCTTGGGTATAATGGCTTATTGTATTCCCATAATGAATTACACAACACCCCCTTCCTCTTAGAAGACAGAAGCATCCTAGTCCATTATTATGTTTTTTTTTTCCTAGAAATTTTTAATTCTAGCTATTCATAGATATACATACATGCCCACGAGATGGCTGATTAACACAAAGAAAATATCATCTTGAGAAAATTGACAAATCTTGAGTACTTATTTATTTATTAAGATTTTATTTATTTATTTTAGAGAGTGGGGAGGGGCAGAAAGAGGGGCAGAGAGAATCTCAAGCAGACTCCCCACTGAGTGTGGAGCCTGACATGGGGCTCGATCTCAGGACCCTGAGATCATGAGATCATGACCTGAATGGAAACCAAGAGTTGGACGCTTAAATGACTGTACCATCCTGGCACCCCAAATCCTGAGTACCTTTTAAAAAGTATTCTATATATACCATCACTTTGCAGAACAACTTATTGTCCATGCAGTGATTTGAGGGGTTTTCTAAGATTGTCTGTTCTCCAAAGACTATCAGAGAGGTGGCACAGCAGAGTGAATCCCAGCCATTTTGTGGACAGGTGGACTGAGGGAGAAGGTCAGAGGGCATTCTGGAGTGATTCGCAACCTCTCAAACAGAAATATAACATCTTCTTTTATCCTCTGCGGAGTCTGGAGCTAAATTCACACCTTTTTTTTTTTTCTTCCCATCACTTAAAATCAAATTCTCGCCCTTAATACTTCCTTTCAAAGCTGCACCAAAAATGATAATGTCTTCTCATGCATATGAATTACCCGAAGCGTATGAGAATCGACCCCACTGGAGTGTGCTAAGGACTTAACCCCACTAAATTTAAAGCTGCTAAGCCCTGATTAAGGCAAAGTTGTCTTTTTGTTTTATAAGACATTTAGGACAGTTCACATCACCCTGCACTGATGCACTGAAATCGATCGTAGGCAAACTATGAAGAGAGCATATGCTCCCCATATCTGCTCCTGAGCCAGGCAGGATGATGAATTCCGATTTGGGGTTGAAGCAAACAGTGGCATCTGTCTCCCCTGCACACACCTGCTTGGATCCTGGTTTAACTCCCTCCTTGGCTGTTCATCTGTGGAAAGGTGGTGCGTTTTCAATCGAAACCTCATGCTCTACAGACCACTTGGACACTCAACAGTTATTTGCTGGAGGAACAAAGCATAAGACATGATAATTTATTCTAAACCGAGAGGTAGCACCTCTGTTCAAACACCTGATGACTTCTCTTTAGAGAAAAAGCACTAAAAGTAGCTTTGGCAACAAATTTCCCCTAATCCTAGTTTCTGTGGAAGCCAGATTCTAGGCTTCACAGCTAAACTCAGAGCATGAATCGAAGACACCACAAGGGGGAGCTAGAGATCAGGAAATCCGGGAAGCATTGGCGCTGCCGAGAGCTCAAGGCGCGGCTCTGGATTGTCATCCAACAGAGGAAGCATGTCACTTAGTGGGAACTGTACAGAGACAATGACTACTCTCTTCACCATTTTGCCATGATGGAATTAGTCTCTATATGCCCAGTCTGATAACTAGGCGCATCCTGTGATTCCGCAGAATTTCAAGACCGCCTGCCGGTTACAGAGCCCACGTCTGTATGATAAACAAGTATCTTAAGTACTTTGTGTTCTTACCCTTTTTAGCCTGATAGGGACAGAAATCCCACTCTTCTACCTCAGTGCTTTTCCAGGGGGAGTTGGAATTTGGAGACACGGTGTTAACCTAGGTCCTTCCCCCAAAAGCAGAGCCTGAGAAAAGGCCTTGAACAAGGATGGCTTCTTTGAGAGGCTCCCCAGGGACCGGGACAAGGAGCGGGAAGAAGTGGCACAAGGGAAGGGGGCACAGCCCGTGCAAGGATGCGTTATCAAGGCTGGAGGGTCACTGCTGTAGGCAGCCGGGGCTCAGCCCCGCGCCGACTTCCCAGCAGCCTGCGGAAGGCCTCCCAGCATTCTCTGCCTACCCGCACCCAATCTCCCCACGGCCCCCCAACCTAGTCCCCCCACCCCACCCCCGCCCCCCGCCCCCCTCCACCCCCACCGTCCACGCCGTCCCCACCCCCCAAGGTTCCCATGAATGACAATCTCCTGCACTCTGTGCGGTGCATGCTCTTCCCGCCATCCCCTGCCATGGCATTAGGGAAACCCTGGGGCCAAAAGCAAAACCACCCCTGAGGCAAGGTGCTCTCAGCGCAAGGTAAGCTGAGGCTGGCGTTGAGGCCCAGGGCATGTGGGCCAGTGCATAAGACATGTCTGAGACAGTCCACGCTCCTACCCCTCAGATCCACTCATGCCCCACCTTAACTCCAAGCTGTCACCAAGTCTTCAAGGCAGAGACCAGCCAAAACCTTCACTGCAGATGGCCCTGGAGCCACAGGTGATATTCATCATCTCCCTCCCATCCCAGCCGTTCTAGATTTTCTCCCTCTTGGCCAGCACTGTAGCTTGTCTATACCGTGTGCCAGGTGAGGTGACCACGCCTCCACCCGGAGCGTTCTCGGTCCTTAGTTGCTCTAAGCCCATGGTTGCTGCAATTGCCCAGTTACCTCGCCAAGAGATGCCCCAGTGACTCCCCTGAGTCGGGACATGCCCGGCCCGCCCTCACTGTGGAGCAACACCCCTATCCTTCATGATAATCAGGGTTGATTTCCCTTCTACTGTAATCGCTACATTTCACTGTTGTAGGTACACATAACACAAAATTCGCTATTTTTAAGTATACAACTCAATGGTATTAATTATGTCCACAATATTGTACAAGTATCACCACTGTTTCCAAAACATTTTTTTAATCACCCAACCAGAAACCCTGTACCCATTAAGCAATAACTCCTCATTCCCCCTTCCCCCAGCCGCTGGTAGCCTAATCTACCTGCCGTCTCAATGAATTTGCCTATTCTAGATATTCCATATAAGCAGAATCATACCATATCTGTCCTTCTGTGGTTGGCTTATTTTACTCAGCTTAGTGTTTTCAAGGTTCATCCGTGTCGCGGCATGTCTTAGAAGCTCATTCCTTTCTATGGCTGAATAATACACCACTGTGTGTCAACCAACATTTGTTGTTCGTTTATCTGTTGATGGACACTTGTGTTGTTCCCACCTCTTGGGCTATTGTTGACTAGTGCTGCAGAGAACATTGGCATACAAGTATTTGTTGGAGTCCCTGCTTCCAATTCTTTGGGATATATACCTGCGAATGGAATCTCTGGCAATTCTATTTTTAATTTTTTTAGGACCCACCAGACTGCTGCTTTCCGAAGCAGCTGTGTGTGCATTCCCACCGACAGCGCACAAGGCTCCAACATCTCCCCATGGTCACCAACACGTGTTCGGTGTTTCTTCTATACTAGTCTTTCTAATGGGGGTGAAGCGGTATCTTGTTAATGGTTCGATTTTCATTCCCCTCAGGACTAGTGGTGTTGAACATCTTTCATGTGCTTATTGGGCATTTGTAGATCTTCTTTAGAGACATACCTATTAAGTCCTTTGCCCATTTTTTAATTGAGTTGTTTGTCTTTCTGTTGTTGAGTGGTAGGAATTCTTTATATACAGCTGACCCTTGAAAACACACTTTTGAACTGTGTGAGTCCACCTCCATGTGGATTTTTTTTTTAAAGGTTTTATTTATTTGAGAGAGAGCGAGCACAGAGGGAGAAAACCCAATGAGGGGCTCGATCCCAGGACCCTGGGATCATGACCTGAGCAGAAGGCAGAGGCTTAACCGACTGAGCCACCCACATGCCCCCACATGGATTTTTTTTTTTTATAAATACACTATGGTACTATGAATGTAGTTTCTCTTGCTTGTGATTCTCTTAATAACATTTTCTTTTCTCCAGCTTACTTTATTACAAGGATACAGTATATAATACATATCCATAATATGTGTTAACCAACGGTTTATGTCATTGGTGAAGTCAACAGTAGGATACTAGTAGTTAAGTTTTGGGGGACTCAAAAGTTATACATGGATTTTAAGGGGCACCTGGGTGGCTCAGTCAGTTGAGTGCCAATCCTTGGTTTTGGCTTGGGTCCTGACTTCAAGGTCGTGGGATAGAGGCCCACGGTGGGCTCTGCACTCAGCTTGGGATCTACTTGTCCCTCTCCTTCTGCTCCTCCCCTGGCTCTCTCTCTCTCTCAAATATAAATAAATAAAATCTAAAAAAAAAAAAAGACTTTCAAAAAAAAAGTATACATAGGTTTTCAACTATGTGGGGGTCGGTGCCCTAACCCCTACATTGTTCAAGAGTCAACTGTATTCTGGATATTAAACTCTTATTAGATATATGATTTACAAATATTTTTTCCTTTCCATAGATTATCTTTTTACTTTCTTGCTAATGTCCTTTGAGATACATGTTTAAATTTTGATGAAGCCCAATTTAATTTTTTCTTGTGCTGCTCATGTTTTTGGTGTCATAATCTAAGAACCCATTTCCAAATCCAAGGTCATGAAGATTTACCCCTATTTTTCTTTTTAGAGTTTTATGGTTTTACCTCTTATATGCAGGTCATTGACCCATTTTGAGTTGATTTATGTGTATAGTGTGAGGTAGAGGGTCCCTCTTCATTCTTTTGCAAGTGGAAATCTAGTTGTGCTAGCCATTCCTTCTTTTTCCGCCCCCACTCTGGCCCAATTACCTGAGAAACCCAAGGTGACCAGGCTGTAGTTATGTTTTTAAGTTCAGTGACATTTATGATGTCCTCTAGTGGAAGAGTGTGCCCTCCACTCCCTCCACCCTCATTAAGAACCAAGACCACTAATTTACCAGAGAGCGACCCAAGGTGTGGGGACAAGAAGCACAGATTTCTCAAGTCTGTCACTGAGAGTGATGATGAGAGAAGTCACTCTAACGCCCACCCCTTGGTTCCTGGACCCATCTATTTCCGCTGTTGGGAACATAGGACCAACGTGTGGGTCAATTAGCACATATACTGTAGTCTAAAGGATAGCACCCCAAGTTTTCCCCTTCATGGCCTTGCAATAGGCCATTCTGATTTTCTATCAGGCCAGCTGCTTCTGGACGAATCCTGTGGTCATGAGCCCATTGTCTACCTCCTTTGCTGTAAAAGAGATCCCTGGGCTTGAGGCAATGTTTGAATCCCGTGCCAATAAACCATGCATCTGTAAGTTCTTGGATGGTTATGCTGGTGAAGGCACTATGGCAGGGGAGGAAACCCATCTCTAGAATAAGTGTGGATTCTGGTAAAGACTAATCACTGTTTCCTCTAGGGCAGAAGGAATCTGATGTAATTAGCTTCTCACCAATGGCCTGGTCTCTTTAAGAAATGGTGTCATATGGAGGACCCAGCATTGGTTTATGTTGCTGGCAGATAAGGTATTTAGCAGTGACAGTAGCCAGATCATCCATAATAAGAGGGAACTCATGATGTTGGGCCCACGTATGGCCTGATCTTTGTCACCTTGGCCATGCCATTCACGAAACTATTTATTGCCCAAGCAGTGGGGTGGCTGATGATGGATCCACAGGATGAATCATCTTATCTACCTGGATGCCAAGTGCCTCCTCTGCAGAAGATGCTTTCTGGGGTGGAAGAGCCTTACCATAAATCCAAAAATTGATGTACCTGTGCCCATTTCCATAGATTAGTATCACTGATTTTTCCTTTTGCCTCAACCTCAAATATAGCCCAGCCCAGTACTGTTACTGATTTGGTGTTTATTGCAAATTTTGGTATTTTACTCATCATGGAATTTTTTTGCATTAATTTTGACTTTTTAAATATTACAGTAACATTTATCTTCACTACTGATATATTTTTCACCCAAGCTATGTGCCACCCTTGTCCCAGCCTGAGGGCAATAGTTTTACTTAATGCCCACATATTGAACCAGGTCCACGTTTTCTCCTCCTCCATCAGTGGGACACAGGCGCACCCCTCCCCCACCCCACCATGTGCCCGCAAGACTGTATCTTAGTCCTTTTGGGCTGCTATAACAAAACATCAGGGACAAACCTTTATTTCTCATCGTTGTCAAGGCTGGGAAGTCCAGGCTCATGGCGCGAGCAGTTCCGGTGTCTTGTGACCATCTTCTTCTGGATTGCAGACCGTCAACTTCTCCCTGTGTCCCTACAAGGTGGAAAGGGCCAGGGAGCTCTCTGGGGTTCTTTTATAAGAGGACTAATCCCATTATGAGGGCTCCATCCTCATGGCCTCCCAAAGCCCCCATCTACTAATACCATCACCTTTAGAGGTTAGGAATTCAATATATGAACTAGGGGGAGGGCACAAACATTCAGACCATAGCAGGCTATAAGTATGAGCTGAGGGAGAAGTGTCATTGCATCAGAGATAGATGATCTAAGGGTCTAGGCCACCTGTTCACATAATTTATATGTTCCTACTAGACTTCCTTGGGCCTGACCCTGAATACACCATTTTCATTGCATAGTGGAATGCAATTATGCCCTCCCAATCAATGACTCGATGGAGTCTGACCATGGCCAACTCATTATGGTTAGTCCAAGAGCACAGTCACCCTCTCCCATGAGTAGTCTCTACCAGACCCAGTTGCACAACAGGAACTCTTTTTCAAACTATGAGTAGTTCTCTGTAGCAGAAGGAGTGGTCTTTCTCCAGAATGCTGAAGGTGTACAATGTGACTCTCCCACCAGGGCTTGCCAGAGACTCAACATGGAACCCTTCTCCATCATACTGGATACTGAGTCTATCACCATTGGTTCCTCCAGGGCACACAACCTTAGTAGAAGGGCAGATTTCTGGAGAGCCCTCTTGCTCTAGACTCCCTCAAAAACGGCAGGCTTCCACGTCATGTGAGTAATGGATTAAGAGAAATATTACCAAGTGTGCTGCTCCTAGATTCCCAGGAGTACACCCAGCGCTGTGCTTCTTTCTCAGTAGGAGATGACACAACAAAATTGTCACTGCTCATGCTTTACCTTAGACGGGAGCCGCGCTATGTCCCAGGCCGGTGGGATCTCTAAAAACCTCACCAATATGGCAGTCCCCTAAATATTTCTAGGGTATACCTGCTACCCTTGGCATGTCTTCTTACTAGGACGTCCAGTGATTGCCACTTGCTGCTTACCAGGTCCACTTGGCCTAATGTCATAATGGGGCACCATTGTGCTGTTCAGACTATATTGCGATAGAGAGTACTGAGGTGTTATTTTATTCATGACATTATTCATGACATTTTGATTCTTAGTTTAATAAAATCATTTTGAGGAGAGGGTCTATGTAGGATTCCTTTCTGGTTTCCAACCCCTGAGTAGTCCCTGGCACATGGCAAAGGGTCAGTAAATGTTGGCTGGCTGGTTGGTTGGTTGGTTGGTTGGTTGGTTGGATGAATACATGAATGGATTTCCATCTCTTGGAACTTCTCCCAAGACATCAGTAGGTCCCACAAGGTCAAAAAGAGTAACTTATGGTGAAAATTTGAATGAGATCTATAGATTAGATAACACTATTATATCAGCAGTTATTTCCTGATTTTGATAATTGAACCGTGGTTGTATAAGACAATGTCTCTGTTTTTAGAAAATATACACAGAAATACTTAAGAAGAAAGGGGAAGTAGATCAGCAACTTATTCTCAAGTGTTTCAGGAAAAAAATTATACATCTATATTTCTATCTATCAATTAAGAGATCATTATAAGACAGATGTGGTAACATGAAAACACTTGGAGAATCTGAGTGAGGGATAGATATACAGGAGTTCTTCATTCTATTTTTGCAACATTTATATAGGTTTAAGGTAATTTCCAAATAAAATTTAGAAAAAAATACATTAATAATTTTAGTGCAATCTGATCAGTCATAAATTATCATTTTCATTAAAATCAAAAGCAAGGAATGCCTGGGTGGCTCGTCAGTTAAGCGTCTGCCTTTGGCCCGGGTTGTGATCCCAGAGTCCTGGGATCAAGTCCTGCGTCGGGCTCCCTGCTCAGCGGGGATCCTGCTTCTCCCTCTGCCTGCCACTCCCCCTGCTTGTGCTCTCTCTCTCTCTCTCTGACAAATAAATAAATAAAATCTTTTAAAATATCAAAAGCAAAAACAAACAACAAATCTGACTCCTTGGGACATCTTTGTTCACTCAGAACTGGACAAAAAGCCCCAAACAGAAGCCACTTAAAATGGGTACAAAATATGATTTGGTTATTGTTTTCAAAATTGAACCTGTCAACTATTGAAAATAAGTGTTTTCAATATTTTACTAAATTTAACTAAAATCTAGGTTATTATGGCCACTGAGCTCTAAATCCTAGGACAAAGAATGAATTGACTATTTTCTATTTATAACTTTTTTATTTTATTTATTTATTTCATTATATTTTATTTATAACTTTTGCATTGTTATTCATAACTTTTATTTTTAGGGGGAGAATGCTTTTCTGGCAAAAGTGCATGATGACATGCTGTGGCCTCCCTTATTTACGACTTCCACAGGGTGATCACAAAAATATCATTCTTCTAAAAACATGTGAGGCTTCAACTATTTGATATTCGAATCATTCTCCTTTGAACTCCTACAAGTCAACATTTTTGTCGATTTTCTTTCTTTTGATCCTTATCTGATCTAACTTGGCCAGAGGCTCAGGACTTTCCACATGATCCCAGAAACTCTCCAACACCATTTTCATCAACTTCATGAAGTGCTTGGTCTTTGTCAGGATTTTCAGCCCCACTTCATAAACGATTTGTTTCCCATCTCCTTTTTTTTTTTTTTTTTAAGATTTTATTTATTCATTTGACAGAGAGAGAGAGACAGGGAGAGAGGGAACACAAGCAGGGGGAGTGGGAGAGGGAAAAGCAGACTCTGCACTGAGCAGGGAGCTCGATGCGGGGCTCGATCCCAGGACCCTGAGATCATGACCTGAGCTGAAAGCAGACGCTCAACGACTGAGCCACCCAGGCGCCCCCCATCTCCTTTTTATTGGTGGAATTTTGAAACATGCTACAGTCAGACCAAGGTGCTGACATGCTGGGCAGGGAGAAAGTCTGGTGTCAAGAAGAAAATGAAGTTTGAGTGATCTGTGGGCACATGCACACAAGAGGGGGTTTCTGCTTCCCCTGTGCATGTCACTGCAGGGGGGTGGGCAGGGGAAGGTCCCTGCGAGCTCTTGGGCTCTCTAAGCAGATGGAGCCATGGGGCTGTGCAGAGAGGTGGAGACTTTCTTCTGCGGAACTGGCAGGAAGCTTGGCATTCACCAGGTTTCCTAGTTCTATGGAATCAGGGACCCCATGAGGTCTGCTGGAGGAGAGAGAGAGTGAGAGAGACATTTGTCAAAGACCAGCAGCTTCTCTGATAAATGGTTCCAACCCTGGAGTCAAAATCCTCCTACCTGCTTCCTGGGAGTTCCTCAATTCTTAACACTCAAAACAGTGAGCATTAGGTGAAGGTTGGGGTCTTTGAAAAAGTGGTCCTAAAAAGGGAGGTAGGGGAGGGATGAATAGTTGGAGCACAGAGGATTTGGAGGACAATTGGAGAAATGCCCTGTATGAGACCATAATAATAGATGCAGGTCATGACACATTTGTCAAAACCCATTGAATGGACAGTACTGAGAGCAAACCGGAGACCGTGGACGCTGGGGAGGACGCTGTGGGGGCAGGGGGTAAACGCAAAATCTCTACACCTTCACTCAATTTTGTTGTAAACCTAAAACTGCTCTAAAAAAAAAAGCTTAAAAAAGTGGAGGATTTGTTTTAAGTTGATTCAGTACTTGAACTTGGAGACGATGATCATAACTTACTGTGGTTTTGCCAGCTCTGGGCTGTGAGCTTTATGTCCCCCAGCACTTCTCTGTGGCATGGCCTCTCACTGATGGGAAAAGTAAAATTACTGCATTTTACCACGTACTGCCTCCAGTCCCCATTCCCACCCCCTCGGGGTTGTCTATTGGGAATAATATGTCGACATCACCTTGGCCCCTTCTGGACCCACAGACCCCCACTGAGGGGCAATCTGGGATCCCTTCAGCCCCACCGAGAGCTGCCTTCTAATCTGCACATCCATCCCGGGCCCCTGCCCCCTCCATCCTCCATGTTCCTTTTCCTGGAGCCTGGGGACCTGCCGAGGTCCTCACTCTCAGGGGACTGCCGGGACCTGGGGCGGGCAGAGGCTCCCGTCTTTCTTCCCAGACTTACTCCATGGCGGTCCCTTCCAGCTTCCCTGCCCGGGACACTGCAGCATCCTCCACCTTTTGACCCGAGATTGTACCCACTGTTGTGTCCTTGTTAGCCTCCTGGCTCCCAGGAACACACTCCCCAGCTGGCTTCTTCTGCTGGGCCTGCAGGTTCTGAGCTCAGCAAATACCCAGGTGGGATTGGGATGCTGGCCCCTCTTCCTGCCAGCACCCCAGTGTCTACATGCGACTTACTCCCTCAAACTCAGCACCCCACACATGAGCCCAGGGCTTATTGCACAGGGTCAAGTTCCCCTTGGGTAGCAAGCAAATAACCATCTCACAGACTGGGTTCCTCTCGTCTATGTGGCCAGTATCCTTTCTCCTGGACACAGACCTGCCCGAGAAGCCAGACCTTCTTCCTTGCCTTTTGGGCAAGGAGACCTCCAGGTAACAGGATGTTTACCAGCTTCTAATGCATCTCCATGGGCCCCAGTGACACTGGAAATGGTCCTGGGCACGACAACTAAAGTGACCGCGGACTGGGCTCCGGGGCTGCCCTCCTCTGCGCCCCAGGTCTGGCCATGCCCCTCCCGACTGGCCTCCCTCTTTCTTTTTGATGTATGCTGCCAAGCAGGTGGCTGGAGAGGTCTTGAACGCAGAGCCCCAAGGCTCCTGGTGCACCGGGCACCTGTTACAGATGCACTCTCAAGGGCGGGCTCACTCAGCTAGTAAGTAAGGTGTGGGGGGGTCCTTGAGATTGGGCAGCAGTGTCCTTTGCAGCCACCTCTCACCCTTGATCAGATGGGGTGAAAATGAAGCTCAGACGGGGAGAGGATTTCCCACAGCCACACAGCTGCTGCTGTTGCTGTGCTGAGTCCCTCCCCAGGCCGGTTTCACCCTACCTGCCCGTGTTCCCCCACCCACCCCCTCCCTACCAGTGCCAGTCTGCACACAGCCAAGGCCCTCTGGGTCCAGACTTCCAGGTGTCCAGCCCCGCCGCTCAGAGCCCCACTGAGGACGTGGGCATATTGAGACAAAGCCCAGCCCTGTCATTAAGACCACCTTTCCTAGTACATACTTTCATTTAGGGGCAAAGAAGGTCTCCTTTCATTATTTTGCTTTGAGTAACTAAGATCAACTTTAGACTACAAGGAGTTGCTAGAAAAATACCCTTTTATCACAATACCTCACCATTCAGTTGGGTCTGATGTGTTACCCCAAACCCCACCATTGTGCTGGTCCTTCACTGAGACCCGGTACCCCCCCCACAGTCCCAGTTAAAGACAAGAGTGTGACCTGCCGTGGCGGCCCTGTCACCCACTGGCTCCTAACCGCCCATTAGCCCCAAGGGTTTATTTGATTAGGTGCCTGTCTCATATGGTCCTACAGGAGAGAGCTTTTGATAGTGTGGGAAGAAGTGGGAGAATTGTCCACGAGAGGTGGAAGCCGGCTGGGGGCGGCGGGGGGGCAGCCTGCAGAACGGGGTGAAGGGCTGCCTCTCAGGGTTTGAGAAGCAGGGCCTGGGGAATGGGGGAAGGCAGGGAAAATCAGGGCCTCCATCGTTCATGGTTTCCACATTTCTGTTACTGCGGCTGTATGACTATCTCAAGTCCCTTAAACACTTTGTGCCTCCGTGTCCTGAGGGTGAGGGGGAGACAGGAGCAGCTGGGGCAGGAGGGGGCAGGCCGGGCCTGCAGGGCCTTCTGGACCCACTAGGTCATGGGGCTTTGTCCTAGAAGCTACGGGAGGCCCCTAGGCAGGGGTGGGGGGGCAGGTCGGGGCCTGCAGGAAAGCTGATCAGACTGACTTAAAACAGAGCCCCATGTGAGGAGCAGGGACTGCGGGTAGTAAAGGAGGCTGGAGGAGGTGTCATGGACTGAAGGAATGTCTGTACCCAACCCCATTCATATACCGAAGCCTTAATGCCCAATATGATGGTATTAGGAGGTGGGGCCCTTGGGAGGTGATCGGGGTTAGACGAGGTCACGAGGGTGGGCCCCTCGTGAGGGGATTAGTGTCCTTATCAGAAGAGACACCAGAGTGTTTGCCCTCCCTCTGCCGTGTGAGGACAGGGAGAAGGCAGAGTCTGCAGGCCGGGAAGAGAGCTCCCACCCAAACCTGACCCTGCCACACCCTCTTCTCCAGCTTCCAGCCTCTAGAACGGGGAGAAAATAAGTTCCTGTTGCTTATGCCGCCCACCCTGTGGTATATTTGTATGGCATCCGGAGCTAAGACCGGAGGCTAGCTGGGGGTCCAGGCCTGTGAACGAGGAGGAGGCTTGGAGCAGAGTGGCAGCGGCTGGGGAGGGGAGCAGACGGGGTATGAGACGTGCTGTAGCGGGGGCCCCACCTGATGACAGTTCGCGTGTGGGCACGGAAGAGAAGGGGTGTCAGGAATGACTCCCAGGTCTCAGCTGGAGCCCCAGGGGAGATGGAGCTGCGGTGCCCTGGGGACGGAGGCTGGAGGGCAGCAGGTGGGGTGGAGGGCCCGGCTCTGGAGCCCTCCATCACAGGGCTGGTCAGGGAGGGACCCAAGAGGTGGGAGGCAGCCGCGATGGTGGGAAGCTGCCGAGGCTGCACACAGGGAGCCCCAGAAGAAAGCAGCAGTGCAGTACCTCGGTGAGGCCTTGCCTTCACGGCCTGTTTGCTGAACACAGGGACCCCAACCTGCTGCCCCCCACCTGTGTGGCCGCTCAAGCACGCCCCGCCCTGGGCGAAAGGATGCTGTGGCCTGTCCTTGTCTGTGGGGAGCGCCCGGCAACCGCAAGCCACCCCCCATGCCCCCAACTCTGCAGATTCATGCTGTGTCCGTCCTTCGAGGCCACCCTCAGTTGTCCCCACTTCTTTCCTCTGAGATCCACCAGCACCCCGGTTCCCCTCTTCCATCTGACACAAGGGCTGCGTGTGCTCTCGTCTACCTCCCAGGAATGAGCTCCTCCTGAGTAGGGGTCACCTTTCCTTCTCCCCTGAATCTCCTAGCAAAGGGGTCAGGCGCCCAGTAAGCACATGAGGAGGGTTTTTGGTGACTACACGGACGCATGCCATCAGCGTAGTTAAACACAAGCCTGGTAGAGTGGGTTACGCAACCCGGAGCATCTTCTGAGATTCAGAACAGGCCAGCCGTGGAATGCATTGTGCCTTTGAAGGTGTGAACGGCCCACCCCCAGAGGTGCCCACGAGCACACCGACACTGTCCCGGGTGGGAAGTGGGGAGGGGACGCCTGCTATGGGGGAAGGTCAGACCGCCCACCCCTAGGGACAGGGCCTGCTCTGAGGGCCTCCCAGCCTAAGAACAAGGCGAGAAGAATGATCACGGAAAGCCGAAGGATTCACTGTCATAATTCCAGAGTTTGGCACTTAGCTTAATCTGAAAATATTTGCCAACCTATTATGAATAACAATATTTGCAGCTTAAAATGCTTACCCTCCACAGCTTCCGAGTGTGAAGATGAGCTTCTACCCTGACAAAGATGTACTCACTGCTTTCAGAGCAAATTGACACAGGGAGCTTTTCAAACCTAATTGTTGGCATCTCTGTCACACGTGTCTCCCCCGGGGCCACTCTGATAACCCGGCTGGCAAATGCAGTGGGGTGCAGCAGGGCAAAGCTCCCGGCCAGAGGGCTCCGAGGACCCCCAACTTCACCTCACGCCAGCCCCCACACACCCTTATTGTTGTCGTGGGGTCTCCGACCGACCGTCTCTTCCCTGGGGAGTGGCCGAGACCACCCTGAACTCTGTGTACACAGGGAAAGATGTCTACCCGGAACAGGGGCTGAGGGCAGGCACGGATCCATCAGGGGCCTCCCGGCAGCACGAAGGGGCCAGGCCCGCCGGCTTCGGCATGGAGTGAAACACGATCGTAACAGAAAAGCCCGTGGCTGAGGCTTGCTTCAGGGCCGGCCCGATCCAGGGCCTCACCCCTTCGGCTGGAAGCCATCCTCAGGGTTGCCACAGCTGTGGCTCAAATCGTGGGGTCCTCCCCTCTGCTGGGTGGAACCCAGGCCACCTGCAAGCCTGCTCTGGGGCAAGGGGATGGGACACGACCACTGGCCGCACCCGAAGGGCAGGGTCTGAGAGTGGAGAGAGGTGGTTTCTCAAAGGAAAGCTGGGGGGCTTGTCCAAGCAATGCTGGGCAGGGAACAGGTTCCATTAGGGGCAGGGGAGGAGAAGGAGATGGGGGGCGGCCAGACAGGGAAGCCGGGGCTGGAGCCACGGCAAAGACTCGGAGCAGGAGAAAGGTCCCTATCACTCTGGCCTGTCATCCGCGACCCAGAAAACTGGAGAATTAAGGCAATCACAGTGAACTCAGTAAGTTTTAAAACTCACCCTCCAGCCAACACGTAACACCTCAGGGAGCTAGATCAGCATCTCCGGGGGGGAGAGGACAAGGGGTGGGTGGTCCCACAGCCAGGAGCCCCGCTCGCCCGTCTCAGCCACGTGCCCATCAGGGCCCATCTCTGCAGCGATCGTTCCTTCCCTCTCCTCCCGCAGACTTCTACCAGGCCCCCTGCTGCGGGCGCCGGGGGGGGGGGGGGGGGGGGCGGGGGGGCCCTGTCCCCACCATGGGTCTGAGCCGTAGGCGCAGAGAGAGGTTGCTCCTGTCCCAGAGCCCTCGTTCTGCCAATAGACAGGAGAATCCGGATACCAGTACAGGCAGAGAAAAAATAAAGCAAAGGTGAGAGGCTGGGAAGCAGGTGGTCCAAGAAGATCCCCTGAGGAGGAGGCATCTGTACTCAGCACCAAGTGACAAGGAGACACACGAGGATCTGGGGAGGAGGGCTGAGCAGAGGGAAGAGCTAGGGCAAAGGTACAGAGGATGGAGGCGCTTCTGGGGTGCTGTGACTCTCTGGCTGGGCTTTCTGGCCCTCTGCTGAGCACCCCAACCAGGGCTCCCTGAGCAGACAGGGCACCCACCCCTGCCACCCTTGGGGAACCAGAGGCAGAGGCTGGGCCAGCACCTCTGAGCTGTCCTAAGAAGAAGACCCGCTCATTTTCTACACTGTTGCTCAGACAAGAAAGTAGATATTTAAGGCAAACAGATAATAAAGCACTGCAGAGTTGCCCAGTTGGTATGTGTTATTTCTCACCCAGAACATCGCCTTTAAATCCGCAGCAGGGCAGGGCAGGACCCTGGCTGGGAGTCTTGCCAGTTCTCTGACTTCAGGAGAGAATCTGACCATCCCAGGCTTGCAAGCAGTTTCTGCTCAGGCCCTGGGAGGAACAGGGACCAAGACATGGCTTCTTTTCTTATTACTGCTAATTGTAACCTGTCTGGTGTTTGGATGCACACATTTACAGAACAGAACCTGCTGGGAGCTTTAAAGCACAGCACGCCGAGGGCCCTCAGAGCATGGACAGGAAGCCCGCCGCTCCGGGGCTCCAGGGGTCAGTGGGCACAGGACTCCAAAGCTCTGGCACGTGTGGCAGCAACAGCTGTGGGAAGGTAGAAGCTGCACAGGGAGGCACAGCAGCAGGTCACCGAGCCTTGTCCCGGGCCACCTGGAAGCAACGTGGAGGCTGCCCCCCCCCACCCCGGCGGTGGCTGGGGTCCTCGGGCCCGGGCCGCTCTGCAAGTGGTCCTACACAGACGGCTCTTAGCACGTCCCTCTTGGCACATCTGTGCCCCAGGGGCCACCCTGCACCCTGCCTGCCACCCTGCAACTGTCAACAAAAACGTTGGAAACACCTACTGTGAGCCTGGCTTCAAGGTCACAGGAGTAATGTTTGGATGAAGGTTTCAGAGAAGTGCTCTGGCCTCCCCAGCCCTTGACAGTGGCTGGCTCCGTCTTGTCACCATCAGTCTGCTCATCTACCCCGGACACGGAGCCCGCTTTGGGGGCAGGGCCTGAGCACGGTTTGAAAAGGGTATGTCACCGCATAAGCCAGCACAGGGCCTAGCACAGGCTTACGTACATCTTTCTCTTGTACAGGGTGGTCCGTGTCACCAGCTACAAAGGTGTTGGAGGACCAGGTCTGCTTGCTTTGCCGGGCATCTGGCGCAGTGCTGTGTTCCTAGGGGAGACCTGGGAGTTTGGGGAGGGCATGGAGGCTCTGATATGCCTCCTGGTTCTGCATGAACAGATGCTCTGAATCCATATGTGGGCCCAGCAAATGGGTCACCTCTGATCACCAGCCTCAGGGCCTCTGCAGGGCAGGACTCAGGACCTCAGATTCTTTTCAGATTCCAAAGATTCTCTGAGACTCACCCCCCTTCCCCGTCCAGAAAGACTCATTCCTGATGGCACAGCCTTGTCTGCTTCCTCCCAGGCAAGCTCTAGACCATGGTCCCCCACGCAGCTCTCAGCTCCGTCCACCATGCACCAGGCTCCCAGTTCCTAGAAGGTCAGTGTTTCCTGGCCCCCAGCCCAGGCTCGTTGGCCCTTGAGCAAGGACAGAGAAGGAGCAAGCATTAGAGGACAGCGAGCTGCCTGCCTGGGGCCCGGCCGCCCGTGCGGCCTGCTGCGGGCCAGTTTGGGCAGCCTGGCTAGGGGGCAGGGAGCTGGCCCACCCCGGTCTGTCCGTGCCAGGCCGGAGAGCTCCTGCAATGCACACCAGGTCAGGGGGCCCTCGGATTTCTGTGCCGTACTTTTACATTCTGATTATTTCATATACGGCCTTCTGATGGACTCATTTACTGGGAAGCTAAAGATACTCTTAAATGCCTAAAAATAACCCTGATCTGCTAAAAATTCAGCATTTCTCTCCCTCGCCTCTACCAGCTGGGCCTGTCTGCTTTCAGTCCAACACCATCAGGAGCTACAAACAAGATTTACAAAAGCGAACAAGTTTACACGGGCCTGATTAGCAGATTCTCTTTTCTCTTCAATTTGCCAAAACATTTTGGGGATGTTATTATTGAGACACTTTCTTTTCTCTTTCTCTCTCTCTCTCTCCTTCCTTCCTTTTTTTTTTTTTTTCAATCATCTCAGGTTTTGTGACTTGCGCTCCTTTTTTTTAGCATTTAGGAGAACTTTGGTCAGAAAGCAGGCTTCCAAAATTCTCACCCACTGGCCTGTAGCATCTCCCTCTTCGATTATTTTAAGAAACTCTCCCAGGTTCTGCGAACACCATGCGGGTTGCCTGAAGGCCAGTTAAGAATAAACGTGCTAAGCCAATAAATTACATTCACCCTCATTTCCAGAGGAACCCTTTTACATAAATATCTGCCATGGAAATAAATCAGATAAATTAATAAGATCTCTCTCCTCCCCCCCCCAAACCAAACAGTGAACAGTAATGGTTATCAGACCAGTTAAAAGAATAAACCTATTAAATAAATAAATTTGCTCTACACCAATTTATGTCACCAATGTACTTAAGGGGAAACCTTTTAAAGGAGTAGATTTACAGTGCACACACACAGATCTCCACTGGGTATGTGTAATTACGCATAAGAAAGGCATTACTTTTAAAGTGGATGAATGGGCGATACTTTTTTGATTTACTGTTAGAAACAGAAAAATGGTAATGGCATGAAATAAGCGTTTGCAAACCCATTTCAGAAGACAGGAAATGCTTGATTTACCTCGGGCACCCATCATGTTCTGTATCTCAGATCGAAGTAGATAAATGGCAAGGCAAATGGATATTTGGGGGGAAATCTATAGCCTTTCTGTCAACTCTGCAAGTTAAATGTTTGGAATAAAAACGCAGAGAGTGTCTATGTGTGAGGAAGAACTCCTGATTTATCAGCCATCTGGCAAATGAGAGTGGGCAATGCTTACCTGGGAAGAGGAGGCTTTGCCCCATACGAGGAGCCTCGGGCCTTTTCCATGGGTCCTGATGGGCTCCTCCTCTATGACAGCCGGTGTCCAGCGAGCCCCGCCCTTCCCCCAGGCCCCCCAAACACTGTTCTTGTTTTGGTCTCTCTCTTGCACTTAAAACCCCTGCCTGCCCTCGCAGAGATGGACGCCCATTCAGGGGCTTGGCCGTTGTTTTCACGGAGGCCACGTGGAGCTGTGGGCCTCGGTGTCACTCACTGATCGATACCAGGCACAAGCCAACTGTGTACATTCACCTGTAGCACTGGTGCTTACAGATGCCTGGAAGATTTCTGCCTTTCGCACGGTGCAGTATTTCCCGAGGCGGAAATCGGCCACGAGGTCAGGAGCCATGTCTACACTCAAATAGAGGCTCGAAGCTAGCGCCCAAACCCCGCTTTCCTAAACAGCTGCCCTCCCTTCCTGAATTACCCAAGTCACTTCAGGAATGGTCCCCTCTGTTTGTTTTCCCCTTTTGCACACAGCCGCGGAGGGAAGTGCCAGGCCGGATGGGACGGTGGCCCAGATTTCAGTCCCAACTCTGCGAGCCACTAGCTGGGCCACGTAGTGTCTCTGAGCCCCAGTGTCTGCATCTCCAAAGTGAGTATAACCACCGCATAGCCGGCGACAGTTAAATGAGGTCATGATGAAAGGGACTTACCACGTCGGGCAGGCAGAAAATAGTGACAGTCACTGTTGTGTCGATTGTCACCACCAGGGACACGCTGACCAGGTGACAGGCTGTGTGCCCGCTCTGTCCTAGGCGCTCCGAGGGCCAAGAGATCTCCAGCACAGGCTCTGCCTCGAGGAGATTACGTTTGCTTTTGGGTACAAGAAAGAAAGAAGTGCTCGGTGGTCTCGGCTAGAGCAGCTCGGAGAGGAGGGTGTCGGCTGAACCCGACCTGTAGAGTCAGGAGAGATGGGGAGAGGAGGACCTTCCATGGAGGCAGCATCTGGGAGACGAAGGGACTGTCTCCGGAGGAGAGGCACGTGGGGAGTGAAAGGGAGTCGCAGTCGGAGCACCAGGAGCCTCGGGGCTGCTCCTCGGAAGGTGCTCCTGTAACAGTTCACGCGGGCTCATTCTAAGCCACCATCCACAGCCCGGCTCCGTCCAGCCAGTTCCGCCCCCCTCGAGCAGTCAGCCCCCACTGGCCGCTCTCGTCGCTCTCCCAGCCCCAGGGACCACGTGAAGGTCTGCCCCAACCGGGCCACTGCCTGCCCTGGTTCGGCCCGCACGCCTCGGACACCGGGCAGGTGCCCCCATCTCGCTCAGCGTCCTCAGCCCCGGCAGCTGCACCCCTGCTCGGGGGGCATGCTGAGGGCCACGCGGGAAGTCGGGAGCTGGCAGATTTACACGGTCAGATGCGCTAGTATCTTTTGATCAGCTTAAAAATAAATAGGGCCCAACAAAATGTCGTTTTTATGGATATTTACAACCAAGACACTTTGTAAACCTAAGAACTAATATTTCCCAGAGGAAATCTGGCTCTCGATTCTTGATAAATTATTGGAAATTTAAACCAGCCTTAGTTCAGAGGTTTCTCTATATTTTGGCTCCAGAGGTGTGGCCGACGACAGACGGAGGCTGCCCGGGGCTGAGTCACAGGCACGCATCGGCAGCCTCGCGGCACTTCAATGATCAGACTGGCAGCAATAATCACAGGCACTTATGTAGCGATTACTCTGCCCCAGGCGCTCTTCCTCGCCCTTCTTGAGTATTAGCTCTCGCAATCACCACAACCACCCTATGATGGAGGTTCTGCTATCATTCCCATTTCACAGATGAACAAATCGAGGCAGAACATTACAGTAAAACTCGGGAAGAGCATCTGGAGGGTAAAAGGGACTCCAACTCCAGAATCCTGGCCGGCTTGCTTTCTGTTACAAGTTAGAAAGTCCAAGTGAAACTGATAGTGATGCAATAAAGGAAACATACTAGCTTAGTGCAGGGGCAAGTGCCCCCTTCAGGCAGGCTTGGAACAGGAGCTCCACTACCCCCTGGCTTTCTCCTCTGCTAGCCCCGCCATTCTCACACCCGCTGCAGGGCCCCCAGCTTTAAAATCCCCTCTCATTCAGGGGCGTAGTCGTTAAGCTTCTGCCTTCCGCTCAGGTCATGGTCCCAGGGTCCTGGGATCGAGCCCCGCATCGGGCTCCCTGCTCCGCGGGAAGCCTGCTTCTCCCCCTCCCACTCCCTTTGCTTGTGTTCCCTCGCTCGCTGTGTCTCTCTCTGTCAAATAAATAAAAAATCTTTAAAAAAAACAAAATTAAAAAAATAATAAAATCCCCTCCCATTCAAATGGAGCAGGAGCAGGAGGTGAGGCCCTCCTTGACCATGGGGCTGCGACACCTCACAGGAGTTGAAGGACCCAACGTGGAGTCGCTATCCCAGGAGGCCTGCCGTCCTCCCAGCAGCTCAGTCAACCCCCAGCATGGGGACAGGGTCTGGGTGCTGTGATGCCGCAGGTCCGGCCCTTCCCCGGTCTGGGGGCCAGCCATCTGCCTGGTCCTCTAAGGGCCGGGAGGACCACACCGGCCTCCCACTCCCCCCGGGCTTCTGGGGGAGGGGGAGGCTGGTGGTCCTGGGGCCACGATACCCCCAGCAACCAGTGTGCCTTGAGCAAAGAGATTATTACCATATTTCTCTCTCCCACCCTCTAATACCCTGGGATCCCATGCATCTTAGGATCAATGTGCACCTGGTTTTATTTCTTCTATTCTCCCCAATCTGGTATCATCAATAGTCTGTTGGACAACTGATGACACAAAGTGTCACTTGAGCCCAGCTGCCACACAGGGGGTGGGGGGCGGGGGTGGGATTGCAAATGGGACAGCCAGAGAGCACCATCGCCACAGTCAGGCTCTGCCTGCAGGAGGCTGGGTGGGTTGTAAGGAGGAACATTTCCAGGCCCCGCTCTGCCCCGCGCATCACGTCCTAGTCATGGGGCCCAGACCGAAGGGCAGGCTGCAGGCCCAGGTCCGTCAAGCCCAGGTGCAGGCCTCCAGGAACACAGCCGGGGCAGCCATCCCTGGAAGCTCCAGCCACCCCCCGCTCGCTGCCCTCCATCCTCGTTGCGCAGAACAGGCATTTGCATCCCCTCCAATGCTGTTCTTGGGAACAACAATCCAAAACAAATATGCAGACTCGGCAAACATACTTTTTTGACAGCTTGAACGCTAAAAAAAAAAAATTAAAAAGCCCACAAATGTTGCACAAATGAAGCAAAGCCCTCCTTCCACAATGCTCAGTGTGAGGATTCCCTGGGTCACTGGTGGGGGCAGTGGGGGCCCTCAGTCCTGGGGCTATGACACCGGGCCCCCACTCACCCCAGGCAGAACTGGGGCTGTGGCCCCGACAGGGATTCCTGGTTCACAGGGTTCCTGGGAGAGGCGCATCTTCGTGCAGATTCTGGCCAGAGCTCTGGGCTGGCAGGCAGAGGAGGAGATAGGGAATCAAGGGGATGGCACTGCTGTCATGGACTGGGACAGCGACCACGGCTGCCCAGGAGGAGCCACACAGCGCCCAGGAGGAGTCAGAGCCAGGGATGCCAATGCTGGACTGAGAGGCGGGAGGCTGGGCTGGGAGCCAGACTCGTCAGTGTCCTGGACAGATCCTGGTGGGATGGAGAAGACAAGAGCCACAGATACAGAGACCGACGGATGTGGGGAAGAGGGTGGGCTCGAGGATGCTGCCCGGTGCTCTAGGGACAGAAACGTGACAGCTGAAAGTTCACGAGGACAGGGCAAGTCCCTCCAACTGATGAGAACACATTAAGGGACCAGCCGCATGTTTCGGGTGACGTGGTTGAGGGTGGGCTGAGATTGTACAAGAAGATGAAGGGCACAGGCCGGGCAGTCCCAGGGGCGGGGTCTCCCTCTCTGAACAAGTGGAAGGACAATTTCTCCACCTGTGCCCTGCCCCTCGGCCAGGTTAGGGCCACTGTGAGCTAGTTGCATCCCCTCCAGTATCCATATGCTGGTGTCCTAGCCTGCAGTACCTCAGAATGGGACTGTATTTGGGAATAGGGGTAAATACATTTAAATGAGGTCATTGCAGGGCCAGAAGGCAATATGACCGGTGTCCTCACCAGAAAAGATCAGGACTCTGGCACAGACGGGGCTGGCTGTATGAAGCCACAGAGCATCTCCATGCCAAGGAGGAGAGGTCTCAGTAGAACCAAACCTGCCAACACCGGCTCTTGGACTTCTAGCCAGCAGAAGTGTGAGAAAATACATTTCTGTTGTTTAAGCCACTCGGTCTATGGTGTGTCGCTATGTCAGCCCTGGAAAATGAACTCAGGTTGATTCAGAAGCTCCCCCAAGGAGGGCTGGAGGGATACGCTCCCTCCCTGCCCCCACTTCCCTTCTCTTGCCTCCCCTTCCCCCTGGCAGCAGGGCCGGAGCACCCAGGTGAGGGGCCCCAGGCTATTTCGGCTACCAGCAGAGGGACTCCTCCTGTCCCACTCACTCTGCTCCCCAGTGGGCAGGGGGTACTCGCTGCGCAGGCTTGGCTTCCAGCTTCCTCAGTTCTTGTCCGTGAAGTCGTTTGAACACTATTAGGACCTTGATACCCTTTGTGCATCCTTCCGTAGACAGTGCCAGAGCCTCGGCTGTGCTTTGGGGAGCCTAGCAGGAAGAAAGCTTTCACCTCCCTTGTCTCAGACACTGTGCTTCTGTTAATGCCACCAAATCAAGCACTGGCTGTCTTCTCAGTCCTTGCTCCGTAGCCCCACATCAGCTGCTCTGACTGAACACCCAGCACTCCATTTTGCGCATAGCCCGATTATTGAGCATGTCCCCCCTCTGCGTCATACACTTGATGGGGCCCAGACGGTGGGCTTACCTTACATTCAAGAGTGAACACAGCTGTGAGCTTCAGCATGGGGGGGGGTGGGGGGAGCTACTAGGAGGCCCTGAGCTCCTGTCTCCTATAAAGCGACATCTGCCATGTCTGCGAGTGTCCCTTGTACAATTCCAGCAATCCCCATGTGGGGCTGGCCCCCTAGTACTCGTCCTTGCCAGTAGGAGGGACTGAGCCCTCTCCTTGTGAGTTCATTGGGTCTGTGAAGCTAGATTTGCTTCTGTTAGACCAACAATTATTTGGTTCCCCCAGGAGTTGGCTTGGAGAAGAAAGGTAGGATAATGCTGCATTCATTTGCTTTATCTACCAGTTTTCTTTTCTTTTTTTTTATTTTCGCTGTCTTAATGTTTTACTAATCCTGTCAGTAAAAACGTCATGAGAAGTAACAGGTTAGGTTTACTACGAGGAACGGGGTTTGCCACTCAGTTGGAGACATGCACTTCCAGTATTTTCCTATTTGACCTGAGCTCCCAGTAGCAAACTTTCTGCTGAGAGACAGTAACTATTTTCTTCCATACCTTCGTTCAAGGTCTGCCTGGTAATGTGTTTTAAGCTCTTTACGTTTCAGCTTGAAGGCATCTGTCACCAGACCTGTTTCGGGGGTCCACTCTACCAGTTTTCAAAATCACAGTTTAGTTAGCCTGCCTCCTACAGAGGCAGGGGTGATGATATAATTCATTATGAATGCATCATACAAAGTAGGACAGTTCTTTGAGTGAAGGGGCAACAGGCATAAACTGGGACACTAGGGAACAACCTCGCCAAGGGTGACCAATGAGGTTTCCTTTTGTTTTCTGTTTTGTTTTGTTTCTTTAATATTTAAATTTTTTTAAAGATTTATTTATTTTAGAGAGGGCAGGGGAGGGACAGAGGGAGAGGGAGAGAGAATCTCAAACAGACTCCATGCTGAGTGTGGAGCCCGACGTGGGACTCGATCCCACAACCCTGAGATTATGACCTGAGCCAAAACCAAAAGTCAGAAGGTAAACTGACTGAGCCACCCAGGTGCCCACGGGTTTCTTTTTGTTTTAAGTGTCATTATAAAGTCACAGATTTCAGCATTGCTCATTCGTTTCTATTCACTGCAGCCATTATTCCTGATACTCAGATTGTGCTATCTTTGGCCACTAGGAAGTCAACACTTCTAAACTCCCATCCTTCCTTAAGACACCAGTGACATCATAGGCCTGATGTGCTATTTTTTTCTAAGTACATATGCAAAGCACTTGGAACTATTAAAATAAGCCTCATTCACCCATGTGCTGCCAAGACTTATTCTGGGCACCCGGAGAGGTCCCACACCACCCTGGGGGCACACTGAAGGAATCAAGGACTTCAGGGAGGAAGGAGCCCTTATTCCGGCCGCTGGGGGGTGGGGGGCAGGGGAGGGGTTCAGCTTCATTCTGAAAGCACATTGAACTGGTCGGAGCCGGCCATGAGAGAAGCCGCTGCCTCCGTGGGATCCCTGTCCCTGTGGGGGTGTAGGCACACAGTGCTGGCCCTTAGACAGCCTTCATTGGGCCTGTCCCTCCCCACGAGGTGAGAATTCCACCTGGCCAGGGGGATGTGCCCACACCAAGCCTGGGCCCCTTCCTGACCACACTCTGGGTGCTTAGCAACCTGGAATGCCCTGCCCAAACAGCCCTAGGCCTGTTTCTGGGGCCTGAGCAGAACTCAGGACTGTGTACCTGTAGGTCAGTGCTTCTCAAGGGGATGCGGGGAGTGACTTTGCCCCCCCGGGGGACATTTGGCAATGTCTAGAGACATTTTTGGTCTTTGCAGCTGGAGGAGGGGTGCTCCTGGCCTCTAGTGGGTAAAGGCTGAGGGTGTAGGGTGTTTATATTCTGCAATACACAGGGTGGCCCCACAAGAGAGAATTATTGGACCTAAAGTGTCCATAGTGTCCAGATTGACAAGCTCTGCCCTAGGCCCCAGGGACAGCGGAGGGGCAGTGTTTGTGGGAGAGAGAGTCAGCACTGGGCCAGTGCAGGCTGAGGCGTCCCTGTGCCCAGGTGGGACAACACAGCACAGAGTAGAGGGTGGGAAGAGGAGGAGGATGGGCGGGAGGTAGGGCCAGGGTGGGTCCCCCAGCTGCCATGATATAGCATGGCGCTCCAAAGCCTATGGGATTTCTTTTTAAAAGATTTTATTTATTTGAGGGCGCCTGGGTGGCTCAGATGGTTAAGCATCTGCCTTCGGCTCAGGTCATGATCTCAGGGTCCTGGGATCGAGTCCCGCATCGGGCTCCCTGCTCCTTGGGAGCCTGCTCCTCCCTCTGCCTCTCTCTCTCTCTCATGAATAAATAAATAAAATCTTTAAAAAAAAAAGATTTTATTTATTTGACAGAGAGAGAGACAGCGAGAGCAGGAACACAAGCAGGGGGAGTGGGAGAGGGAGAAGTAGGCTTCCCGCTGAGCAGGGAGCCCGATGTGGGACTCGATCCCGGGACCCCGGGATCATGACCTGAGCCGAAGGCAGATGCTTAACGACTGAGCCACCCAGGCGCCCGCCTATGGGATTTCTAAAACAGAACCTGGCTTCCCAGGTCTTTATGATGTAGTGTTCATCACGGCAGGTAGAACGCGTTTTGTTTAGGCTTTTTAAAGCTTGGTTTAGAGCAAATACTTAGGTATGTGGTCTACAGCCCCTGCTTCTGCTCTTGCTCCCAGTGAGGACCTGTGAAGTGTGTTCACAAACTCGTCTCTGTCAAGAGACCTAGGGAGGAGTGAGGTATGGACTCCCCCGGGCGCCCCGGGCTTCCCATGCACAGGTGCTCGGGCTGGCATGACTTTTGAGATTCATGGCTCATTCAGCAAGGACTTGAACCCCAGCTGTGTGCAGGCAACCTGCTGGGTGAGGGGATGGTCAGAGTCTAGGGCAAGAGGCCAATGTTGGATAAAAAGCCACCGGTGATGATGGTCACGGGGTATTGTAAAGGAGACGGTGGAGCACTTCTCGATCCCAGGCTCTGGGGCGAGTGCATGTGGGGTTCAAGGTTCCTCCTGCAGAGTCCCCTTACCTCATATGACCCTCTTGTGTGCACAGCTGGAGAATCTCCTTTTTAGACCATCCTGGGGCACTGCCAGGACCACCCTAAGGAGAAGTATTCCCTGGAATCTGAGTCCAGACACACAACACAGCGATCTCTGAGATCACCAATGTGCCCATTACAGAGATAAGGAAACCAAGGCTCCAACTTGTACAAGGCCATGCACAGAGGGAGTGGCAAGGTCCTGGCTTAGCCAGATCAGCCAGTTTCCATAGCATTCTTGCTGCCTGCCAGAAACCTTCCCAGCCGGGCTGCCCCCAGGGGTTGGGTGGAGTGAGCTTTCACAAATATCAGTGTGCTTGAATCTTTGAGAGCTGGTGCTGGTTCTGTTTCACTAGACTAAAGGGCAATCATTAAGGTTCCCCCTGTCCTCGCCTGGCCTGTGCTTTGAGCCACCGCTGACCCTACGATGATGGATGGCCCTAACCTGCAGAGGGCACAGGGATGAGCTTGTCAGGGGCCTTCTTCCTCAGTGGGCATCCCGAGGTGACCATGAGTCAGGGGAAGCACCCACCTCTCCACCCCACCCTCCTCTCCCCACTGGAAGGCCCTTCTTTGCCAGGTGCAGGCCCCAGACCCCAGCTTTCCGGGACCCTTCTGCCCCAGGGTGGGGTCAGCTGAATTACCAGCACTGATCATCAGAGGGCGCCAGGCCCAGAGGCCCCTACGGAGGGCACCAGTCAGAAGATAGCTCAGGAGGGTCCTTATTCCAGGGAGCCAACCCGAAGCATCTTCAAGAGGAAAGCAGCTAGGACTGGACCCCAGGCCTCTGGACAGCCTCCCCATGCATACGCATATTGGCCCGATGGGAGCGTTCACTGCCATCACTCCTATTCTACGTTAAACCCCCAGACCAGGTTCCCACCTCGTGTCCCATTTTGCGAAAATTAAAATTAAATCCCTCACAGAGAGCCCCATGTCAACCTACGAAGACCCACAGAACCTCTGCTCTGTCCCTAGGGCCAGGCTGGGAGTCATGGAAGAGACAAGAGTTGTACCCCTGCCCCGGGATAAGAATGTGAGCTGGGTGTGAAGCCCAGGGAAGAGACGGAGGGTCTTGTTGGCCAGGGGTGAGAGGCTGGGGGTAGGAGGGAGCAGCTGACTTTGGTGCAAGAGTTAGAGGTTGACTCTGGACCCCCTCTGCCTGGACTCAAACCCCCTTTTCAGCTGTGTGGTCCTGGGCAAGTCACTACCCTCTCTGTGCCTCAATTTCCTCTTGTATCAAATGAGGGCAATCGGAGCGCTTCTCAGGGGGATTCCACAGGACATCACAAGGAAGTGCTGAGCATGGATGTCCGCATGTAAGAAATCTTAGTTATCGTTATCCTCGGGCTGGGCCTTAATAAAAGGGGCCTGGAATCTGCTAGCCAGAGCCAGAGCCAGAAGGAAGGATGCACAGCCTATATAAAGGCACGGAGGTGGGCTGAATATCTCTGAGCAAGAAGGCAAGGGCATTTGCAAGTCGGAGATGGGGGCTGGGTTTCAGAACGCTGGGCTCTCTCAGGCAGTGTGGGCAAGAGGAGGTACTAGGGGCCCACCCCCTGCCCCCACCAGCACTGCTTCCAAACAGGCTGATTGCTCTTCCTTCGCCTTCTTCTCGTTCTTTCTTTTTCTTTTTCTTCTCCTGCTTTTTTAAAACGAAAGCTCATCTTGCTATATAGTATGCGGCAGCCACTAAAAACACGTTAATCTTTAACGTGTTAGCATAACAGCCTCCAATTTGAATACTGGCTCTTCCTCCCATCTGCGGCAGTTTGCACAGATTTTTTCAGAGTGGCAGAATGCCTCGTCTATGCGCCAGCCGGCTGCAGGCTCCCTCCACTGCGACAGAGCCTCCCCCCAGAAGGTGCGGACCCCTCTCCCAGACCTCCCGCCCCAGCCCCATCCACGGCCTCTGCAGAGCCTGGAATCTGGCAGAGGGCTCAGCCCCCACCCAGCTTTGTGCAAGTGGGCCCCAGAGTTGTGGAGTTTGCAGACCCGTGGAGCTACGCCCCCAAACCAACTGGAGAACTCAGTTTTGCCAAGGAAAGCTCTTGGAGAGAGAGAGAAAAAAAAAAAAACAAACCCAAAGCTATCATCCAAAACCTTCTTCAATTCACCTAAGAAAGGAAATTTTGACGTGAGGAAGGGAAAGAGGACAGAATTTAAGAATAAAAGTTCTTTAAACTGAGCAAATCCAGCTTTATGAAGACTCCCCCACGTTGTTTTTATTTTTCTCCTTTGGAGTTAAAAATAACCCTGGAGGGGCGCCTGGGTGGCTTAGTCGTTAAGCGTCCGCCTTCGGCTCAGGTCATGATCCCAGGGTCCTGGGATCGAGCCCCGCATCGGGCTCCCTGCTCGGCGGGAAGCCTGCTTCTCCCTCTCCCACTCCCCCTGCTTGTGTTCCCTCTCTCGCTGTCTCTTTCTCTGTCAAAAAAAATAAATAAAATCTTAAAAAAAACCCAACAACCCTGGAGACTCTGCGGCTCCCCCGCAGGGGCGTTGGTGAGCTCAGCACCGCAGGGGCGCCCAGCTGGCCCCTGGACCTGAGTCCCGGTGGGCTCGCCCGCCTCCCGCTCCTGCCCCCTTAACACAGCCACATCTGAAAACTCAGTCCTCGGGAAACACACGCTGCTCCAGAGTTCGTCAAGTGGCAAAGAATCAAGGAAGGAATAAATAGCAATATTTTATAAGTTTTAAAATGCTATTTAACAAATACCAGAGCAACTATAGCATAAATCAACAGAGACACCCAAAAGTGTGTTTGTACAAGAAATGTAATAAGCTGGTATGAAAAACAGTGTCGACTGGTGCAGATGGCAGAAAAAGCCAATATTCAAATGTATGCTGTTTTACTAACACATTAAAGATCAACATTTTGCTACCTGCTGCTCATGATAGCAGGATTAAAAAAACACACAACACACACATATACTCACGTGTGATATTCTAACCCAGAGAATGAGAGAGTCTTAAAGAAACTGTCAAGTACTTTCTATACTTCATCTGGTGGTTTTAAAAGCTTCTGTGGTTCAGAGAAAAATTTACATCTTAAAATGCAGCTTTTCGGGGCACCTGGGTGGCTCAGTTGGTTAAGCGACTGCCTTCGGCTCAGGTCATGATCCTAGAGTCCTGGGATCGAGTCCCGCATCGGGCTCCCTGCTCAGCAGGGAGTCTGCTTCTCCCTCTGACCCTCCTCCCTCTCATGCTCTCTCTCTCTATCTCATTCTCCCTCTCAAATAAATAAATAAAATTTAAATAAAATAAAATGCAGCTTTTCCCCTATCTGCCTGATGTTTGAGAAAATTATCCAAGGAGGACGAGAAAGTATCAGTGTGGCCCCTCGAGGTCCCCTGGATTAGTACCAGGAACAGCGGGAACAGAATTACCCTACACGCATGCACGCACGCTGATGCTCCCTCCCTCTCTATGCACAGCACAGGGTTGGGGGGGGCGGTTTTCTAGGTGCCTTCTGGGCATGGTAGCTCTGGGCACCCCCAACGGGCCCTATGAGGTGAGCAGGATGGGGAGCATTAGCCCCACACTGCCAATGGGTGACCTGAGGCTCAGACATGGTGAACAGATGGCCAAGGATCAAAATGCCTAAGGGAAGTGGATCAGGGTTACAGATGGAGCCCATAATCCAGCAAGGAAGTTCCAAGGAATTCTCAACGGCCTTGCGGTGTTTGCTCTTAAACCCATCAGCTTAGGAATCAAGTTGCTTGAGCTCAAATTCCAGCTCCACCCCGCCTGACCTTGGACAGGTGACCTCACCTCTAAGCATGCACGGCTTAGTCTGAGATGAGAACAACAAGCCCCTTCCCACAGGGGTGGCCGAAGTCCGACTGGGATGTGGAGAAAGTGCTCAGCAGAGCCTGGGGAGGGGTGAGCACGACCAGAGTGAGTGAGCAGGGACAGCCATGCAATGCTCCGTCTAGAACAGAGACAGCTAACCGGCCGTGGAGACAGAGCTGGTCAGTGATCGTTTTGGGGGGTTTTAAAAAGTTTTGAGGCTGTGTGTAAAAGCCAGAGACTTCACTTAAAGATCCAGAGTGCTTCTTGTCTTGATGATCACATTCAGAAGCTCTGGCAACAAGCAGCCAAGCCTCCAGGGGGGGCTGCTCCTTCGAAGGCGGACGGGACAGGGACCACCAGCCCAGCTTCCCCGGGGGAGGCTGATCCGGGGGAGAAGCAGGCTGAGGGCAAGGACTGGGTCGGCCCCGTACTGCTCTGCTCCGGGCTCACAGCAGGGCTGGATGGCCACTATCGTGGGGTGCATGGTGGGTCCCCAGAAAGACAGGCCACCTCTTGGAAGCTGTGCATTTGACCCAGCTTGTTAAAAGGGTCTTGGCAGATGTGTTAAGGCTCAATCAATGATGAGCGTGCTTACGGGACAAGAGGGAAGACATGGAGACGGGCGCGGAACACAGACCAGACCAGAGACTGGAGCTATGAGGCCACCAGCTGGGGGCCACCGGGAGCTGGACAAGGCAAGGAAGGAGCGCAGGCCCGCTGACACCTTACCTTTGGACTTCCAGCCTCCAGAACTGAGAGAGGACATATCTCTATTGTTTTAAGCTACCTCGTTTTCAGTACTTTGTTGGGGTAGCTCATCTGGGCATGGTGGGCAGCTCAGACGCTCAGCGGCTAGTGGCCCCAACACATGTGCCCCTTGTTCTGTGAGTGCCTGATCCCCTTGGCGCAGACTCTTTAAAAGGGGCTCCCGTGGCCAGGTCCTCGGGGCCCCCACAACCCCCACCCCATGCTCCAGCCTCCACTGCCCACCAGCCCAGGCCCTCTGCTCCCTCTGCCTGGATACTCTCTCCTCCCCACCCCACCTTCTCTGGACAGCAGGCTCTGACCTTGAGCCCAGCCTCTATGCCCACCCTGTTTTGGGCAGGAGCTGTTTCTGCTTTCCAGAGAACCCAACAGAGAGCCTGACAGGCATGAGGTGCTCAACGCGTGCTGAGTCCACCAACAAATTAATGCGCAAATACCGGTGAATGGAACAGGGGATACCACGTTTTACCCACGAAATTGACAAAAAAATGTGAAAGTATGATAATATCAAGTGTTGGAGAGGGTAGTGGGGAGGTACACTCACATGTCAAGGGTGGGAGTATAAACTGGGACCTCTGTGATGCACTTTGCAGTGTATTTAAACATTTTAAGCAAACATGCTCTATGATACAGCAGTTCCATTCTTCAAATCTACCCTGGAGAAATCTTAGAAAATAAAGAATGACATGCACATTATAGGACTATATTCTTATTTTTATTTATTTTTTGTTTTTTAACAAAACCATCCCACAAAGTAATATTACCGATCATCTGGGCAGTGGCACAGACTATCTGTGATAGTGTGGTTTATAATAAGAAATACATATTGGGTCTCTGTCCCAGTTTTCCATAGAGAGCTCCTACAACCCTTAGAATTTCCAAGTGATGAGAGCTTTGAAGGTGTCTTTTGTTTTGTTACCGAGGTGGCCTTGGGAAAGCCCCTAGGTCACCCAAGGATGGGAGCTGGTTGCCAAGGGGATCCAACTTTGTGATGTGAGGGTTGCAACTTTCAGCCCCACCCCCCTGCCCTCCAGGGAGGGGACAGGGGCTGGGGGTTGAGCCAATCCCAATGGCCAGTGATTTAATCCATCGTAACCATGTCATGAAGCCTCCCATAAAAACCCAAAGAACAGGGTTAGGAGAGCTTCTGGGTTGGTGGACACGTGGAGATTTGGGGGGCGTGGCGGACTGGGAGAAGACAAGGGAACTCTGAGCCCCTTCCCTGTACCTCACCCTGTGCATCTCTTCCATCTGGCTGCTCCTGAGTTATATGCTTTTGTAATAAACCAGTGATCTGGTAAGTTAAGGTGCAGGAGACAACCGGCTTGTGACTGGTGTCTGCAGTAGAAGGGGCAGGGCCGGCTTTGTGGGCCCGAGCTCTTGACCTCTGGGATCTATTGCTGGTCTCCCAGTAGGTAGTGTCAGAACTGGGTTGAATGGCAGGGCACCCGGCTGGTGTGGGAGCATTGCGCGTTGCTGTGGGATTACCCACCCCCCGCAACACACACACATTGGGAATTGGGTACAGAACTGGATAGGTTCACACAGGAAGTGATATTGCCCCCACCCCCTCCAACCACCACTGGACAAGCAGCAGTGTCTGGAGATATTTCTGGTCATCACGACTAGGCAGGAGGTGTGACCGACATCTGGCAGGTGGAGGCCAAGCATGAGGCTAAACATGCTACAAAGCTCAGGACGGTCCCCACAACACAGAATCATCAGCCTCAAATGTCAGTAGTGCCAAGGTTGAAAAACCCTGCTCTAAAAGAGGAAAGTAACTGGAAACACACAAGTTAAACTGGTAACAGAGGTAGCCTCTGGGGAGTTTGGGTGTTGGTCAAAAAGAACTTTAATCCTATGGGTAATGTCTTCCCTTTATTTCCTAGAATACATTTGTACTACACTGTTGTCTAAAGGAAAGGAAGGATGGACGGAGGGTCAGAGTGGGCCACAGTGGACCTGGGCCTGGGCTGCCCCTCCATGTCTCCATGCAGAGGGATAGGAGGGGCAGGAGGAGTGCCAGAAGCTGACTGGATCACGGCTGTCCCCACACTTGGGGAAGGCTGGAAGCACCCAGGCCCTCCTCCCCTACAGTGACACTCCCAGGAATGCTGTGACTGCCACACCAGCAACATAATTGGGTTATAATTCCCCATAATGAATGTGACTTTTAGCAACTTTGCTAAGTGTTTTTAAAAACAGCCTCTTTCACCAAAGCATCATTACCAGCAAATTTGTTGCAGCTTCCACACCAGCTTCCCACCAGCTCCTGGCTACTAAGCGCCCCCATCCTTAGGGACCTCTGCAGAATCCCCCGACAACTGGTGGGGAAGGAGTGACATTTGTGGGGTCATCTGAACATTCCGCATAGACGCGGCTTTCTCCTCTGATCCAGAAGGTACCAAGACCTGGGCTGGGGACGGCCCATGATGTTTTATTAATGTTCAAGCACTTGCTTGAGACCTGAATCTGGTCTCCTCTCAGGACGAGTGAAAACACTGCAGTAAGGCCACCGTCCCTTTGACCCCATGTACCCCGCACCTCTGCACTCTTAACCCAGTTTGGAGGGGTCCCTGATGGATTTGTATCCTAATGTGTCTACATAGATACACACAGACATGCATGCAATTGTACGTAATAGACAGAGGTCATCAATGGCTGGATACAGATACATAGTCAGATATAAATTATGCTGTAGACATGGGTGGATACAGATGACAGAGATAATCGATGGTAGATGAGAGAGAAAGAGAGAGAGAGATTGATTTGCAGCCCCAGAAACTTTTCTGGGGCTTTTTTCCCTATCAGTGGCATCATATTGTTCCTCAACTTGCCTTTTTCCCCCAACACGTGCCTTGGAAGTCTTCCCGTGGCCACTGTGTTCTATCAATCACGTTGTCCTGACGCAGGCCAAAGGGCAAGTGCGGGCTGAAATCAGCCTTGCTCTCCGGCCAGACGTGGCTCTGTCAGCCTAGAGGCAGGGGCCCTTGTGTGTAATTCACCTGCTCAGAGGAGGCTCCTTTCTGGGATCCACACAGGTGCTACAGGGCTGGCCAGCATGTGGGGGCTGCCTGGTACCCAGCAATTGGGGGCTCCCAACTTGAATAGCTGACTGTTTAGGGTATCTCTAAAGGTTTGTCATAAATGATTCCACCACGAGCAAACTTGTCCTTGCCTCCTTGGACACATGTGTCTCTAGCTAGACACATCTTGAACTTGCCAGAGCAGCCACAAATGCGATCTCTTTTGTGCGTCCCCTACCCTATGAGGAAGGCAGCCTGGGGACTGTAAGTCATGGACAATGAAGGAAGAGCTTGAGCCCAGAGGAGCAGAGACATTCCTGAAGTCGCCGGGTGAGGGAGAAGTAGCACTGGACCAAGCCCCAGAAATCAAGTTCGGGCTGCCTCCTCGGCTCTAGGAAAGCAGCCAGGGCCAGAGCCCTACTTCTGGGCAACAGCATCTACTGTCCAGCACAGGCCCAAGCCTGGGACCCCGGCACGAGTCTGCCACGGCTACTATCTCAACCTAGCTGGCCCTTCTACTGCCCAGGACCAGCCCCATCCAACTCTCCTTCCCCCTCTCCATCTCCTTCCATTTGTTCATCCATCCCTATCTATACATTCATCTATCCATCCATCTATCCATCCACCCATCCATTTATCCATCCATCCATCCATTTATCCATGCATCCATCCATCCATGCATCCATTATGCATCATTCACGAAACACATAATTACTGAGTATGTACAATGTAGAAAGCACTATTTTAGGCATTGGGCATGGAGCAGTGAACAAATGGTCCAAGATCCCTGAATTCACTGAGCTGATATTCCTGGGGCAGGAAGGTCACGATGAGCAAGATACATTTGCAGAGCAGTAGGTCCTATGCAGATAACACAGCAAGTGATAAAACAGATGAGGACTGAGGGAGATCAGGGAAGCTTGTTCTGGGGAGTGGTGCCTCCTGCGTGTGGAGAAGGGACCAGTCATGTGACACACTGGAGGAAGGGCGTCCCAGGCAGAGGAACAGCAAGTGCAAGGTCTGGGGCTGGGATGCACCCAGTGTAGGCTGGTCAAGGCGTAAAATCTCTGTGGCTGAGCTGTGGTGAGGGAGAGGACACAGAGCGGTCAGCCGGTTGGCAGGCCCAGGGTCTGCTGCGCTCAGCAGCCACGCCTCGAGCAACACTGGGATGACCATGACACCAAGCCCTTCCTCTCAGTGCCCTCCCGTGGCCTTGGAGTCCTGGATCCACTGATCCCCTCCACCCGCAGCTCCAAGTGGTGCAGCAGATGGGGCAGCATAACGTGTGCAAGTCCCGGGGGACCCACTGGGTCCAGAGAGGGCAGGACCCCTCCCACCCCCACCAGCCCTGTCCCCCATCCACTGGGCTATTGCTCGGAAAACACAACAGCAACAGGACATCTGTGATCGGGGCCCCAAAGGGCTTCCCCCAAAGGGGCCCTGTCCTCACTGTGCACACACCCACTGCTAATGAACCCACTGCTAATGAACTGGGTGGCTGGTGGGCAAGTCAGGGGACATGTTCAGACCCAGCAGTCACCAAGCCCCAGTGTGGCCTCCAGCCAGCCACCTCTCTCTCCCACCTCAGATCCCCCCTGGGGTCAGGAGGGAATCTCCTGAGGGTGAGGCTGGGGTCTCAGTCGCTTACTCCCTGCGCTCCCCATAAATCCTTTCTGAAGCAAGTGTGGATATCCACCACCCAAACCCCCTGGAGTTTGCAGGCCCGGGGCTGAATTCCTCCCGCAGGGCTCAAACCCACTCAAGGCTACATCGGATTGGCACACACCTTTGCAGCTTTTAAAACCGGGTTTTGACGGGGCGCCTGGGTGTCTCAGTCGTTAAAGGTCATGATCCCAGGGTCCGGGGAGAGAGCCCCGCATCCGGCTCCCTGCTCAGCGGGAAGCCTGCTTCTCCCTCTCCCTCTGCCCCTCCCCTGCTTGTGTTCCCTCTCTTGCTGTCTATCAAATAAATAAATAAAATTAAAAAAAAAAAAACGGGTTTCGAAAGACTTGGAAATAGTTGCCAGTGATTAAAAATTGGGAGAAATGACATTAAAAATGAAACATTCCCGGGGCGCCTGGGTGGCTCAGTCGGTTAAGCGGCTGCCTTTGGCTCAGGTCATGATCCTCGGGTCCTGGGATCGAGCCCCGCGTCCAACTCCCTGCTCGGCGGGGAGCCTGCTTCTCCCTCTCCCTCTGCCTGCCACTCTGCCTCCTTGTGCTCTCTCTCTCTCTCTGTCAAATAAATAAATAAAATCTTTAAAAAAAATAAAAAATTTAAAAAAATTAAAATGAAACATTCCCTGCTTCTCTGGGAAAATAAAAAGATCTGGTGGGCTGGCCCCTGCTGAAGACCACACGGATGCCGTGACATCTGGGGGCTGTTGAGGGGCCTCCGCAGAGTGTCCTCTGTGGTCGGCACCCGCCCCATCACCGCTGCTGCCCCCACACCTACTCATTCCCCGGCCCCGGCCCCAGGCACAGGGAGGGGAGGGGGATGTCCCCAAGCCTGGAGAACTTGAGGGGTGCTCAGATTCCAGAGACATGGGCTTCTGCCTCGGCACCTGTCAGGATCTCATCGAGGAGAGGGTGCAGCTGGGCCCAGACCTGGAGGCTCTGAGCCCCAAAAAGCCCCATGCCCGGAGGAGCAGTGGAGACTCCCAAGGCCAGCTGGGGGCATCTCAAGGTAACCAGAGCAATCCTAAGACTGGAAGGTGCCCCTGAATGTTCATATGAAGACGCAGAGCACTTTGCATGATATAGAGGATGGGGAGCCCCAAAAGGAAGAAATTTTCTTACAGGCAGGTGGGGACGGGCACCCAGAGTCACATGACACAGAATTTTAAATTTCCACAAAATAAAGCAATGCATATCCTAGTTGGGACAGAAAGGTCGTGTCTGGTGGGTGATAATCAAGGCGCTGCCCCATCCTCCAGAGCAGCCCCTGCAACTAGAGGCAGCAGGGGTGAAGGCCACTCCCTGACCACCTCTGTGCACACGCATACCAGCCCACACACGCACCCACCTGACACCTCTGCTGTGGACTGAACCGTGTCCCCCCCCAATTCATATGCTGAAGCCTTACGCCCAGGCCCTCCGAATGCGACTGTGTGTGCAGACAGGGCCTTTAATAAACAGATGATTAAGTTAAACTGAGGCCACTGGGGGCCCTAATCCAATCTGACTGGTGTCCCTATGAGATTAGGTCACAGAGAGAGAGACACCAGGGATGCGTGCACACTGAGGAGCGACCATGTGCCTGACCTCAGACTTCCAGCCTCCAGAACTGCTAGGACATAAATGTCTGTTTTTTTTTTGTTTTGTTTTGTTTTTTTAAAGATTTATTTATTTATTTATTTGACAGAGAGAGACAGCGAGAGCGGGAACACAAGCAGGGGGAGTGGGAGAGGAAGAAGCAGGCTTCCCCGCGGAGCAGGGAGCCCGACGCGGGGCTCGATCCCAGGACCCTGGGATCATGACCTGAGCCGAAGGCAGACGCTTAACGACTGAGCCACCCAGGCACCCCGGAGTCTTTTTTTTTTAAAGATTTTATTTATTCATTTGACAGAGAGAGAGATAGTGAGAGCAGGAACACAAGCGGGGGAGTGGGGGAGGGAGAAGCAGGCTTCCCGCGGAGCAGGGAGCCCAATGCGGGGCTCGATCCCAGGACCCCGGGATCATGACCTGAGCCGAAGGCAGACGCCCCACGACGGAGCCACCCAGGCGCCCACAAATGTCTGTTTTTTAAGCCACTCACTCTGTGCGTGGTGGCCTGGCGGCCCGAGGTGAGTAACACAGTGACCACGTGTACACGCACCAACCCCCAACAATGATCCTCTTACACACACACGCACACACACTGAGACCCCAAACTCCCACTGGTCCTTCCACGCATACACACAGACACTCACCTCTTACACACACCCATGCCTCTCTAACTGGACATTGGGATTAGGCCTGCTTCGGGCCATCTCTCCATCTTTATTCGTGGTTGGATCAGTGAACTCATCGCCGCGTAATCAGTGCATGTCTTCATTTGTCCAATAGGAACCTAAAGTCCCTTCGGGTAAGCGGCCACCATTCGCAATCCCAGAGTGTTGGGAATACAAGCGCACACGTCGATGACACCTTCTTTTTTTTTTTTAAGATTTTATTTATTTGACAGAGAGAGACACAGCGAGAGAGGGAACACAAGCGGGGGAGTGGGAGAGGGAGAAGCAGGCTTCCCACGGAGCTGGGAGCCCGATGCGGGGCTCGATCCCAGGACCCCGGGATCATGACCTGAGCCGAAGGCAGACGCTCATTGACTGAACCACCCAGGCGCCCCGTCGATGACACCTTCTTGCACACGTTTCCCCGAAGGAGCAGCTCTGGGCACCCATAGCTGCCGTGTTAATACAACTCTAGGGGGTCTAGACTGTGCAAGCATTTTCAAAAACCAACCGACCAACCAGTGATATAAGCAATAGCTTACTGAACATATATGGAACTTTTTAAACGTTTTGTTGATAATTCAGCAGATGCTCCACAAGCCTGTAGATCCCTGGGGTCACGAGGCCGTTTGCAGTAGAGTGGCCACGCAAGAGTGCTGGATAATCGGGAGTTCTGCTTACGGGCCTGTCTGACGAGCTCCTTTCCCAGCATTTTATGCAACTAGATTAAACTAGATATTAGCCAGGGGAAATCTGAAGATCAGGCCTTCTGGATTCAAACATCCACACCATTTTTTTTCCTGTAGCTGGGAAGGAAAAGTGTCAAAGTCATCAAAACTTGAGTTGATATGTTTGATAGTCTCCAAATATTCCTCTGGGATCAGCCTGGACACTTCCTCAGGGCAGTCACCCTGAGCAGGCCAGGTCCCACCCACGTTGGCCATCCCACTCTCTGTAGATGACAGAATGTTCTGGAGTGGTAACCTATATGGCTATAGACTGTGGGAGCTCAGAAACCAAGAGGGGTAGACCCCCTTTCCCAAACCAAGCTATAGGTCTCGACCTTTCTGCCCCTTGGGGGCAGGGGGGGTGCGTAGGTGGGGGGCTTACTCTATTCAGGGGCTGGAACCTGACCCAGGTGACAAAAATAGAGGCCCAACCTCCAGGGCAGATCTGTGTCTGTGCCATGGCTGGCCAGGCCCTCCTCCGTGCATCTGGGGCCCAAGACTCCATGGTGGGGTAACCTGGACCTCAGGGCCATTTCTGGACTCCCAGGATATAAGGGACAAATGAAGGGAGCAGCCCCAGCTGGAAGTCACCTGTGGCTAGTGGATTAATCATAAAGCCATTGTCCAGGCAAAACAAAAAAATGTCATAGACAAGGAGAGCTCTCCCTGCCCATCATCCCAATGCCGGTATCTTTGGGGATGTCTGTCCCAGCCCGATTTCCGTGTGCCCATGTACACATGAGCCTGAGGAACAGAATCACACAGACATTGCACCCTGCTCCCTGCTCTCCTTCTGCTTTCCAGACCAGGAGGGGCGTCCTTGCTCCCTCCTACCCTGCATTAAGGGGCCTGAGTGTGTCTAGCTGGTCTTTTACTGCTCACGGGCGTGAGCCGGCTACAATGCCCATCCTCGGCACCTCCTCGCATGCATGGGAGAGAGTTCCTCCACACGGGCACAGAGAGCTTTGGACGCTGCCTCACATGTAGGGCATGTCCAGTTTTAGTGGATTCTGCTTAATTAGGTTTCAAGGGTAATAATGGCTTCACTTAGCAAACACTGAGGCTGACCCCACCACCTCCCCAGACTACATGGAAGGTTTCGGTATGGGGAATGTTGTGGGTTGAATTGTGTCCCGCAGAGAGATGTACTGAGGCCCTCACCCCTCATACCTATGAATGTGACCTTATTTGGAAGTAGAGTCTTTGCAGATGTATTCAAGTTAAGCCCCAGCCATACTGGAGCAGGGTGGGTCCTAAATCCAATGACTGGTGTCCCTGTAAGGAGAGGGAGATTGGACAGAGACACGGAGACATATGCAGGGAAGAAGGCAGAGGCCGAAATGGAAATGATGCAGTGACAAGCCAAGCGATGCCAAAGATTTGGGGAGCCAACAGAAGCTGGAAGAGGCAAGGAAGACCCTCCCCTGAGGAGCCCCCAGGGGGACTGTGGCCCCGCTGACATCTGGACTGCAGGCTAATAATCTCCGTAAGTGTGACAGAGTAAAGCCACCAGGTTTGTGGTAGCAGCTCTAGGCACTGCACACCCAGAACGTGTCAGGCCGTGGCCGTATGGCTCCCTCCCCTATCCCAGGGACAGGCTGCAGACTTCAGATGAAATCCTTGTGCATCCAAGGGGCCAAAGCCGTTCTCCACCCCAGGACTCCAGCAAGTGGCTGAAAGCCCGGAATCAGGAAGGAGGGTCACGTGACCCTGGTAAAGTGACCTGCTTGGCCTGCCTCACAAGGGTGGCCTCCCTGCTCAGGCTTCCAAAGGGGGTCCTGCAGGGAGAGCCCTCTGTGCCACCCAGGGAGATGGCCAAGAGATGACAGGGTGGGGTGGGGCCAAAGAAGACAGGAGGAAACTTTTGGTCAGTGGTCTTGGAGGGTAGTCAGGGCTTCTAGAAGAACCCTCAGGGCCACAACAGTCTTGGCCCACCCCTTTGAAGGCTGAAGTTTAGAAGAGTCTTCACATAGCAGCCATAGACAAACAGTAGCCAGCAAGACACACATCCCATCCTCTGCCCCACCAAACAGACACACTTTAAACGTCAGGGCCTTCCCAGAGACCAGCTTACAAGGCTCTGCAGAGTCTAGACTCATCCAACCTTCAGCCTTTCCTTATTCTACCTCTCCATGCTCCACACCCCAGCCACACCCACCTTCAGTTTCTAAAATATGCTCACACCTGCCCCAGGGCCTTTGCACAGACTGTTCTCTCTGTAGTCTGGATCCTCATCACTCCCCTTCCTCTTCTCCTAGGCAATTCCTATACATCTTTCAGGTCTCAAGTCATAGCTCACTTCCACAGGAAGCCTTCCCTGACTGCCCTCTTACCTCCCCGTGGCCAGCCACTCAGAGCTCCCCTTAGGCTCTCATGAAACCCCACCCTTCTCCAGAGCAACACTTATCACAACCCCAATTACATGCTGATAGTGCTAATAAAAGCCCTTGTTGGTCTAAGCTGCATCGTATGACCATTCCAGAGCTGACCTTATACCCAGGGGATGGGAAATCTCTAGCAAGACCTACGACACAGGCTCACCTTGAAACTGGGGAGGGCCGTGGGGAAAGCCCCCCTTGAGCCACTTAGATTGAAAGCGGGGAAGGTGTTTCTCTTTACCCCAGGAGCAGCAGGGCGAAAACAATGTCCGCGCCTAGTGAAGGCTGCGGCGCCCTGCCTTGCGTCTGTGTCTCTGCGCGGCTGAGGGTCTTTTTTAGGGTAGAAAACAGGGGCCCGCGGACACAGGCTGCCCCCTCCGCGGTGCCGGAGACATGTCCCTGTCTGGGGGGGGGGGTGCCTGTGGCTTGGTCCCGTCCACTCAGTGGACAGCTACAGAGCTGGGGAGCTGAGCGCGCACCGGCCCCTGCGGTCACGGAGGCCACATCTGGCTGCAAGGGTACAGATGGCCGACGCACAGATCAGGCATGGGAAGCGGGTGGAAAGAAGTGCACCCATGAGACCACAGCAGGGGGGCGACGGGCTGAGTGGGGTGAGGGCAGTTATTGTCAATCCGGATGGGCTCTGACGGGCAGAAAGAGGCAGTCATAGCAACGCCTGGGGGACAAGCTCTCCCGACAGGAAACGGCCACTGCCAAGACCCTTTGGTAGAAACGAGGGTGGCAAGTTCTGGAAGGCAAAAGTTTGGAGTGACTGGAGCATGGCAATCCAGGGGAGCGGAGGGAGGGGCAGCTGGAGCCCAGGAAAGGAGCTGGATGCTATCCCAAGAGCTGTGAGGATCTATGGGAGACGGTCAGTGGCGGAGAAAGTGCTTTAGGCTCTGAGGTGCCAAGACCCTGCAGTGGGAGAGTGGGTGTCTGGTGGGAAGCCCCCCCGCTTTGCAGCCTTTGGAAACGCACGGGCACCCTCACCGGCTCCGGCTGCCACAGAGCGGAGTTCTGACACTACTTCTGTGGGAGGCAGTGCAGACATCTGCTACATTGTAGACACAATTGGACACTTTTCAACATATTGCTCAGCCTATAATTTCCGCAGGCTGCATCTAATTCCGCCTGCACCGGGCGGGGGCGGGTGTCGCCGCGGGTGTTGCCGGGGGGCTGAGAGAGGGGAGATGGCCCCTTGTCCTCCTATGGCTCCTAGGTAAGCGGCGGGTACCCGGGAGGACATCCCCCAGGAGGGTCGCCTGGCCAGTGTCTCAGGCTGCCACCTCTCTGGCTTGAGGCATTGTGTTGGGCAAGCCGAAGCTGCAAGGATAGCGCCTGGCTCCTGAAGGAGAGGACAGTGTGCATGAGGGGCTGGCATTCTCCCACATTAGCTCGCTGCCTCCTGACCAAGCCCTGCCCCTGCCCACTTGTCAGGGGACCTTGAGGCTGGGAGAGGTAAGCGATTTGCAGGAGCTCACCCATCCTCAAGTGGCGGAACCGTCACCTGAACCCACCTGGGCCTGGCTCTGGAGGCCTGAGCCCCAGCACCTCGGGCTTCTCGGTCATTCCTACACACCTACAGCATGGGCATCCCCCATGTCTGCGGGCCCCAGAGCACTGCTCTTGCCGCTCCAGCCTGGCCTTTGGATGCAGGCTGAGGAGGGCTGACAACAGCCCTGGGAATTCTCAAGAAGATTCCATGCACTCTTTTCAATGGTTTGTTTTTGTCTGTGCCCATCTGAAGGGGGAGGAGTGGAGTTGGGGCACAGTGGGCTGTCTGGGTGGGAGAGGAGGGGCTCTTCTCCATCTTTGACCCACCTTCCCTCCACACCTCTCTCAGGATCCTGGGTTGCCCACAGTCCGCAGATAGGCATGATTTCCAGAGCCTGAGAGGGTCTTAGGTGTCCAGTGACAGGCCCTCAGCAGAGCAGACATTTCTGGGCCAGGGCGCACCATGAGGGATCAGGACTGCCTGCCTTTGCGTTTCTGTTATTCTCGAAAGCTGGCCTCCCCACGAGGGAAGGAAGCAAGGTCCCTGGAGGCTCTTCTATCATTACCACTCACACAAGGACCCAATCTCTCCTTCCAGCTCTGGGTTCAGGACAGCCCAGGGAACAGCTCTCAGGGGCCGGGCTGAGGTCCTGGGCCCACCTGGGGCCATTCAACTGCTGCAGGGGTCAGTGGGGGGCGGGGAAGGTGATGGTGGCCTCTGCCAGACCATGGGACTGGAGTGAGGGAGGAGCCGTTCCCCAAAAAGAGCAACTGTGTGAGCAGGGCTGGAGTGGGGGCAGGAGGTACTGTCTCCAGAAGGAAGGCAGGCAGCAACAGGAAAACAACAGAAAGAGCTTGGAGGGAGGTGCCTTTCGCATGGGCTTCAAAGGGTGGGCAGCACTCGGCCACACAAGGGGCAAGGAGCACCAGCAGGAAGGGGCTGGTACGTGAGGGCAGGGGCTATAATCAGGTGTGGCTCGGTGTGGGGGTACGGTTGGGGCCAGAACACCAGAACCACGTCTCTGAGAGCGGGCCTGGTGCCCTTTGGAAAAGGTGCCCTCCTGAGCTCGTACAGCCCCAGGGTGCATGGCATGGTAAATGGAGTGCAGCATGGATTTGGTCCACGTTGTGCAGTGTACAATATGCACAACTATGTGTAACAGCCCCGACTAGACTACCAGGACTACGCTGGGCAGACCTCAGTGGTCCACCTGAGACCTCTCTGGAGCTGAACAGTGTGGTGCGTGTGTGTGTGTGTGTGTGTGTGTGTGTGTGTGTGTCCCCAGTCCTGACTAGGACCCAGCCTCCTGCAGCAACAAGATGCAATGGAAACAAGGACACAGCCCCCCCGCCCCCCCGGGGACGAGAAGCCCAGGGCCAGGCGGGCGGCTCCACGGCTGGCTGCACACTCGACCTGCACGCCGGCAGGAAGTGAGCACTCAGCGCAGCCTGGGTGCCGAGGCAGTGGGGAGCGCTTCGTCGGCGAGTGGGCCCGCGTGGACTCCCGGCCTGCTCGCGGGCCCCAGGGTCTCTGCCACCGTGGACAGGCCTCGGATCGCCCCCAGCTCACCAGGAGGCCGGAGGCAGCGCCACGCGCCAATTACCGGAGCCAATTAATTCACATTTCCCGGGGTTATTTTCTTTTGCTGCGCAGAAGCCAGGGGCACGAAGCCCTGACTCCTCTCCTGCGGCTCCATCCTGCTCTCTGTGCTCGGCTCACTTAACAGCTCCTGCCGCAGACCGCAGGCCACGTCTGCTCAGCGATGCCCCACCAGCAGTCTGGCGAGGAGGCCACTGACTCCGCGCTGTTTACACTTCCCTCTGCCCTCTGCAGCTCCCAGAAGTTTCCATAAAAACAGATGTAGGTAATCAAAGACTTCCCAGCCCCAACAGCTACCTCCTGAAGGCCTGCGGAGCCTGCTCCCTCTGCTGGGGCTTGTGGCTCCAAAAGACTCTTAAACCAGCCCTCAAATCTCTCCCCAGGAAGACTCCTGCTTGCCCGCAGATCCGCAGTCATTTGTCGAGTATTTTATGGTCAGTAATAATAGTAATAACACCTTCAGTGTCCCTGGTGCCTTTTCCAATGATACTCGGAGCACATGGTGTGGACCCCTCACAGCATCCATTGGCTGAGGAACACAGTGTCTCATCCCCAATGTGCAGTTGGAAAGAGGGGGTCACCCTAAGTGCCGTCTCCCCAGAGTCTAAATGTTCCGGGAGAAAGGTGGGTGTTGCCCCCTTCCTTGTGCAGATGTACGTGCTCCTTATGCGGTATGCCTTTTTTTTTTTTTTAGATTTTATTTATTTATTTGAGAGAGAGAGAGCGAGAGAATGAGTGGGGGGAGCGGCAGAGGGAGAAGCAGACTCCTTGCAAGGAGCCCGACATGGGACTCGATTCCAGGACCCTGGGATCATGACCCGAGCGGAAGGCAGACACCCAACCGACTGAGCCACCCAGGCGCCCCTATGCGGTGTGCCTTTATCAAGTGCAAGGATGTGCTGCTCAGCCTGGAGCCTGGAGCTCAGTGAAGGGCCAGGAGGTGGGGCCAGGACGCCAAGTGTGATGCTGATTGGACACCAGGACTTCAGACACTCTCACTGCTCCAAAGGCCTGGCCCAATCCCCAGGTCATACAGATGAGACTCTCAGGGCCAGGACCTGGAGGACCCAAGCCCCAGGCTGCCCCATCCACGACGCTCTCTGCAGGTCACCATATCAGTGCCAGCAGGAGCTGAGCGGCGGATGAAAAAGTGACTTTTAAACCAGACAGCCAGACTGCACATGTGTGGGACTGGGTTTCCAGTGTCTCCCTTGTTTCGGAAAGCTGCCCCCTTAGGGGAATTTCCTCATGGGTATAGTCTTCGCAAGGGGTCAGTCCCCTTTGCCTGCGTCTTGCTGCCCCTTCACACTATGGAGACCAGAGTGGGCCCACACCTAATTGCACCCACCCCGGGTGGACCCAGATGGCAGGGGCCCGTGCTGGGCAGAGCTGATCATGTGCCTGTTCCCAGGGCTGGAAGTCTGAAGCAAGAGCTACAATGAGGAAGGGAGTGTCCTTTGGGAAGTCTGATCTCTCCAGGGGTGCCCTTGTTCGAGATGGCTGGAGTCGGTTTCTATCAGCTGCAACCAAACCTCAGCCCAGCATGACCCCCGATCTGCCACACCTGATGATGATCATAGCTAATGTGTGGGGAGCACCTGCTATGTGCCAGACACCTGCTGCGTTACTTCAGTTAGGCTTCACAGCAGCCCTAACAGCATCCCCACTTCACTGATGAGGAGACTGAGGCACAGAAAGGTTAAGGAACCCATCCAAGGTCACACAGCTAGCGCCTCAGGCCACCTGTCCCCAGAGCCTCCATTCTTGATGAGCATGCTGGTCTGACTTAAAAGAGCACAGTGGCTTCTTGGCATCTGGAGGGCAGAAGTAGGACAGGGGCTAGGGTAGGTGGATAAAGTGAACTTCCCCATATTATACTTCCTCTACCATGGGAGTTTGAGGGCCTTGACACAATCTTGGTCCCCAGTGGGGCAGGAACATGTCATGTTCCCGGGCCGGCTCCCCAGGCCGGGTGTGTGTGCAGTGCCCAGAAGCTGCTCTGGCCAGGCCCTCAGTGTGACTGAGGGGGCTGGGGAAGAGTCTGTAGGGTCCATAGCAGAGGGAGCCAGAATAGACAGGTAGACCACTGGGGGGAGGGGAAGGCAGGGACTGCAGGTGTGGTCTCCAGAGCTCTGTCAGAGGCTACTGCCAAGACTGAAGGGAAGAGGACAGTGAGCAGAAGGGACATCCCCAACTTCAGCCACAACACCCCCCGCTTGGTCTGGTTTACTTCTAGGACTCCCACAAGAAGTCTCATTGGAGCAAAGACCTTTCCTCAGCTGACAGGAGGTTAAGTCTGAAAGTGCCAACGGCATCTCTCCCACCACTTGGGGACCTTCTGCCTGAGAATGAAGCCAACACAAAGGAAAGCAGAGACAAGGTAAGAAAGATTCTTGTCCATATTGTTTAAGCCCCTGGATCCAGCTATGCCTGAAGTCCCTAGACTTTTTGACTTACAAGGGCCAGTAATTTGTTGATGTTCTTTCAAGTTTCACTTGAGCCTGTTGACTCAGGTTTCCATCATTTTTATTTGAATGGATCTGGATAAATATGGGTCCACACTAGAATCAGCCCCTGCTTTCTCCTGCCTTGACGAGTCTCCAGCCATCTCATTGGAGCGAGCAGCTTTAGCTATTCTGGAGGGACTGTCCTTCCTTGTGTTCCATCAGGAGAAGAAGTGGCATCTGGCACAGAGCCAGCCACACCCCTGAGGCCTGGGGAGCCAGGTTGAAGGACCAGAAGTGTCATGACTCCCAGCCAGAGGATCCCTCTCCTACCATGGCCCCCCTACTGACAGTTCTCTACCTGGCAGCCTGAGGAAGCTTCTAACAAAAACCAGTCATGTCTCTCGCCCTCACTCAAAACTATCCCGTTATCACGCACTTTGATTGTCCCCAACCCCAGCCCATCATCCCCACTTGCCCCTCCTCCCTGGGCTCCAGGCTTGCTGGTCTATTCTCTCATCTGGAACAAGCCCGGCTTGCTCGACCTCCAGGCCTCATACTCGCAGTGGCTTAGCACAGTGGGAAGGCCGCTCACCTGTCATGTCTGGTTCCTTCTCTTCGTGTTGCTCAGTCCCACGGTCACCTCCCCTGGGGCCTTCTCCGATGAGCCCCCTCCGGTCACTCTGACTTCCTTCCTTTGCAGTAAAGATGGCTGCCTGTCTTAGTCCTTGTTGATTGGCTGCTTCTCTCCACTGGAACAGAAGATCTTATGATCACTGTGACCACAGGGCATGGAAGAGGGCCCTACCCCTTGGGCACTCAGTAAACCCTTGTTGAATGAGTGAATGAATGACGAACACAGCCTGATCACCCCGGGAGGGAAGGGCCTCCTGCAGCATCTCTGGCCACAGCCTCTCTGGGACACAGCTTCACCCATCCCGGCCGTCCCCAAGGGAGGTGGGGGCTCCAGCAGACCCTCTTCTAAAGAGCAGTGGCCCAGGATAGTGGTGGGGGTTTTTTTCCATATGAGGAAAAAATTAGCCTTCCTTACCAGACAAGAATGACAATTTACAGAAAATTATGCCCTGAATTCATAATCTGGAATGAGCGGAAATGGTATTCTATAGTAATCCATCCCAACTGACTCGCTATTGTATACGCACCTGCTAACATTTTTTAAGCCGGGACTTTATGGAAAGGACATTTTGATCGCTTCTGAAGTTTGCTGAGCAATTCCCCTCGCTCTCAGGCATACGGTCTTTGTGCTGGAAATTTCCCTCGTGGCTTCCCGCAGGCTCCAGCAGCCGGGCACGTGGGCTCGCACACAGGCACACACACACACAGCCGCAGCCCCCTCTTGTCGGCATGACTCTGATGGGGGTCTTTGCAGGTGCTGAGCTTCGGAAATGGAAGCTGGGAGAGTGCACTAACACTTGGCACCTGTGCCGAGTTTGCCCGAGGTGGAGCCGCAAACTGGGGGGCCCACCGGATTTAGAGATGCTTTCCAGCGCTGGAGGAGAGGAGGGGCCGAAGAGAGCAGAGGCATGGAGGGCCAAGCTGGGCTGCCTGCGGGCATGCAGGGGTGGGTCAGGAGAGCTGGCCATCAGGCTGCAGAGATGCTGCACGGGAGGGGGCCAGGTGATCACCAATACCCTCACGCCCTAGGGCTCTGTGCTCCTGTAGAAGCCACCCATTCCAGGACCCTGTTGGCAGCCACCCCTCCTCGCTCTTGCCTCAAGCTCCCAGCCCAAGACTGACACAAACACATGGTGGACTGAGAGCCCCGTGAGGTAGGAATGAGGCCAACAACATGCTCTGTTCCTTGCCCTGGGCCTGGCGCATCGTGGGTACTGCGGAAGTACCTCCAGTCTGACTCCTCCTCTGGGAAGTGGGTCCTTCCCACTGACATTTGGGCTGTGTGGCCTCCTGGGTCTCCATCCTGCAAGTTGTAGGCAGGGAGGGGGCCTTCCTTCCATTGGGACCATCAGGAAAGGGACAGTCATGCCAATCTATGACCGGGCAATGATACGGGGACATGAGAAGCTGGATCCAAAAACACTCACTGAAGCTCTCTCTTTGTGAACAAATATTTCAGAACATCTCAAATTGACAGCAAAAAGGGAGTGGCTAAATGAGCTATGGAACCTCGGGCTACAATAGCAGCAAGGAAAAAGAAAGAGTTGTGCACTTGTGTAGAGGAACCTCCAGGAAAAGAAAATAAGTTTAAAATCAAGTAAGATGCAAACAACATTGCAGTGTAATTCCACTTCTTTTTTAATCTTTTAAAAAAAGATTTATTTATTTATTTATTTATTTATTTGAGAGAGAGGGAGAGAGAGAGTCTGAGGGCAGGGGCAGAGGGAGAGAAGCAGACTCTCCACTGAGCACGGAGCCCAGCGTGGGGCTGGATCTCATGACCCCGAGATCATGACCTGAGATGAAATCAAGAGTCAGATGCTTAACTGACTGAGCCACCCAGGGACCCCAACTGTTTTTTTAATCTTACGATACGATGCCATATACTGCAGTCGGGTGCATCCACACAAACGCACACACGTGCACATGTAAATATGTGAAATGCACAGAGAAAGCTGTGGAAGGGACACTCCTCTCGATCAACCATGTCCACCCCTGGGGTGAGAGGGGGAGCTGGTGAGAAAAGAGTGTGTTAGCCTTATCTACAATGTTTGCGTTACTCTTATTATGACAGGGATGTATTCATGCATGCTTCTGTAATTAAAATTAATAATCATTTAAAAAGTAATGAAATGTAAAATAAACTAGTTTCTGCCCTCACTTTCCTGATCATAGTCCGAGCTGGGACAATCCACTGAACCCGGACCATTTTGAAACCCTGCTTATCTATCCCATTCATTCATTCATTCACTCATTCATTCATTCAATATGTACCATTCTCCTGTCATTTGTTCATCCAACGAGTATTTACTGAGCATCTATTCTAGGTTCTGGGCTGCAGCAGAGAACAAAATAGATAAGGTCCCTGCCCCAGGATTTCACATCCATGTGCATGTGTGCACATACACATGTGCGCATGTGTGTCTCCCCATAGTCCCACTGGGCACCTGGAGAGAGGGGAGAAGAACAATGGCAGTTGTTTTTCCTCACCCTTGAGTGGAAGGAAGGGGGAAGAAGAAGGAGAATAGTAAATAGGTTGTCCCAGAGCATATGAAAATCACATATTGGCCAGGAAATGGGATGACATCAGGCCATTCCTTCTCCTTGCAAAGCCCCTTCCCTAAGTCCTGGGCTTATGGACTATTCAGCCTTCAGGCTGAGTTTGAATGTCCCCTCTTCTTGGAAGCCCTGCCTGGCACCCTCATTCCTGCCCCCAACCACATGGGATTTCCCCCTCAGCTAAGATTCCTGCTAGTAGCTCCAGGTCAGATTCACAAACTGGCAGCCAGCAGGCAGAGGGGTATATTTTGTGATATCAGCCTGGTGGGTTGGGAGGATCCATACCACTGTAGGCACCATGACTGGTGTCTCTTCCTGCCAGCACCTAAGCTTGTAGTGTCCAATTAACACTACATCTGTGGGTGCACTTGTCTTATTCCTCCACCCACCACACAGCCTCTTGTGTCACATTCATCCAGGGCCAGTCCACGCCTACTGGGTGGATGGACGGATGGATGGATGGATGGATGGATGGATGGATGGATGGATGGATGGTTGGATGAAAGGATGGATAGATGGATGGATGAATGGATGGATGGACAGATGAACTGATGGACAGGTGGATGGATGGATAGATGGATGGACAGATGAACTGATGGACAGGTGGATAGATGGATAGATGGATGAGTGGATGGATGAACAGATGGATGGATGGATGGATAAGTGGATGGATGGATGAATGGACAGATGAAAGGATGAATGCATGGATGGATGAACAGATGAATGAGCAGATGGATGGAAACAGATGAATGGATGAATGGATGGATAGACAGAGAGACAGATGGAGAGATGGATGATAGAAAGATGGATGGTTGGATGGATGTATGGGTAGACAAATGGATACAGACAAATGAATGGATGAGTGGATTAATGGATGGATGGATGGACAGATGGATGGATGGATGGAGAGATGAATGTGTGGATGGATGGATGGATGAATGGATGGGTAGATGGATGGAGACAGATGAATGGATGGATGGACAGACAGAAAGATGGATGGACCGATGGGCAGGTGGCTGGATGGATAGATGGATGAGTGGAAGGATGAAAGGATGATTGGATGCATGGATGGATGGATGCACGGATGCATGGATGCATGGATGCATGGATAGATGGATGAACAGATAAGTGGATGGACAGATGGATGGATGAGTGGATGGATAGATGAATGGGTGGTTGGATGAATGGGTGGATGGATGGATGGATGGATGGATGGATGGATGGATGGACAGATCAATGGACAGATGACGGATGACTACATGGATGGGTAGATGGATGGACAGATAGATGAACAGATGGATGGATGGACAGATGGATAGCTGGATGAATCGATAGATGGATGAGTGGGTGGATAAACAGATGGATGAATGGATGGGTGCATGGATGAATGGGTGGATGAATTGATTAGTGGTTGCACAGATGAGCCAAATGAAATAGAAGGAGCACATGGACACCTACATATCAAGCTACTCTGCATCAGGAACCTTGAGACTAGAAGAAAATAATCAGTAAGTGTTTGGGGTTTGCATCTCCTTCTCTTTCCCAAGAAAAGGAAACTGTTGTAAGTGGAATCAGCCAGCAGATACCTGCTGTGCACATTCTGTATGCCACCTGCTCTTCAGTGGATGGGGAAGATGATAGGAGAAAGGGGAGAAGATAATGAAAGAGCAGAGCAGGGAAAGGGGACAGGAAAGAGAAGGCAAGGTCCAAGTCTGCAGATAGGATGGTGAGGTTGGGGATGCCTGTGAGTAAGCCTAGCAGTTCAGCAAAAAGGAGGACAGGACTGAGAAAGCTCACCCTTCCCACTGCCACCTGCAGATTCATCAGCTTTGTCATTATTGGTGGTTTTGCTGAGAATTAAATCTTGAGATGCCCAACCTGGAGTGAGTCATTTCTTCTTTCTCTGGAATAGCCTCTGCCAGCCAAAGGCTTGGAGTAGACAGGGGTCCCCAGGGGGAGAGGATCACCAACCATATTGGAACTTCTCCCAGTTTGGCCTCAGCCCCTTGAACCTGGGAACCATGAATATTCTCCCCAAAGGCAGGTCAAATGCCCCACTCACAGTGACCTGGAGTTCATTCATTTAGTGAATATTTATTGGGCCCCTTTAGTGTGGGCTGTTGTGCCCAGTACTAGGATATGGCCAGTACTGAAATTTGTTCTGACAGAGCTGACAGGTCATAGGCATGGGGGTTGGGAGAGAGATAATAAGTAAACACCCAGGAGAACAACAGCTAAGCTAAATGCTAGGAAGAAAATAAAAGCAGTCCTATGGTAAGATGGCTGGAGGGCAGCCCATCATGGGGGGCAGGAGGGCAGATGGAGGAGGGGCATATAAGCCCAGAGCTGAACCTGTCCAAGCAGGAAGCTTGCAACTCTGTTTTGCCCAGGGCAGACAGGGCCCACCCAGGATCCTCACTCCCTTGGGTCCTCCAATCTGTCAATAGTCAGTCACTGCTCAGAGTCCAGACTAGCACTGGGGAGGTAGATGGGAAGAAGCACCTGAAGGGCAAGCAGGGGTCAGAGAGTGTGATCCTCAGAATCAGCCTAGGTCAGAGAGGTAAACAGATATGGGTACCAAGCAGAAGGTGCTCTTATGTGTTCAGGGAAGTCCTGGAGGCCTTCCTGGAGAAGGGGATGCCTGAGCTGGGTATTGAAAATGAAGAGTCTGCCAGTCAGACAAGCTGGGAAAGGGCATCCCAGGCAGAAGCATGGGGCAACTTGAGGTGGTTTGAGGAACATGGAACGTAAGTCCCAGAGGGAGGAAGAAACAGAGAGGCAGGGCTGGAGAGCCAGATCACCAAGGATGTGGACGTGCTTTGCTCAGAAGAATGGACTTCATCCAAGGGGCAATGGAGCATCATTAAGGGTTTTAATTAAGATGTGATTTGTATATGTTTTAGGAAAACCCCTCTTAGCTGTTACATGGAGAATGAACAATGGTGGGCCAGGGGAAAGAGGAACAGAGGACAAGTTCCTGATGAGAACAAGGAACAGGTGTAAGAAATACTCTGGAGGGAGGTAAATAAGACCTACAGACCCCTGAATGGGGCACTGAGAGGGGGGAAGGAGTCAAGGAGAATCATCTCCAGGGAGTTCCTGCTGTTTTGCCTGCCCACTGGCCAGGATTTCCCTTGGGAAGCACCCCTCCCCCCACAACTGGTCCATGGAAACATCCCTAATCGTAAGGTGGGAATATGACACAACCTGACCAATCAGAACAGGCTTCTCCTTGGGCTGCCACTGACGCAGGGGTGAGCATGTGACCCAAGCCAGACCAATGGACCTCAAGTCTGGGGCTTCCACCAGGATAGTTGAGCTGGTCACCTTTGCCGCCACCCAAGAAGAGCCTGCTGACAGCAAGGCCAAGAGATGGGCATAGCTGAAACAAATGGGACCCTGGACCCAGCTGTACCTGAAGCCCCTAGACTTTCAGTACATGCGCCAGTGGATCCTTTTCCTAAGGCCAGTTCAAGCTAAGATTCTGCTACTGGTAACCAAAATCATTCTGACCAAAGGAGAGCAGGACTCAGGCCCGGACCTCAAGGAGAACCCATGGTATCTGTTAGGACCAGAAGTCACACCTTTGCTCACCTAGAACACAGAACCGTAGGACACTAGGTCAGTGTCTAAAGGCGGTGCAGATGTACTGCTATACAGACATTCAGAGGAGGGCAGAGAAAGATGGCTCCAGAGAGGAGGTGACATCTGGCCAGGCCTTGAATCTGATGTTGACAGTTGAAGATGAACAGATGTACAAGGCAGGGAAGAAAACAGCAGGAGGATAGAAGAGGTTCGAATCCCAGAGGAATCTGGCGCCCAAGAAGCACAGGGTTGGTGCACGGTGGGCTGGGAGACTTGGGCCTCAGGAGAGGCCATCCCGGCCTGGGCACACACCTGCCTGACCTAGCCTCACCTGGTCACGGGGAGCCGGCACCCAAGCCCCGCAGCTCCACAGAAGCAGCCGCCCTGGGAAGGCAGCTTAGCCACCCAGTGCCCGCTGGCTGACTTTATGTTTAATTGTTGGAGGAACTGCCAGACTGCTTCTCAGAGCTGCTGAAACATTTTTTCTTCCCATCGGCAGCGTATGAGGCTGACTTCTCCACAGCCTGCCCAGTGCTTGTTACTCTCTGACTTTCTGACGCAGTTCTTCTCAGTGGTCCACAGCTGGAGGCTGCTCTCTAAGTCCGGCTGGCCCTCCACTCCCGCAGCCTCACCCCAGCAGACTCGGCCTCCCAGACCCGGAAAAACAAATATAGCAAAGTATTAACAACCGGTTATTTAGATGGAAGTTAACAGATATTCCTTATGCTACGTCTGTTCATCTTCAGCTGTCAACATCAGTTCCAAGGCCTGGCCAGATGTCACCTCCTCTCTGGAGCCATCTTTCTCCTTCAATGTTTTAATGTTAGACATACAAAAAAATTTCTAAATGTCACTTTTGCCTTTGTGTTACTGCCCAAGACCTGAATGTCCCAGGTTCTCCACTCTAGTGAAAAGTCTCATTACAGCCCAGTTCTGTGGGCCAGAAACTCGGGGTCTCTGGACCCTGCCTGGACCCTTGCTCCCCTTTGCAAATCCACTCAAGCCGTGTTGATCTTACTCCAAACAGCGCTGAATCCAGCTGCTTCCTGCCGGGCCTGCCGTACGCCTCTCCTGGATGACCGGGGCCGCCTCCAGCTCCTGGCTCCCCGGGAGCCCATTCTCCACAAGGCAGCTTGAGGAGTCTTTCCGAGATGCACCTCCGATGGCCTCCCGCGGCTCTCAGGATGAAGAAGGAAGGGCTCACTGTGGGCTGTGCCCCCAGTCTGTGCATCCCAGCACCCCTGCCACCTCGTAGTTCCTCAAGTGAGCCTTGGTCTCCGCAATCCCGGGCCTCTTCCAAGCCCTTCTTTCCACTTGAACGCCTTCCTTCTCTGTCACTCCGTCTCATCTCTTCCCCCTCAGCTTGAGCATCTACTCCTCAAGGGGAGCCATTCTTGACCTCTTCCCTTCATCCCCGCCCCAGTCCAGATCAGCTTCCAAAGAACCGTTCCTGCCCTCAGAGCATACATGTGCACTCGACTATGTCCTTGCTGGTGACCTTGAGAGCTGCCGTGACCTCTCTATGGCTGTGTCCTGATCTGAAGTGAGGCTACCCTAACCCAGCATCAGGTGGTTGTGGATGGCATGGGCTTTGTCCTCATCCTTGCTGAGACACGCATTAACGCACGAAACGGGACATGTTTGCTGTTCCCAGGATTCATGATGTGGGCCTCAGTGTGGTCGTTTGATTGGTGTCCCCTGAGCCTATGGACTCCACAAGGCAGGACAACCAGGGATTCTCTGCTCATCCCAGCCTGAGCACTGGAGAGACACATGGTACATATTTCTAAAGAACATTAAAGAACTGAATCGGATCAACACAGGGCTGTGTAATAGTGGCCTGTCTGGATGGAAGAGAAGGGGCATTTGTCTTTGCCCCTGTGGCTGATGGCCTATCAGTGGAGCCCCTACCGAGTCTCAGAGCTGTCAGCTCATGGTCTCGGACCTTTGGCTATTCCTGCTTTAGGAAAAGGAAGATGTCACTTTAGCACAACCCCAACTGCTGGTTTATAAATGGGTCATGGCTGAGTTAGTGGGATGGACTGTGGTGGAAAGGAGACGCACCTCCCCCCCAAGAGCCCCTGTACGAGGTGCTGGTGCCCCGGCTGCTGGGGGTGCAGCCAGCACTCGGCCAGCCGCCCGTCTTCCAGGACTGCCTCAGCCACAGAGAGCCGCCTTGCCAGGGCCACATGCTGCCACACAGTGGCTGATGGAGGCGGAGAGAGAAAGGCCTCCCACATACTCCACTGCCATGTGCAGTTTCCCTCTATTTGAGAAGCCAATGAGGCGCTCTCACAACAAAGACAGGAAGCCCTGCCGCTGCGGGCTGTGCAGGAACGTGTGTCCGTGCTGGTTCCTCGGCCCGCTGGGATGCAGGACAGTCGGGGGAACGCAGGAAAGCGCTGGCTAACACCCCGAGGCTTCGTTCAGTCTGTGGAGAAGGGTCCTCCCGAGGTGCCCCCTTGTCTCTGTGTGGTCCTAGACAGCGACTTCCTCTCCCTAGACTTCCACCTGGCAGGAGAATGCCAGTGACGTGTCACTCTGCTTATGACCAGGGAGGTGAGGGGACAGGAAAGAAAAACTAGGCCTTCCATGGGGAGTGACACAGATGGGCTCCTCACCTGCAGAGAGCAGGGCAGCTGTGTTTTCCCATCTCTGCCAGCTACACTGCCCTGGTCCTTGTCAGCCATCACGGGCCCAAGTCATGGGTCTGCATTCTCAGCAGGCAATGGGCAGCCCTCCCGCACTCTACTTGCAAACACATCTGACCCCTGTGACCACCTCCACCTCGCCCCAACATTGGCCAAGCTGCCATCTTGCGTGGCTTGGGCCACTGGCTTCGAAGACCCCAGGATATGGCTGCTTCCCCATCCATGCTCCCCTCAGCAGCAGAGTGATCCATAAACACGTAAATCAGATGAGTCACTCTCCTTCTTCAAACGCTTCAAGGACTTCTAATAGCACCAGAGTAAAACTCAAACTCCCTATGAGCCTGTAAGACCCTACTGCTTCTGTCTCCCAGCTAGCTTGTGCCACTCTCCCCCTCACTCACTGTACTCCAGCCTTCTTGCAGTTCCACTAAAATACTAATTTGTTCCTGCCTCAGGGCCTTTGCACATACTGTTGCCTCTGCCTGGGATACTTTCTTCACAGCAATTCTTGCTGGATTGTCCTCATGCTTCAGAGCTTAGCTCTACTGTCTCCTCCTGAGAAAGGCCTTCCTGAAGCCATCTTATCCTTAGTGATAGGCCTCTTCTCCACTTCCTATCACATCACCCTGTTACTTTTCAGGAGTTCTCACAACTGGAGGCAATCATTGTATCTTTTTCATGTGCTTTACTTACTTATGTCCTGACCCCCTCTCCTGCCCCGAGGACAGACCTCTGCCGGTCTTGGTTCCTCTATCCTGGTGAGGGAACAGTTCTTGGCACATGACAGGAATTCGATGAATATTTGATGGATGAATGAATGAATGAATGAACGGATGGAAGCCGGCTGGCCTCGGCTAGGACGGGCAGGCCGGGAAGAGCCCATGGCCCTGGCTTGCGGAGGCAGCTCTTCAGATGAAGGCAGAGTTGATGCACTTCTGTTGCCTTCCATCCCATGTTTTCACCATATGGCTTGCTGCACACTGGGCTGAATTGCAGATGCTCTAACTTGGAGCTTTCTTGCTTTTGTGTGTTAATAACATAAAGACGGAACATAGCTTACCACACATTTTGTGTTTGCTAACTATCTATATGTATATAAAACAGACTTCGGTGTTACTAGCCAACCCACTTGTGAAGCGGAAGGAAAACAGAGCAATTAAAGAGGGAGGGAGGAGGCGGGTGCTGTCTGAGACCGTGGCCAAGTCTCCAGGATTATGTGTGCCTCCCGTGGAGGGCGGGCTCTATCCAGGAGGTCATGGGGAGAGCGGGGCTGGGCACAGAGATTTTATGGCCCCATGGCCCCCAGGATAGAGTCCAACTCCTCATGAAGCATTGCACAGAGAGTGCTCCCTGCGCTCCTGCCCCTGAGGCTTCCTCAGCCTCCGTGCTCCCCTTTCCCACCTCTCACTCAGCCCCAAACACACATGACAAGCGTCACTTCCAGGATGTACCGCTCTATCTCTAGCCTCTGAACCCTCTCCTCTGCACACCCCCACCTCTGACCACTGCCCGCTCACCCCTCCCGGCTTTATTCACGAGTCTTTCACTCACATGTTTGAGACTGAGTGCCTCCCAGGTGCCTTTGTGAAGTAGGAAGGGGCCCAAACAAATAAACAAATGGACAACTATAAAATGTCTCAAGTGCGATGAAGAATAAAAATATGGGGCTTAATTAAAAGACAGAATTAAGCATTTATGCCACCATAGGAGCTGCATTTCAGGGCAACCAAATAGCCCTACCTGATCTGGGAAATTTTGTTACAGAAGACTCCAGTGAGTAGACTCTGAACAGCGGTGCATGGTGGCGGGGGTAGGGCAGGGGCCCTGGGGCCCAGGGAGGAGCAGTATTCCATCAGGGACACTGTTTGGAACGGCAAGGCTAGGGGAATGATATAAGCAGACGACTTTTAATCCATTTCTCTTTTTTTAAGTTCTTTACAGACAGTGCATCCCCCTACTGCCTGCATCAGGGTGGAGTGCTCCCACATACCATCCCCCTGGGTATGCATGCCTCTAATTTGGAAAAAATGAAGAAAATAGAAAATCACCATTTTGCAAACCCTAATCAAATAACTGATTCAGGAAACAATTATGAATGGATGAAACTATGAGGTGAGGGCTGATGGGGAAATGGTACTATGGAAGGAAGAGGCTGTCACCACCTGACCCCACTGATTAATCTCAGCCACACAAGAGTGGATGGCCAGGCACATGGGCCTCTGGAGGGTCAACACAGCATCGCACACAGAATCACCTACGGACATGAACTTCATCAGCTACAAGAGCTGGGAAACAGGGGAGAGAGGAACGAGTCCAATGACTCCATGGAGAAGCAAAAGGGACACATGCAGAAAGTGAAGAGATTCTGTAGGAAACTGAGCTGCCTTCTGCAGCAAATGTGGAACAGAAGAGGCTACTCCAGAGTGAAGAGCAAAGGACACAGTAGGCAGATGCGGTGTGTGGAGCCTCTTTAGATTGTCATTCACGCTAATGTTTAAAAGACACTTTCGAGACAACTGGAAAATGTGATTGCAGATTATTAAACGCTACCAAGAATTGTTCAGTCTGTGAGGTGTCTTACTGGCATTGTGGTTATGGAAGAATATGGCCATACTTTTAGAGATGCATACTCAGGCATGTAAAAGTGAATGACAATGTTTGGAATCCACCTTAAAATCTTTTAGCAAAGAAAAAAAAAAAAAGCCACAAGGTCCATGAAAGCAAATATGACAAAAGCTTTATTATTAAATCTGTAGGATAAGTATATGAGGTGTACCATCATTTCTCTACTGTATGTTTGACATGTTTATAGTTAAAAAAACAAAAACAAATCAGGATGCCGAGAGAAAGCAGCGAGCCCTGAGAGAGAGCGAAGCTGATGCAGGCAGGTGGCTGGCAAGGCCTCCTCTTGCTGAAGCCCGAGTTGGCCCCTGAGAAGCGGGAGGGAGCAGGGAGCCGGCGAACAGGTACAAACACACCACAGAAGCCGAGCCCACGGCGTGTCAGAGAAAGGCCAGAGCCCAGGGAGAGGGGGGTACGCGCCCAGGATCCCAGGCCCAGAGGGCTGCGGCAGAAGCTGAGTTGGGCAGGGCCTGGCACTTGAACCACGTGACTATCTGTGATCAGCGCGAAGCTGTCAAATGGTTTCCAGAAGGGGCAAGTTCGATTGGATTCACGCAAGTCTTTTAGGGAAAAGAGAGGATTCTGGCTGTTTGGTGACAGAGGCATTCTGGTGGGAAAGAGTGACAGTGGGAAAGCAGTTCAGGACGGGGTACACCTGTGCAGACAGCAGACCATGGCTCCCTCCAGGATGGGACAGAGAAGGGACAAGAGACAGATGGGAAATATCTGGGGGGCAGAGAGTCACTGGGGCTTGCTGATGCATACAGTGCAGAGGATGAGAGAGAGAGAGGGAGGAAACAACAATGAATACCAGGTTTGCGCCCTGACCAGCTGAGTGAATGGGGCCCAGGTGGAGAAGCCAGTGGGACAGGGTGGGGAACCCAGAGTCCACCCTTGGGCGTCTTATGCCGAGAGGCCCGAGAGACGGGGCAAGTGGAGATATCAAGTGGGCAGAAAGTAGAAAGAAAAGACCACTCAAGGGAGGGGGCATGTGGAAAAATCACTCCCTCACTTAAATAGAGGGGAGGGGGGAGCAACAAGGAGAGCATAGTGGTGTCCTCAGGAATAGGAAGTGGGCCACCTTGCCCAACACTCCTGACAGGGCTGGGAAGTGAATCCTGAAAAATGCCCTTGGGAGTTGGTGAGATGGGGGGCATCGGTGTCTTTGGCAAAGGCAGTGTCAGTGACTCTCCACTTCCTGGCCCTCTCCTCTCCCTGAGCTGGATGAGGACCCCTGCAGCCAGGTGCTTCCTCCCCCTGCATTTCTCTCGCTGTTTGATGATGAAGGACGGGCTTCTCTTCTCTTCCACTGGATCTGAGCATCTTGGGGACAAGATGCTTGGTTCAATCTTCATACCCCTAGAACAGAATTCATCCCTGTGACCATTTAACAGACACTTAATGAGCACCAACTGCATGCACACACCTCGTGGGCCCAGCAGAATGGCACAATCACCAATTCCTCTCATCTGACATCTTGAAGGATGTGAAAACAGGGAACTGGGTCAAATGTCCCACTGGACACTGAGTTCACTGATCCCCCGCCACTGATCCGAGTCAACCTACGGGACTCTTTCTGAGATCCAGGAAACAGGCCCTGAAACGACAGTCATCCAGGACCACTAGTCCATGTGCACTGAGCCCACCCAAGTACTCCGCCACAGCAAACCTCAGTTCAGCCTCACCCACACCCTCTTTTTTTTTTTTTTTTAAGATTTTATTTATTTATTTGAGAGAGAGCATGAGCAGGGGGAGAGGAAGAGGGAGAAGCAGACCCTGCACTAAACAGGAGCCCAACGCGGGGCTCAATTCCAGGACCCTGAGAACATGATCTGAGCTCAAGGCAGATGCTTAACTGACTGAGCCACCCAGGTGCACCACATACCCTCTTTATCACCCTCTGGGCCAGAGGAGAAGCTGAGGCACGGCAAGGTGAGGTGCTTTCCCAAAGATCACACTGAGCTGGAACCCAGCAGCTGAGCCCCACACCTCCCAGGGCTCCAAGGCCTCCTTCTGCAGGACATGGGCCACAGGCCCTCATGACAGAGGGGCTGTTCCTTCTCCAGCCTGCCTATACCTCTCCCCTTATTCGTCCCCTTTCTTACTCTGACCACAGTGTGACATATTAATTTTAAATAATAGCACATCCACATCATACAGTGAGTGAGTCATTCCTTTTTCAATTCTCTATCACATGTTCTGCTTAATCAAGGAGAAAGGCTCATTTTGAAGCTGAGGGGCTGACACTCAGCTTCTGTCTACTGTTTTTTCATCTCCTTTCCTAAACATTGTGGTAAAATACATGCAACATAAAATGTACCATCTTAACTATTTTTAAGAGTTCAATTCAGTGGCATTATGTACAATCACACTGTTGTATACCCTCTACTACTATCCATCCTCAGAACTTTTTCATCTTGCAAAACTGAAACTCTGTACCCACTAAAAACTCCCCGTTCCCCCCTCCCAACTCTGGCAATCACCCTTCTACTTTCTGTCTCTATGAATCCGACTGCCCTAGTTCCTCATAGAAGTGGAATCACACCGTCATCTCTGGCTTTAAATAGAAGGAGATCAGGCCTCGAGGCCATGGCCTGCCTCTTGTCTGTAGCTATAAAACACTTTATTGCTTCCTTTCACTTTTGGGGATGGTGATGTTGGTTTTCCACTTAGGGTAGGGATAGTTGGTTTTCTTTTCAAACAAACAGATTTAAGGAAATAAAACATGTAGTGAAAGGTTGAAGGTGGAGAGGCAATGCACAGAGGAGAAGAGAGGCTGGGAGGTGCAGCAGCCCCAGCCTTGAGCCTGAGGCTCCTTGTGTGGAGCCCTCTGTGACCTCCCTACCAGCCACACCTGGGCCTCCGCACAAGAATGTGCCCCACTCTGCGTCCCCAGCCTCCTCAGCTTCCCGTCACCATCTGGGAAACACTTTCTGTGCCTCTCACCTTTGCCCCTATCCATTCACCCACTTATTTATTCAGCAAAGCTTGCTGTCCAGACTCTGCGCTGGCTCTGGGGAATGCTCAGGCCTCTAGGCCTGGCTTAGTCCCAGTCCACCCCCTCCTTAGCGCCTTCTTCTTTCCCTCTTGTTTATGTCACGCTGACCCTCCCTCACCCAAGACCCTCCCTCATCCAAGATCCCACTAGTCAGCTCTGAATTCCTTGGGGGGGGGGGGGTGGCTCCCAAGGTCAGACAACTACAGTGGCCAGGTTGATAGTAAAGGAGTAGACATAGGGCGAAGCTGTCTCCCCACCCCCCCCCCCCCCACCCCCCCAGAGGTCAGCTGCTTGCTATTGCCCTGAGTGGATGTAGGCCCAGTTTGCCAAGTCATCCTACTGGGGGAGTTGGGAACCCTCCTGTGTACAGGAATTCAATTTCTTTGCTAACATCCTATGGGCCACCGCATCACTTTGTGACCTCTATTCACTCATGTTTGGAGTAAGTCCTGCTCAGGTAATGTCTACTTGCCCCCAGAGGGTGTGAGGTGTTCTTGGGAGTTCCTGGAGGGCAGGGTCAAGGCAGCACACCCCAGGCCCACCAGCGCTTGGTGGGGGGCAGACACCAGAGGCCCCCGAGGCTGCCAAGCTGATTAAGAAGTGGATTCTTATGTGGTTGATGTAAGCAAGTGACTGACGGATGTTGCCAGGGAAGTCAGGATTCCTGGGGAATTGAGACAAAAGAGCCAGGCCTGGCACCTGGAGAGCCATGGGCCCTCCAGCCAGGCCTGTGTGGATTTACGACCTTACGGAGAAGGCCTGGTGGGTCTAAGCATGCACTGGGAGGCTCTCTGGTGGGCACAAATGGACGGAGTGGGACAGCCCATCACCCTTCCACGCACGCATGACAAGACTCTCCTAGTTGCCAATGACAGGGGACCCAACCTCAACAGGCTAAATACATGAAAATAGTTGGCTCCAGCATCTGGAAAGTTCTTAGTAGCCTGGTCTTGGGCTGGACTGGACCCAGGAGCTCGATGAGTCAGAAGACTGCCTCCCCTTACCTCTGGCTCTGTTCCCCTCAACTCCCAGGACGCCCTCTCTAAGGAAGGTCACCCAGAGTGGCAAGATGGCCTCCTGGTTCCAGACCACCGGAAGTGTTTCGGGTCAGCTTAGCAACTCCAGGAGATATTTATTGGTCCAGCTTAGGTCATGTGCCCACCCCTGAACCAATCACATGGTCAGGAATGTGGTTCTCTGATTGGCCAAGCCTCCCTCCCCATCAAAGTGCAGAGGATAGTGCCTGGAGGAAAATATCCCACAAGGGAGATGCCGAGATTGGGAGGTTTAAGTGAAAGCTGGGAGTACGGTGGTCAGACACAGAACAAAGAACACTTGTGTCTTAGCTCATGCTGAAGGAGAACAGGGCTTGTTGCTGCATAACCGACCCCCGCACCCCCAACCTGATCAGACACTCCAGGTCCCTGAAGTGTCTTCAAATGAGTGTCTGTCCTTGGGATCCCTGAGCTTAGCACAGAATCCATAAATGTCAGCTGCCACCATTGCTCTATCGTATATTAAGTTTAAAGGTCAATTCTAATTTTCATTGGGATTTCTAAACTGATCACAGCCTTCTGTCTGAAGAAGTATGACTGCACTTGCTACCCAGAGTAGGAGAGGGTTATGGGACCACCCATTAGTTTGCCAGTCTCCCCCTTGGAGTCCATAGCAGTGTGAGCTTGACCTGAACCACAATTTGGGGAGCATGCACTGGGGCCCCGGACTTGGGCTGACCTGGCAAGCCTGTGCAGATGGATTTCCACGGCTGAGAGAGGACAGGAGCCAAGCCCCCGGGGCCTTCCCACACTCGGGTTCCCTGGCACTGAGTCCTGCCTGGCCCCTACCTCACAGCTCACACTGGTACAGCCAGTTTGGCCCCTCTTCTTCTGGGATTCCTGTGTGTAGCCTCACGAGATGCCCCTCCACCACCTCCTTTGGCTCAGCCAAGCAGCCACAGGTACTCAGCTCTGCCTGATAGCAAGGCCCGGGCCACCTCGGCTTCCGGTCACAGCCCACACCTTCCCTGATCAACATCCGCCAGCACGCCTTACCTTTCCACAGGTGCCCTTAAGGAATTGCTAAACGTTCTGTACCAGGGGCCCAAGTGCACACAATGGGCCAACACTATCAGCAGGTAGTTTCCTGGGCCACTGAAGACCTCTTTGTACCTCGGTTTCCTCATCTGTAAAATGAGGGGCCTCAGGTTAAGGAACCTTATCTGGGAAGGACTTCCCGGAAGGACTTACTTCTTGATCCTTCTATTCTGGCTGCTGTTCTTACCATGTATGAAGCTACGCAAATGCCCCCGAACTTCTTTATAAATAATAATGACTGTTAATACAGTTTGAACACTTACTATGTGCTAGATACTGTTGCAAATGCATTATGGGGATTAATACATTTACTCCTCACAGCAACCCTGGAGGTTAGGATAATTAGAATCACTCCCATTTTACAGATGAGGAAATTGAGGTACAAAGAGGTTAAGGAACTTTCCCAAAGTTTCATTGTGGAGAGAAGGTGATACCCTCCCTACCCAGCAGCTGGTTTTCTAGTTCAATCTACAGTCTTCCTCAAGGCTGAGCCAATGCTTGGACACTCTGACCCTGATGCAGGCAGGCATATAATGAAATGAAACCAAACAGCCAAAGATGAGCTACCCCAGACAAGTGGCAATCAGTAACTTCCAGAGATTCCAAGCCTTGCTGCAGCCTGTTTCCACAGACATATCTTTTCTGTTGCCTCTGCCAAACCCATTCACCCTTCTGGCCTAGATGATGCTTCCGCCATGCAGCCTTCTTGACATCCAAGAGTGGTTTGGATGCCCTCTCCTGCCACCACTCCATGTGAAGTTCTAGCCCCCGGAGGTTTCCCATCCCAGCCCTTAGCACTCTGTACCACAATTGTCAATCTACCTCGCTGCCTCCCTTCCAAACTAGAAATTCCCAAGTGGGCAGGGATTACTAAAGTCTTACTTTGTTTTAAATGTTTTTTTTTGAAAAACAATTCTTATATATTTTTTGAAATATAACATATACTCAGTAGAGTGCATAAATCATAAGTGTAGAGCTCAATGAATGTTTATGTACACAACTATGTACTCAAATCAAGATATAAAACACAGGTAGTGCTCAGAAGTTCCCTTGGTCCCCTCCCAGTTATTAACCCCACCCTAGAAGTAACTGCTGTTCTGACCACGGTCACTATAGTTCTGCCTTTTCTGAAACTTCAGATAAATGGAATGACATAGTAACACTTTTCTGTGTCTGGCTTCTTGTGCTCCGCAGTATGTCTGTGAAATTTATTCATTTTGCTGCATGTTTCAATGGTTTGTCCTTTGTATTGTGCAGGATTCCATTGAATGAATATACCCAATTTCTGTATCCACTGTACTATTGATGAACGTGTTAGCTAGGATACAGAACATCTGGAACTCTCATTCTTTGTTGGTTGGAGTATAAGCTGCTATTACCACTAAGGAAAACTCTGTCTTGTCTATCATTGATAACAATGATATATATTGATATCTGTATATTGACATATATATTGTCTATCATTGTCATATATATCTCATTGAGCGCTTAGCATGAGCCAAGCACTGTACTAAGTCTAAATTACCTCACTTAATCCTCACAATCACCCTAAAAAGTAGATAGTTGCCATCTTTGAAATAGGACCATCGTAGTATCAACATGATAGGATTATCGTGAAGCTGAACTGACTAATACTCTGAAGGACTTAGCCCAAAGCTGCCATTTTGGAAACACTGTTTATGGTTCCTCTTATTGTTATTACTAAAGGCCACAGGGCTGGGAGTTCAGGAACCTGGGTTCCATGCCTCCCTAAGACAACCTGAGCAAGTCATCTCAGCAGCCTTGACCTCAGAGCCCCTGGAAGGTCACATCTGCTAACAGGGACCTCTGGGGATGACACAAGGCATACTCTTCAATAAGGCCCAGGCTCTCACTTCAGGAAGACTGTTATATTGGTGGGCGGGGGACAAAACTGAGACTGTGCATCACGGAAGGTCTTGGGAGTGTTTGGGAGCCCTCTACTACAGCTTCTTCTGCAAGTTTAGTAGAAAAGGCACTTCCAAGTGACACTTGTTCCATATCTGTCTCACTAGCCTGTAAGGTCCACAAGGGCTTGGTCGGTGTATGTTTTTCAAGAATTCACTCACAAATACGAACAAGTGCCTCCCTTCCCCCAGGCACTATGCCAAGAGCTGGGGGATACAGCAGTGACCAAGACAGACAAGGTAGGGAGAGGGACACCGAACAAGGAAATGAAGGAGCAAGAGTCTTCTTGTGGCAAGTTCTGTGGAGGAAACACAGCAGGGCAATGAGGTGGAGACAAAGTCCTGGGGAGTAGGGTGCTCCAGATTAAGTGGTCACTGAAGAGCTTGAAGTTCTAAGGAAGGAAGAGCAGCCCGAGGGGGTCCTCGCAGGGCACAAGCTCCAAGGCCCTGAGGTGAGAAAGGACAGACAGTGGTGACGAGGTGAGAAAGGACAGACAGTGGTGACGAGCTGAGAGTGGAGGGGGTGGATGGTAGGTCTGAGAGGATATAAAGGCCAGTTCCTGTGGAGCCCTGTACGCCAGGACAGGGAGTGCGAATTTGACCCTGAGTCTGACGTGAGTCACTCTGAAGGCTTTCAGCTAGAGGGGGGTGCCTGGAATCCCAAGGTCCAAACCGGCTCAGTCTTCTGATGCCCCGGAAGAGTTTGTGGGGGAGGGGCACACAGGAAAGGGGGTGGGCTGTTCCTTGAATGAATGAATGCACGCTTGGATGGATGGGCGGACGCACGTCCAGAAACAACCACCGTTCCACCGGCTCTCCAGACCCAGGCGGCTGCCAGTGGCACTGGTTGAAGGCCAGCGACTAGGCGCTGTGACCTTAGGCACATCCCGCCCCGACTCACAGCCCGGAACCCTGCGTCTCAGGGGCAGGGAGGACGTGCAAGGAGGGACAGAGCGCGCGCGCGGAAGACCGACGGACGGCGGGTCCTCCCGCTCGCTTCTGCGCGACCCCTGCCAGACCCCGGCCCCGGCCCGAACCCGCGCCGCGTGCAGTGTTTACATTCCACCCGCGCGGGCCATGCGGCCTTTTGCCGCTCCAGCGCCGCTCGGCTCCGCCCACAGAGTCCCTCGGCCCGCCCCTCCGCTGCGCTCGCGCCAGACCTCCCCCGCGTGCTGCCCGCCCGGCGCGGCCCCGCCCTCCACCGCGCGCGCCAGCCGGCCTCCCGCGTCCCGCTCTGCGCGGCGCGGGA
>NC_058418.1:21119077-21162439 GCF_002201575.2 Neomonachus schauinslandi | reverse complement strand
CGCGCCGCGCAGGCCCCGCCACGGCCCCGGCCCCGCCCCTCCAGCGCGCAGGCCCTGTCACTTAGCCCCGCCCCGCGCAGGCCCCGCCCCGCGCAGGCCCCGCCCCCCGGCGGTCTCGAGCGCCTCGGCTGGCCTGCGCGGCGGCGGGGCGGTCCTGAAGCCTGTGGCTGGGCGGGCCCGGGCCCAAGGGCGGCCGCTGAGGGGTTCGGAGCCGGCCGGGGCGGAGCGGAGGGTGGCGGGAGGGTGCGAGGGCGGGCCGGGGGCCGGTTCCGCGCGCAGGGATTTTTAAATGTCCCGCTCTTAGCCGGGCGCAGGAGCAGCCGGCTCGGCCGCCAGCGCGGTGTAGGGGGCAGGCGCGGATCCCGCCACCGCCGCGCGCTCGGCCCGCCGCTGCCTCCCGCCTCCCGCCTCCCGGCTTCCCGCTCGCCTCTGCCTCCTGCCTCCTGCCTCCTGCCCCCGGCCTCGGCTCGTGCCGCCTGCCTGCCGCGGAGAGACGGCTTCGGGTAAGGGCCCTGTCGCGAGCTGCGGGACGGCGCGGCGGCGAGGACTCCCACAGCGCCCGGGTCGGGCCGGGCCGGGGTGGGGGTGGGGCGAGGCCGGGTCGCCGGGTCCCTGAGGCGTCAGCGCGGGGTGCCCCGGTAGGGTGGCTCAGAGACGGACGGGGTGGGGGGAGGGAAGTGTTGAGGGGGAGACTGAGGCAGCCCGGGCCACAAGGGAGGAGATGGCCGGCGGGGATTTCGGGGGCCGTGCGGGCCCCCCCAACCCCGGGTTCGGACCCGGCATCGCAGACTGTTGGCGGCGCCGCGGGTGACAGGCCACCCGGGCCCATCGGCCATTTTCCTGACCGGCCCGGGAGGCTCCCGCCGCCGCCGCCGCCGCCGCCCGCGCGGGAGGGGGAGGGGTGTCCGGGGCAGGCTGGCCGTCCATACCCCCCCACCCGCCGCCGGTCGTCTTCACCCCACTGCCCGGTTTGTGTCCCTAAGGCCTGAAACTTGATCCCACGCCCTAAGCCATGCCGAGGGAGAGGAGGGAGAGGTGAGTGGCCCTGTCGCTGTGGGAACGGGAAGGGTATTCAGTGGTGGGGGAGGGGTGAACCCAGATTTGGGGAGAACTCACCCTGACCTCTGTGCCACCCTGGCTTTGCAGGGATGCAAAGGAACGGGACACCATGAAGGAGGAAAGTGGCACAGATGTCTCTGTTCGCTCCAGAAAAAGGAAGGCAAATGTGGCTGTTGTGAGTACAAAGGAGACAGGTGGGGGAGGAGACCCACCCAAATCTTACCTGGGAACCAGACTGGGCTCTGCCACATGTTTATTGATAGGGGGTTAATGGGAGTGCATTTGGCAGAAATGGTGCCCACAACCTAACCAACTTTTTCTTTCTCTCTCTCTGTTTTGTCTTTGGACTCTTTGGTGTGTTTCCTTGGGGGGTGGGGGCTGCTTTATATTAGTTTTTGCAGGATCCAGACGAAGAAATTGCAAAACTTGACAGGACTGTGAGAAGCCAGTGCAGCAGTCAGGTGGGTACACTTGCTGATTGGGCCTAGGTGGAGGGCCTCCTGCTCTTTGTGGGTTAGATTGAGTCTCTATCCCCCTTGCCTCCTGCTGAAGGCTTTTTCTTTACCTATGGCCACAGTACATATGGCTGAGCTCTGTGCCCAGCAGTGGCACTGACCTCTGCCAGCCTTGGGACTCCAGGGAGGTCTTGGGTTCCTCGCCAGCACCTTTGAGATTACAAATATGCGCTGATGTCTGGAAGAACCAGAATGGACATCAAATAACTCGGTCCTCTCCTTTTGCCCTTGAGGAAACCCAGACTCAGAGGAGAAAGTAACCCAGAGTCCTGTGCAAGCCAGGGGTGGAGTCCATCCTAGAGCCCTGTCTCTAGGCTGGCGAACCAGGGGGAGGGCTCCTGACACTCTGGGTAGCTGTGATGATGGGGGTTTGTGTGTGTTCATAAGCAACCATGAATTCTCCCCATCCACACTTCTATTTTTCCATCATGTCATGGTGCTTAAGGACCTCCCACCCCCTTTAGGTCAGGTTTCTAACTTTCCCCCTCTGGGGGTTCTCAGCCCATCCAGCAATTACCTACAGTGACTACTGCTGTCTGGGGCTTGACCTGCCCTCAGCCAGAGTATTTGTGGAATATTCTGTGTGATGATATATGTGTCTCAGCACAGTTTTTTTAAATTGACGAGTCCATTTCTCTGGTCTCTTTGGAATAGAGTTACCACCAAATTTCCTGCATGCTCGTGATATCATTACAACATCAGAAGTTCCCAGCAGAAAAAGCTTGTGTTATCTCTCCACCTCCAGAAACGGCTGGAGACTGTAGTTATGGCTCCAGTAGGGGAAGCAGCTGATCTCCAAACTAGCGTGTCAGGCCTTCTGACCCTATCACAGAGAAAAGCTGAGTGGGAATAGTATTTGAGCTGAGGGCAGTGGTCCCAACTAGGTTAGCAATGGGCAGCACATCACTTTGTTGGGCAGTGAGCAACAGCCATAGCAGTTGGTTCTGGAAGGGTGAAGGGCTTTAAAGCAGTAGGTTTGTAGTAATAGTTGTCACTGTACATAAGACCCTAGTAATTAGCATTTCTGGGGAGGTCCATTGAATATTGAACAAGGGGGTTGATAATTTCCTTCTTGTTAGATTTTAGGGAAGGAAATAAGAATTCTTTCTTTTCTTTTCCTCTTCTTTAAAATATAAGAAACAAACGAACTTTAAGTAGGGTGATTTTTGTGGGGCATGATAAAATGGATCTCTACTTTGTGAAACTCAAGATTGTTTATTTTGCCAACTGTTTTTGAATTGGAATTTCCGAGTGAGAAAGAAAGGCATCCATATTGACTTCTTAGAATTTTAGAGTAGTTTCTGTTCTCCAGGATGATCAGAGCGGTGCTAGGGTGACTAAAATGGGGCTGTGGTCCTATCCCTAAACTGTGGACAGTTGATCACTCTGGTATATGAATAAGCATATAATTTCCAACTAGAAGGAATTTTCATAGTGGTTCACAGATTAATGGCAACAAGTTTCTGCACATTTTGTAGAGCAGAGAGCTTGAAAATTGTCCATCTATTTATGGAGGATTCGTTGTCTTATTTCTCTGTGTAGATTCCTGAAGCTAGAATTTTGGGGTAACACAACCTTTTTGCCTATTAATTACACAGAATTTTTCTCAGGAGTTACAGTTCAGCCCAGTACAATAGCCTTGAGCTACTTGTGGGCATTATCCTAACTCCTTATAACTGCTTCATCAGGACCACAGAGAACCTTTGATTCTTACCTTAGGCCTTTCTTAAGGACAAGACTGCACTTTTATCTAAAATCCATTCAACATAATCTGTTTTGTTGTTTAACTTTTTTTTTTTTTTTTAAGATTTTATTTATTTATTTGACAGAGTGAGTGAGAGAGCACAAGCAGGGACAGCAGGAGAAGGAGAGGGAGAAACAGGCTCCCAGCTGAGCAGGGAGCCCGATGTGGGACTCGATCCCAGGACCCTGGGATCATGACCTAAGCCGAAGGCAGATGCTTAACCATCTGAGCCACCCAGGCACCCCTTGTTGTTTAACTTTTTGCATGAGACCCACCTTTTTTATTGAGGTGAATCCTGGGCTTTCATTAGTTACTTCTCAGCACCTGATTTTGCATAGGTAGTTCTATTGTTAATTCATAAGGAGGCAGGGGTGGTTAGAAATAGTCAAAATTGGTCTCTTGCTCTTATCCCTTTCCTTCCTAAAGTCAGATGGATCTGGCTTCCTTTAAAACCCAGTATCTGCTCAAGAGAAAGGGCATAAACGTCATATTGTGCTTCACCCACTGGGTCCTAAAACTTTCCAAACCACATGTCTGTTTGTGGGTAGTCCGGTTTGTCTGTGAACTGCGGGTTGGAAACTGCTGCCATTTTCTCCCCAAGGGCTGCTCTCAGCTCTTTCAGCCATCTGGCTGCAGAGGGTGGCACCCAGCTTCTGCCTTCACAGCTAGAATTCATTCCTGAATGAAGAAACTACTTGAAGCAGTTATGTGACCCTTTTTGCGTCAAGGAAATGCTACCAGTACATGACACTAGAGCTGGAAGGGGAGGTTGCCCTTCTGGAACAGCTGTTGGCAGGAGTTGTCATGGTTAATTTGCATGCCCAATTCTTCGCACTCTGGGTGGAGAAGAGCTTTATCCTGCTTTGCTCTTCTCGGCACACTGAAAGTGCTCTGGCTGCCTCTGAAAGTGGCCGGTGTGCCCTGAGAGCCATTCTCCAGGCAGCACCTGGAGCCCAAGTCCCCACGCTCATTTCTAGTCGTCCCCTTCTCCCTTTTCTTCTCTAGTCAACCTTAATGAGCTGTCTGCCTTAAAAAAAAGTGCCTAGAATCTCAGACTTCACAGGGTTTCCATGCTGGTGGGATTATTACCTGCCACATTGTCAACAAAATCACTCTTATAATTCAAAAAAATCCATCATAGGCTTCTTTTCAGAGTAGGACGATGAACAGAGCAGCTTGAAAAAGAAAATTTTCTAAATGGCAAAATGACCTTAGTATTTTCCAAATATTGAAAATTGAATAAAATTGAGTATCTGGAATCTTTAAAAGAAAAGCATATTTGGGTTTGGATTTTTAATGATGGTTTATTCACTTATCAGTTATTTGAGTCATTCTGTGCAAGACTTTGGGGACAGGATTCAAAGGTCTTCAGGGGTATCTGGCTTCTATCTCCACAGACTTCTTAGTATATCCTGTGACCATTCCTGGATTTGGTTTTAACTAGGCAGATATTCTTTTTGTTTTGTTTTGAGTTAAGGAAAACAAAAAGTCCCAATTATGTAATGTATTAGGCTAGTCTTGCAACCAAAAGATGTCACATTTGATGGTTTTTTGTTTTAAGATGGGGAAACTTTAAATATAGATGGTAATCAATTTACATTTTGATCTTTTACACTTGTGAATGTGGAGTGAGCATGTAAATACTTTTATTGGAAATCCTTTCACTTTTAAGAAATTTTAGGTTAGTTGTACTTGTTAAAAAAACAAATCTTTCAGTTGTGACCAAGTAATCCCACAGCATACCTTAGACTAAGTTATGCCCAGTATCTTACTGAGCTGCAAATGGATTTGTATTGTTGGTGCTGTTGTTGTTTTTTATAATACAAGAGCTGTTTGCCTTTTGTCTTAACCCCTCCTGGGTCCATCTTACTGCTCAGGTACGTGTTTGAGGGTGACAACGTGGAGGACAAAATGCTACTGACTCTGCAGTTGTCTTAGATATTTACTGCATAGGCTCCTAAACCAGTGACATGTGAAATGAAAACTTGGAGTCATTACTGTGGCTTTTACTTACACGTTCCATCTTCATCTAAATTTAGTCCAGAATATGTATTTGGGCCTAGAGATTGCTGCCTAGTGTGAAGACCTTTTCTGTTTTACTGGCTGTTCTATAAATCAATGAATGTAAAAATAGCTGGTTCATATCAAACATTTAAAAATGTGTTTTTTCTTTTACAGCCTTGGGACGGTAATTCTGTGTGTGAAAACCCCTGCTCCTTGATTCCCACACCGGACAAAGAAGAGGATGAGCCGGCATACCCAAGTTCCGCGTGTGGACCGCAGAGTTTCATGGCCTCCAGAGCCTCGCCACTGCCTATACTGAAGTAAGTTGCCTGCCATGTGCCTTCCAGATCTTTTACTCCTTGTGCACAATCTCACCAAGTTAGTGTGGACTCATAGTGACACCTACCTTTTGTCTTTCACTTGGCGTTGTTTTTTGTAGCTGGGCAAATAGAGACGAGGTCTGGAAAATTATGCTAAACAAGGAAAAGACATACTTAAGGGATAAGCACTTTATGCAGCGGCACCCTCTCCTGCAGCCTAAGATGCGAGCAATTCTTCTGGATTGGTTAATGGAGGTGAGCTTGAGTCTTCCAGCTGACTGAAAGCATTGACCACTTCTAGCATCATCTGTGCTCTTATGATCTCCTGTGTTTGATCCCATTGACACATTCTGTGTCTCTGAAGCTGTGGTTATATATTGCTGTTTTGCTTGCATTCTTCCTTAGAAGAATTTCTGAAGTCTCTTTACCTCTTAGACATTTTTAAGTTGGCCTCTAATTTTTTTCTTCAAAGTTCAGATAATTACATATTTTCCACATAACTGTAAATATTGATATTTGTTCTTTGTTAATTAAATTGCTTTTAAATCTATACAGTAGAATGCAGATAACAGCTATTTGATAGCCACTATCATAAGTTTTCAAAATAGATGAACAGGCTTATCTTCAACAGTCAGAAAGCTTACATTGTTCCTTTTTAACTCCTTGGAATCCATTTCTCCTTCCCCACAGAATATCGTCCTAACAAAATATATTGTTCAAATCTTTTATTGGTCACACCGTCAGACTTCTCTGCAACAATTGATCAAAAGAACGAGTATTACAAATGGTGATGGGTAATTGTTAAACATAAAAGGCGGTATTGTATGAGCAGTGCATCTCCCTCTGAGAGGAATTGTGGGTGACTCTGTGGTGCCTCGATGAAGGGGCCCTTCCTAGACACGTGGAAGCCTTGGGTGATGAGAAGTAGGCTTTCTTTGTGGTGTCGAAGGAATCTCAGGTAGATCCATTTTATGAAAAAAGGACTTGGGGAAGCCAAGTGTCTCAATATTCCCTAAAAACAAACTCTGCTGTGTACTCTTTGGAAAGCCTATATTCCAGGGGTATGTGCCCCCCTGTTATGCCCATCCTAGAATCAGATCCCCTGCTGCCACCTCACCATGTATGTGTCTTCGTCAGGCAAGTCATTGAACTTAGAATCTTGGTTTTCTTATCTGCAGTATTTTCTAACAGTATTTTCCTTGCAGAGTTGGTATGGATTAGAAATAGTAGGCAAGAAAAGATAGCTGTTTTTACCATTATTAATTTGTTTTTTCTTTATTGGTCTCTGAAAACGTTAACATTTTCTATACTGAGTTCTTTGGCAGGCCTGCCTGCTTAAAACTACAGGCCTTGCAGTTGCCCACTGCAGGCCCACTATAGCACATAGCCCTTCTGGGCCCTTGGAGACATTCTATAATTCCTCAAAACATTAGATGTGTACTTTACTCTTCCAGTCTTCAACTCATAAGATGTGACAGAGAAGTTCTATTTTGCATAATGCAGGTGATGCCATATACTTTAAGGAAGGCTTCTCTCTGAAAGTAAATCAAAAAGGTCATGTAATACCATTAAAAGGATAGAAAAGAATGGTAACCTTTTTGTCTTCAGTGGAACAAAACTGCAGGCTTGTCTGCAGCAATGCTGTTTCTCAGCCCCGAGCCCAGCCAGGAAGTCTGCGTGCGTGTGGGAAAGGTGGTACTCAGGCTGTGTGCCCAATTGTGAGCTGGGTGACATAGGTCTGAGAGTTTGTTCCTGAGGGGACAGAAGCTCTAGTTTCACTTCTGATCAGATCATAATTGTATTACTTTATAAAAACTGACTTCAAATATACCTCAACTTGGACTTTAGAAATACTCTTTAGTGATTGATGGAATTTTCTCTCAATGTTCCGTTTGTTGTTTCTCCCGTGCCTTTTCTACTTTTTAGCCCCATGAATTGCACTCACACAAGGGAAGGCCTATGTAGGAATGGCAGTTTTATATGCATAATCAGACATTAGGCGGTGGTGATGAGTTGAAGTCTACTATTTCCTTGGTCCTCTTCAGCTTCCTCATGCACATCATTTTACCTGCTCTCTCAGCAATCCTGTGAGGTGGGCAGGGCAGGCATGGTCCTAATTTTAGTTTGAGATTATCATTCACAGTTTTTCCATGAAAATGCTGCTTTAGCAGCCTATGCACATTTGCCCTTACTATTATATAGATCACAGAACACTTAATCCTCTGAGTTCCAGCTTTGCGCTGTGTTTGTGCTTAGGGACAAGCCAGGTAACCATCCTTTCAGAAAAGCAAAGTTCTCTCTCTTGATTTGGTTATATTGTCCTTCACCAAAACTCATGGCAAGTTGTTTTTTGTCTTTCTTTTTTCCTCAAGTAACTGTTCTAAAACATACTAAATATTTTTTCAGGTATGCGAAGTCTATAAGCTTCACAGAGAGACATTTTACTTGGCACAGGATTTCTTTGATCGGTATATGGCAACACAACAAAATATTGTTAAAACACTTTTACAGCTTATTGGGATTTCATCTTTATTTATTGCTGCCAAACTTGAGGTAAATTATTTTAAAATATTTCTTAGGTAGCACATGCTGTTTCTTGAGATCCCCTGAGATTACTGGAATAGGCCAACTGTTTGTCTACATTTTTCTAATTTGAGGTCATCTAAAGTAAAGATACATGCAGAAAGGGCTAGAAATCAACCAAGAAGTGAGAGAAGTAGTGAGTATATAAAATGCTTAGGTTAATGTAGTTACTTTACGCCAAAAAATTGAACTTTGACCCAAGAGGATTCAAATTTTGGTGTGATGAGAAGGGTGGATAGGCCCAACTTTCAAACATGTTGCTAAAGGTATTAAAAAGGTGAAAATTTTAAAAATATCCCCACTGAGTAAAAGCTGTATTTATGTCTTTATTTATTGGTAACGATGGGTGTTTGGTTTCTTTCACAATGAATGCATTTTGACCAGTGGAGTAGCTCCTGTATTTATTCCATGATGTTCCCTCTCTTTCCATGCTAGCATACTAAAAACAGGAATTTTGGATGTACATTGTAAGTTAAAACTGTTAGAGAAATTTGGTAGTCATTTCTCCCTTTTATTTCCTTTTAGGAAATCTATCCTCCAAAGCTACACCAGTTTGCTTATGTTACAGATGGGGCTTGTTCAGGAGAGGAAATTCTTAGCATGGAATTAATCATTATGAAGGTAGGTTACAAGTTAATTTTTCAGTCCTTTTTTTTAAATGCATACATAATATCTTTTCCACATTCAGTTTGAGTGCGTCTGACTAGGTGTTCCCCAGCTGGACACATTGTGGCATGGAACGTGGCTGCATTTTGAACTCCTTTGGAGGCCCCAAGGGAGCAGAAGCGTCTGTTTGGTTTTGTTTTTTTCTCATCCATTGGTCTGACCCTTCTCTCTGTTTTCCCTTAGGCCCTTAAGTGGCACTTAAGTCCCCTGACCATTGTGTCCTGGCTGAATGTATATATGCAGGTGGCATATCTAAATGACTTATATGAAGTGCTCCTGCCACAGTATCCCCAGCAAATCTTCATACACATCGCAGAGGTGAGTGGCTCTGTTACCTCTGGGGGGTCTACCTACCCCACCAGGAGACCGAGGAACTCTAGAAGGGATAGACGTTGGCCTCCTGCTTCAGTGTTCTTTTCTCCTCCACAGCTTTTAGATCTTTGTGTCCTGGATGTTGGCTGCTTAGAATTTCCCTATGGTGTACTTGCTGCTTCTGCCTTGTATCATTTCTCTTCATCTGAATTGATGCAAAAGGTTTCAGGTACGTTGGCTTTCTGGTCCATTCACAAGGTGTATTAAACTTACAAACCGATGGAGCCTAAAATTTATTTTCATTGCAGGGTATCAGTGGTGTGATATAGAGAAGTGTGTCAAGTGGATGGTTCCATTTGCCATGGTTATAAGGGAGACAGGGAGCTCAAAACTTAAGCACTTCAGGGGAGTTCCTGCTGAAGATGCGCACAACATCCAGACCCACATAAACAGCTTGGATTTGCTGGTGAGTCGTGTTCCTCGTTTCTCAGATAAATTCCTAAAACTGCCTGAGTAGCCTCTTCACTCCTCTTCAGGCAGGCTCCCGATATCCTAGAAAGACTCTAATTCTTATAATTCCTTTGAAAAAGAAAAATTGTGCTCAATAGATGCGATGTCTAAATAGCACACAGACCAGCGACTTCAGATTGTTCTTTGCTGTTTCGTTGCCCTCACCTCCACAGAAAGGAGCACACAGGCCGCGAAGCCCAAAGGATGCATTCTTCCATTTTAACATTTCTCGCTTTTATTCTTACCAGGACAAAGCCCAAGCAAAGAAAGCTATATTGTCTGAACAAAATAGGATTTCTCCTCTCCCCACCGGGGTCCTCACCCCCCCCACAGAGCAGTAAGAAGCAGAGCAGTGAGCAGGGGACTGCGTGACCACACCAGCATCCTCCACCAAAGACAGCTGTGCAGAAGTGCCCGCTCCAAGTTCCCTGCTGCACACTGGGGCGGAGGCGCGCGTTAGCTTTTACAGATATGTCAGCGGAAGAGCATGTCTCTTCTGCGACCGAAGTGTTTCTGTGGATGGCATTGGACAGGGACAAGTGTTTTTTATTGAATGCTTAGATTTTTTGAAATAAGTGGGTCGAGTACACCAGCCACCTCCAGAACACCAATGAGTGCTCCAGATGCTGCTAAGGAGGGTGATACTTGACTTGATTGACTGTTCACACACGGAACAAAGGCTTGAAGTTGCGGAGTGCCATGTTGCTGTGGGCTCCCCTCGGGTGTGCTGGGTTGTGTCGTATTGAGGGGAACAGGTGGTTGTGAGCATTGTGATGTGGAGCCCACAACCAGCTGTGCTGGGGGCCTGCCCTTTTCACACTATCAGTTGACAATGTACAATGCCTTTTATGAACTGTTATTTTGTTATTTTGTAAGTGCTGCTACGTCTATCCGTTTTTTTAATAAAGATAACACTGTCTTTGAGACAGCTCGTTTTATGAGCTATGTGTGATCATTTAAGTTAGAAGTCATCTTTGAGTGTGGCTGCATCGAGTTCTCTTTCTTTAACTTCGTACTTTTTAGGCAACTATATTTAGAAGAAGACTTTCGAAGCTTTAGGTACAGCCACGAATGCCTGCCAAGGGCCACGTGAGGTGGGGATGAGGCTTCGATTTGGCATTTCTCCCCCCTTCTCGCAGGCCTGCACAGTGGCTGCTCAGGTGGGGCTCCCTGGCTGGCGGTGACAGTACTGGGGAGCGCATGTCTGCATCCAAGAGGATTCTTAGGTATGATGTCCGCCCCACGACAGGCCAGAGGTCATAAAGCATCTGTAATAAGTGGTACTCAACACCCTTTTCGTCCTTACCCAAATCTTAACCTAAAGAACTTCTGCTGGGAGAACTTGTTAACATAATGTAGTAGCCTAAAACTATACTTCGAAGAAGAAAATGTAAAATAAAATATGTAGCTCAAGGCCAGATGTCAGTGCACGGTCTGTTCCCTGACCACTGATGGAGTCACCAAGTGCCTTGCTCATGGAGGAAGTCCCTGTTCACTTTAAGGCCTAAAGTGTATAGTTCACGATGCATTTCGTTGAGCATTCTCTTCGTGGTGGTCTTGTGTGTTGCACTTCCTTGCACAGCTTCGGTGTATGTTATGGGTTCAGAAAAAGGGAGGGTGAATGAGCAAACAAACCCACTTATTTTCAACTTGGTATTTTATCTCATTTTGCAAAACCCTGTCTGAAGTAGAAAAACAGCCATTTTAAAATCTGTATCATACTTATATGAAGTCGGAGAGAGACCCTACTCCTCCACGTTGTGATGCGATAGTTCTGGCAAGTTTTAATATGGTGTTCCAAATAAATGCATTATAAATCTACATGTCCTGGTATTTAGTCAGATGGTACTCCGAGCTAATTATTTCCTCATCTCAGGCAGAGATGCTCCCACCTTAAAAAGCAGTGCATTTTTAAAGTTGACCATTCGTAAGTGGCTTGTTGGAAAAATCCTAAAAGTGGTTAATTTACATTTGGCATTTTCTATGCAAAAACATGGCACTGAAAACATTTCTATTTTCAAAGCTTTGGATATGTTTTAGGGCTTGACAGGGGAGGTGACACTCGTCTGAACACATGTTGAGGCAGGTACTAACCACTTCATGGACGTCTGGCCCACACATTGTCGCAGAGCGTTACTGGGGCCACTGAAATGAGAAAGCCTTATAAGCAAATTCAAGAGTGCTGCGTTTCTGGACATCAGGATTTTGCTTTTGTTTTTATTAAATGGCAGCGTTGCCACAGGCAGCTCTGAATCACCTATGCTAACAAAGGGTGCGTCCTGGGTGGGTAAGTGAAATCCACAGGAATCGATATTTTCTGTAGCTCTGCCAGAAACCCTAAGAGCAACTAGTAAGTAACATCACATTTCCCTGCTTTAAGGAGCTCCTCCCTTTGCTAGTAGTCAGCACAGACTTTGGTCCCTCACTGGTTGGCTCTGCGTACCCCATTTGCCAAATCATTTTTGTTCTGCCATTCACCTAAAACCGGCTGAGGCTGGGGGATGCCAAACAGACATGGGGGTGAAAATGGCAGCTCTGGTCAACTTGGATGAGCAAACGCTCTGAGGCAGAGGTGGTGAGCAGGGGGACCCGGAGAAGGAGGTGACGTGGCCCCTTAGTCTGACTTCCTTGTGTTAGAGGAGAAACTAAGGGTAACTTATTGACCAACCATGAGGGCTGATTGGATTGTGGTAGAGCAAACCACATCCTCATGTCACGCCCCAGCTCACAGTTCAGTCACCAGACCTCCCCAGAGTTGCTCTGGTTCTCCCTGTCCCCTGTGCCGAAGAAATAAAACACTGGTCTTCAGGTAGTGGGTGTGGAAGTCCTTCCAGCGCCATCTTCCCTGTGTGGACCTCGGACAGCTCATTGCTGCGTGGATTTCACACCAAGTGGATAAATGATGCTAAGGTTCACGTGGACTCTTAAGTTCCTAAAGGCTGATAAGTAAAGCCGTTGAGTCCTTGAAGATCTGGAGCATAGACAGTGCAAGATAGACTGAGCACAAACGAGACTGGAGTCTATTCGGGCAAAATTAGGCTCTAGCTCAGAGCAGGGTTGGCAAGAGAGATCAAATCTGATAATGTCTAGTCATATTTACCCAACCGTGCATTTTCCTACCGCATGTTCAACATTTTGAAATTCAAATCACATTTATACCTTGGACATTGTTAGAAGACTATTTTTATCCCTGCTGTAATCATCTAATTTGCTGATTACAGGTCTCAATTGCCACAGAGAACTCAATTTTTGAAAGAATTGTCCTGTTTGATCAAATATGTTATTCAAGCAATGCCACCATTTGTTGTACAAGGTTACCTGCCAGGCAGAGCTAACCAGGAGTAATAGCATTAGAAGCCTGTACTTAAAATCAAGCATTAGCTAATCTGCCTGCGACAATAGAGTCTTAAATATAATTTGCTGCAGATACTTCAGTTCCTGCACTGACAGACAATTGCGTTTTGTATTCAATGAGCGTAGATTTTTTTCCTACCTCATCCCAATTCCAGATTTAGCTCCCAAAGACTCTAATGTGCTCAGTTTCACAGGCTTACCAGGTACTATTTCCCAGGAGCTTCAGACGGGAGGGCAATGCTGTCCTGCATGGAATAAGGACTCCCTCTGCACCTCACCCCCCGCCTGTCCTTTCAATCATCTTTCCCGACCAATGTCAATTCCAAAAATTGTGTAGCAGCTGACTGCAGTGATTTCTGGTCTGATGCTGGCTTCCCCGGTGTGGTGCGCGGGGTGCCCTCTGTCGTGAGCCCCTGAGCCCTGCTGTGCCCTGGGCACCACCAGGACTCGAGGCCAAAGCACGCGGGATGCGATCCTAGAGCTCAGGTGAGCAGGTCTGGAACCCCGGGAGCATGGGGGCCTGGGAAGGGCCTGGAGCAGGGCTGCCATGCCTGTTTGAGAGGGCCCCCCCCCCCAGCCAATGAAGAGGGGTCACGGTCACGAGTCAGCGGAGGAAGCAGGAGATGATGCAGCGGAGGTGACAGAGGCCACGTCACAATGGGCTTTTACGCATCAGGCTGGACACAGGCCCGACGTCCCTGGCAGCAGGGAGGTGGTGTTTGTGAAGGGGACAATGATGGGCTCAGAGCTACGTCTGGAGGCAGAAGTTGAAGAAACAAGCCCTGAGTTCTGCCTCTCAGGGTCCCGGGAAAAGGACTGTGCTCTCCATGCATCAGTGATTTTTAAATGGCCCTGCCTCAGTGACTGCCCCCCTCTCCTTTCAGGCCACAGCAACTTCTACGCCTGCACCCCTGCCCGTCAGCCCATCCACAGTCAGCTAGACCCTCACCTCCTGCAGGAGAGCACCCCTGTCTGTCCCACACCCATGTCCCCAGTACCTCCTGTGTGAAGGGAGCCTCCACCGGCGCACGTCCTCACCCCAACGCATGCACTTTGCCATCTTCTAAGGAAACTGCTTACTTCACTTCCCGTTGTTAATACTCTTAGGAAAAATGGTCACTGGCGATACACAATACACGTAGGAAAGCCACTCAATTCACAAGTCATCAGCGAGATCAGTTCACACGCATCCAACAGGCAAACATGTTCAAGTGCAGAAAGCAATACGATGACTTACCTGGAGACCCATCCCCAGTTTCACATTTTTTTAAAGGAATACAACATTAAAGATGTCACTGAAGGGCCCCCTGGTCTCCCTCCCCCCATCCCATCGTCTTTCTTTCCTCCTCAGAGTTAACAATCACCCCAAGGTCAGTGTGGATGATTCCCACACATATTTTTAGACTTTTATCATTTACATTTGGCTCCATAAGCAATAGACTTACAGAAACACTACTCTGGGTGTCTTAAAAATCCATGCCAGTGGCATCGAACCTTACCTATAATAGTACCACTTCCTATTCTCTTTCAACCTTATTTTCAAGATTTACCCACGTGGAAGCATGGAGGGTTGGATTTATTTATTTTTAACTGTGATAAGAGTTTTCTCTTGTGTGACTATCCCCAATGTATACAGTCCCTCCCAGGCTGGCCCACGAGTAGGTCAGCAATGCCGTCACCGTCACCGACGACGCTGCAATGAACATCTTGCACACGCGTGTGCCACGCGTGGGGGTTCCTCTGGGGCACGTTCCCAGACCTGGAGCCGCCGTGTCAAAGGGCATGTGCCCCTGCAACTTTACTAGATGTGGTCAGCTAGTTCCCCGAATTATGCCGATCGATCCTCCCAGCCTGGGAGTGTGAGCGAGCCTGCCTTCCCACGGCTGCTCCAGCACTTGCTACAGCCATCTTTTCTTCCCGTGAAAATTGCTATTATTTAACTTCCTTGGTTTTTCTCTGATTATGGAAGCAGAACATGTGTGATATGATAAATTAGACTTCTACGGACATGTACAACAGAGAAAGTGAAAATCCCCCAGAGGTGCCATCCTTAACAGTTTTGGTGTTAAAATAGTGTACGTGGCTCCAGAACCTTTTCTATGCATACACGAACATACGAATACACAAAACATTTGCTGGTTTTTGTACAGGGCTATTTCATCCAATTACCTCTCTTAAGTCATTTAAAATGGACATACCCATGCAAACTCACCCCCTCTCGTTTTTCTTTTTCAGTGATTGCTTGCCAATTGATTTCATTGCTTAGCACATCATTTCAGGGCCTGGCACATGATAGGCACTTATTAAATATTCACTCCCTGAATGAACAGGGAAATGGATTGATTCTTACATGTGTAGTCACTTTCATTAAATTTCGTACTCTTCCATGCCCAGAAGAATACCCGCTATCTTCCACTTGCAAAAGACCACATTCCGACTGAAAAGCAAGACCTGAACAGAAATGAATCAGACTTCTGCTGTTCTAGCGTTTCTTCTGGGCAAAGGAGCCACACGCCATTGAATTCCAGTTCTTGGAGGGGTCACAAGGGTGGAATGACATACAAAAGCTCCAGTGCATCATCAGACAGAGAGCTAGACAGACAAATCCATTCCCCCAGTCATCCAGAAAGTTCTCCGCGCCCCTCTTGCTAAGCACCTCCCCAAGTTATACCTTGTTGTAGACAAGCAACGAGCAATCCGTCATCGTGAGAGATGATGACTTGGTCTGAAGCCCCCTCCCCACCCCCCGAACTTCTCTGTCCTCCATCCCTCCCCGACTCTGCGCGGGGTCCCTGTGGCTCTCGGGGTAGAAACAGAGGCTGCCCATCTGGGCTGTGGGGCTGGTGCTGCCGTGCGGGGTTCTGTGTGTTTGGGTTGCAAAGAAGTTTTGAAACATTTGAGCCGACATGTAAAACTTGGGAGAGCTCATATAGGCTTGTGGCTCCCAGCCCCTGGCAGCCTGGCCGGCAGGGCCCACAGCATACAGAGCACCAGAGTCCCCACCGCCCCTGCCCCTGGCCCGGGAATCCCTGCCGTTGATCCTCACCTACATGCTGCCAACCTCCCAGGGAAGACAAATAGCTGGGGCCCCTAACTCTATCAAAAGCAAAAAAACAGTACAGATGAAGAAAGCAGAAAGGTCCAAGGAGAGTGGCAGAGAGAGCAGGCTCTTTGAGCATGTTTAAGACCAGGACAAACATCTTGGTGTCCAAAGACATGTTCTTTACCTGTGGGTCTCCCACAGGCGATGGAGATTCAGATTCCTGGATTTTCGGGAGAGTCTCGGCTCTCACCCCGAGGGCTGTGGGGCTTTCAGCTCATCACTGACCTACTTGGGGCTTCAGACTCCTCATCTGCTCAGTGGGCGGGAGGCCACAGTGTGTTCTCTCCGTGTAAGCGCAGGCTCTCAGGGGTTAAGAGTGGCTTTCTGTTTCTCTTCAAATGCTGGTCTTCCAGGTGGTGATGAAAGACTGGGTTGGGGTGTTTTTAGGTTTGCAGTACACTTCAGGGAACTTCCCTGCTTCCTGTCATGCAAAGGAGGTTTCATTTCTCTTGACATCAAGGGTAGGTGGGGGGCCAGGGCGACAGTGCGCAGGGCAGAGGGCAGGCCCGCAAGCAGGTGGGCTGGAGGCCGGCCAGGGGCTGAGGGCTAACCCACCTCCCCCGGGGTCCGCCAGGCGGCCTGCTGACCCTCAGGGTGACCTTTGACACTCAGCCCATCTAGGGCATGTCAAGGCCAGAGGTGGGGCAAGTGTGATTCCAGGGCTGCTTCCAGAAAATGCCCCCACCCCCGACGGCGAGAGACCTGGCCCTGCAGGGTGGCCCTCGACAGGGTCCCGGTGGGAGGGAGCTCGGGCCCGGCTTTGTTCTTCCTTGAATGGAACCTGTGATGTACTGCTAGAAAATGCTCTACTTCTGCCCTGGAAGGGAGAGAACGGAGGCATCAGAAGACAAATTGCATCAGAAGAAGATGAGTTTCTAGATCCTGGGAGTGATTTTCTGCACCGTTCATTTTAGCGTCGTCCAGGGCAGTGGAAGGAGAGGGCTCGTCTGTGGACAAGATAGATGCAGATGCCAATAAAGAATTCATGGGAGCACAAAAGGCGGGCTGGGCGGGTTTTATTAATTATACTTCTTTTATCCTCGTAACAATGGCATGTCAGTAATCTACACTGAATGTGCCCAATTGATGCTAATGATTTCATCCTTTTGTTTCTGTGTTAAAAAAAAAGAAAAGGTCTGTCTGCCCCAGCGAGTCAGCCCCAGAGTGAGTCTGGAGCCCAGCAGGGCCTGGAGAGCCCTCCTCTGGGCCCCTTGCCCTGTCCTTTCGGTACCCGGGCAATGCCAAGGGCACCAGCAGTGGCCGTTTGCCATGTTCCCAGGCCCTGCGGCCCTCCTGCTGCTTTGCCATAACCCGGCGCACGGGTACTCTCTCTGACGTGGGTGGCAGGGCAGTGTGTGTGGGAGTGTGCGTTTGGAGCAGTGGTTCAGAGCCAAGGACCCCTCTTGGTGCACTGGAAATCACATTCCTCACCCAAGGGTTCTTTTTGAAGAAAGAAAAAATACAGCTTATGCATTGCTTTCTTCCCACAATCCCTGTCTATTGGTATTGGGTTTCATGATTTGGCATAAGCTGGGGAAAGGAGTGTGTGTTGGAGCACAACGATGACTAAAAGAGCCACAGAGCATTCCCCTCCCCGCACCGCCACCCCCCCCCCAGGTGTATCATCACCCTCCCCGCCAGAGCCCGGGAGGAGAGGTCAGGAATGGCACCGAAGTTTCCAAATGGAGATGTGCTGAACCTCAGGGTCCTCTCCTTCTCCCCGGTGCCACCCCATCGTGGGCTGCCGCACATCTGGCCCAGGACGGGCCCAAGGAAAGCATCCAGGCCAGAAACAATATTTCCTATTACAAATTAACCAGACAAATGTGCCCACCTGATGTTTAGGCTGCTGTTGGAGACTAACCTGACTCGCACAGGATGTGCGGGGCGGTGCACAATCTGTGAGCAGCCGGAAGCTAAAATGAGAGCCTCATGCTAGGACTCTCAGCTGAAAAGGCTTCCAGAGTGGGGTTTGGATGACCCTCCTGCCCCCCTTTTCACATTGACACCCCTCCCCACTATAGCCCTGGTATGTGGGAAGGTCCTAGAGGGGAGCCCAATGTGGCCAGCTCCACCTGCTGCTTCAGCTTGGACAGGAAAGTTCTGGAATTTCCATGCAGGGGGATCATGGTGTCCTGCGGCTTACGATGGGGGCTGTGGGCATATCCAAGGATGCGTGTGCCGCCGCAGGCTCATGGAGGTCGTTTGGGAGGAACAGGCAACAACTGAGGGGGTCAGAGCTCCTCCCGGTCGCCGCCGGCATTGCCCGCGTCCTTCTACCCCTGGCTTCCTCCCCTCTGGACGGCCTCCGGGCAGGCAGTGGGGGCCCGTGTGCTCAGCTGGCGCTCCGGGCCCCCCAGGCAGCCTTGGTAGCACCAGTGCGGAGAAGAGTGACCGTCGCTGTGGGGGTTGACGATGCCCTGGTGGAGGGCCCCACATGCTCGCTCACCTCGAACAGCTGCTGGACCCTGGCACGCGCTGTCGCTATGAGTCTCAGCACTGCCGCCCCAGCTCGGGGAGAAAGTCTCAGCGTGACAGCCTGCAAAGTAATCCTACATTTGAATTTCATCTACAAATCTGGGTTCCTCCAGACAAGCTCAAACCTGCATAGATAGCCCCTCACACCAAAAAGTAAAAATAACAAAGCTTGTGATTCCGGGCCTCCCTTTTTCTCTGGGCAGATGTGCCGCCACACATTTTGGGATCCTGTGTATTCTCACTCACCCCTTCTGGTGTGCTGGGGGCAGGGAGCAGCCATGGCCCCTCAGGGGGTGTTCCTGGAAGCATTTCTGGGGTGCCTGAGCCTTTGGAGTGGCACAAAGGGGTACAGGGCAAGGGAGTTAGGGTGAAAGCCCATCCTTCACTCCACTGCCCAAGGCTGGCCATACCGCCATCCACGAGATGGTCCAGGGAAGAACTGAGAGGTTGGAGCAAGGCCTCAGGTAAAGTCATCAGTAAAAGTGCGGACAAGGGGCTGTCGTGCATGTGAAGGGCAGGGGCAGGGTGGAAGAGAGGAAGCTCTGGGAGTTCCTGATTTTCTGAACCCCTCCATAACCCCAACTAGACACAGGGGTTTTGATGACTCATTAATTCTCTCCCCCATTGTTTGTCAAGAGCCTCTATGGCTGGCCCTGAGGTACAGTTAGGGACAAGACAGACCCAGGGAGCGCTGGCCCAGAGAATATTCAGTCAAGGGCATCTGTGGGCTCGGAGGCTATGGATTCATTGGTCAGGAAGGCCAGCACAGGAGACTGAGAGAGACCAGAGGAGGCAGGAGCCCCCTGCCAGAGACACTCTCCAGATTACTGTAGCTCAGCTCCACCTCTGATAAGCCATGTGGCCTGGAGCCCCCAAGTCTCAGCCTTCTCATCCAGAAATAAGATGGCCAGATGACATAAGATGTTTAGCTGCAAGTGAAACACAATTCAAACAGGAGAAACAAGGAATTCATGGATACTTTTGTCTGGATAGCCCAGGGGCACACATAGCTTCAGGCATGGCTGGATCTGGGTGTTTGTATGCTATCGCCAGGAATCTTTCTCTCTCCCTTGCTCAGCTCTGCTTTGTTTTCTGTTGACCTCCTCCTCCAGGTGGCACCTGCCAGTATCTCCAGGCTGATATTCCTACCAGCAAGCACCTCCTTCCCAGAACCTCTAGCCAGAGTGCTGAGGATGATACTCATTGGTCCAGTATGGGTCACATGACCATGTCTTCTCTAATCACTGCGGCCTGAGGGATGCAGGGCTCTGACTGGCCAAGCAGGGCCAGGCCCTGGGACAGGGTTGGAGTCAGCCCCATCTGAACTAGCTGGCTCCGTAAAGGAAGCAAAGGGATGCTGTTCTGAGAAAGCAGCAAATACAGAAACAAACAACAGAAACCCTCTGAAACAATGGTTGACAGCAAAGATCTGAAGCTGCTGCAAAAATCCCACTTCCAACAACAGGATCCTTCTTGCTGCAGGTGTGTGGCCACTGCCTGTGCCAGGCCCAGGATGCAGGGAAGGTTCCGGACACCCCTGTGAGGAAGCCTGCCCCAACACCTGGCCTCAGGGGTGGCAGCCACACACCATTGAGGTCTGCCCCCCACCCCGCACAGACCCCCCAACTTTCCCTTCTGGCTTTTCCTAGGTCTCCCTGTGTTTTGGTTTCCTCTTCCTTAAACCAGCACCTGTGATTCCCCCAGGCTGGCCAGGAGGAAAAAGAGAGATCAGGAGGGTCCTCACTAGCCAAAGCCCCAGGCCTGGGCCTCTCTTGCACAAAGCCTGTTTGCTACCCAGAAAACCACTGTGTTTAGACTTTCCGTCTTTAGTAGAATAATGGTGCCCCATCCAGCATCACACTGCAGTTCAGGGAGGCTCAGAACGGCTGTGGCCAAACATGCTAGGCTGCTGGTCTCCCCATGGGGGTGGGGCAGAGGAAGCGGAATTATCAGAGGGAGACAAGCTGAGGCTGGCCACTAGGGAGGTGAGCAGGAAGGAGGCAACTAGGAGGGTTCAGCTTCTGGAGCACCACAGGCCTCTGTCACTGTCTTGACCTGTCAGTGAATGCATCAGGACAAGTCACTGTTGGAAGGTGCCTGTGAGGAGCCTACCATAAAACAGATCTTGAGGAAAGAACTGGGGTCCGGGGTTGGGCTGGGATTCCGGCAGCAGGAAAACCCAGTTCCCAGCCGGAGTGTGGGTGTGCACCAACATGCACAGCACTGTTACCAAGGCTTTATTTAGTCACTTAAGTCTCCCACCACCCCATTTTAGAGAAGAGGAAATTGAGGCAGGATGGTTCAGCCTCTTGCCCAAGGTCAAATGGAAGGGGGTAGGGGGTGGTTTCGGGTGTCTACACTGCATAAGAAGCCCGGGATTGGTTAATCCCATTAACCAGTTTATATGAATCCCAAAAGCCAACCCAGGGTCGGGCCCAAGTATCCTCTCAGGGACTGCGGGCCCTAGGGAGCCTGAGGCGCGCGTGCTCTTTCCAGAGCGCCAAGTACCGCCCATGGAGCCAGGTAGATCCGCTCTGGGGCTGGGACGCACTCTTCGATGAATCCTGAACACTCTGTCCGCCCCTCCCAGGCCTCCGCCCCTCCCAGGCCTCCGCCAGTCCTGACCCCATGCAGCGGCCCAGTGCTGGTGCGGCCGCCTCGGGGTCGCGCGGGGCGGACGCGAGAGGGAAGAAGGGGGAGGAAGGGCAGGAGGAGGAAGAGGAGGAGAGACGAGAGAGGGCGGCCAGGGTAGCAGGCGGCTCCGGGAAGGAGCCCACGAGGGTCTTGGACGCTGCCCGATGCAGGGGGCGCTGACGACCCCCAGCTCCGGGAACAAACAGGTGGGTCCCAAAAGAGAGGTGGTCCGATGAGCGGCGACGCGGAGCCAGAAACCCCCCTCAGGTCTATCCCGGCCACGCTTGGGCGGAAGCTATCGCCACCATTTGGCGAACGCGGCTTCTGAGCCTCCGGTGGACGCGGGCCCCACTGCCACCCTGCCGCACAAACGGGGAACCTTAGGCCTCCCCCGAGTGTCCCTGTCAGCTCCAAACCCACGGGTGGGAACAGGACGTCAAGAACAGGACCCGGGCCCACGCGCGAAGGAGTCAGGAGGCCCGAGTTCGGGCCTAGGATGCACCACTTTCTGGCCTCGTGGCTTTGGAGAAGTTTCTTAGGCGCTCCGGTTCAGCTTTCCCCGTCTGCGAGATGGGACAGTGCCCACCGCACCGGGCTATCGCAGGTTTATTACGTCCCTTAAGGCAGGGCCTGGCACGGCTAAGCCCGACCTCAGTGCCACTGTCTCCCAGCAGCAGAATGGGGCACCCGAACCTCAGCCTGGCGCGCGCGGCCCTCCCCCGGGCCGCCGCCTCCAGCAACCGCACCAGCCGCGCGCGGTAGCCTGCCGGCCTCCCTCCACCAGCCGCGAGCCTGCACCGCCCACCGCGCTCAGGCTCGGCTCCACGTGCAGCGTGTTTACCCACGTGACGCCGCCCCGCCCTCCGCCCCGGGGCCCCGCCCCCGGCCCCGCCCCGCTCCGCCGCGGCCGCGGAAACGCGGCTGGAACGTGGCGGCGGCCAGGCGACCAGGCGCTGGGGTCCCTGAGCGCGGCCTCGCGCCGCCCCGACGCCCGCCGTAGAGACTGAGCGGGCCGCTCCCGGTGCAGGCCAGCGGGGCGCGGGCGAAGCGAGGGGGCGAGCCGGGGGTCAAGTCGGGCGCCGGGGCTCCGCGCGGTGCGCCCCGCGGCAGGGACGGGGCCGGAGCGGCCATGGGCGGGGCCGTGGGCGGGGCCGTGGGCCGGGCAGTTCCCGCGCCGGCGCCCCGCCGAGGTGGGGGCGGGGCGGACCGGGGGCGTGGCCGGTGTCGGGTGCCGCCCAACGGCCGAGGCCGGGACCCCCCCGGGCGGGAGGTGCGTGCGTAGCGGTGTGCTAGCCCCGGCTCTGGAGAGACAGGCCCGGGTAAAGCTTGGCCATTCGCAGAAGGGCGCATTCACCTCCAGATAACTGCTGTCTCGGCAGAGCCACTCCCTCGTTCTTGGTACTCTTCCCCTAGACGTCCTCGGTCCGCCCTTCCTGATGTCTCTCCTCAGCGTCCTCTGCCCCTCCGGTGTCGCCGTCGCCCAGGGCTCCGGCCTCAGCCCCCTTGGCTTCTGGGTGGGCCCTAGGACATCCGTCCATTACTGGTTTTAACTCCCACCGCTGTGCGGATAATCCTGACAGCTCTACTAGCAGCCAACCCGTATGCGCCCGGCACTTTGTGAACTTTGTGAGCATTCACTAATACCACTTGGAGTTGTTACGCCTAACACCTAAATCTTTATCACCGCCCAGATCATTGCCCTCAGTTCTATATACTTCTATTCAGACAACTAGTAGACCCCTCACTGGATATTCCACAGCCCCCTGTGGGCGAACGTTATCTGTAGTAGACCCCACCTTCCTTCCCCAAATCTGCTTCTCCCCCAAGCTCGCCCTCAGTGAAGAGCATCACCATCTCCCCAAATAGGGCTTCAGTCTTGGATTCTCACTCGGGAATGTAATCTGTTCCAGAATCCCCTCAGCTCTGCCCCCAGCTCTCTGTGCCACACTCATCTGCACAGCTTCAGTTGGGACCACAGCATTCTCCTGGGTTACTGCAACAATTCCTAGGGGATCCATCGTTCTGCCTCCTGTCTGGCTCTCCTCAATCCAGCCTTCCTTCTCAAGAGCACATTTCACCCCCTTTAAATACTAGGCTAAAACCCAAATCTCCTCAGCCTTTTAGAAGTCAGAAAGAGGAGTGCCTGGCTGACTTGGGGTGGGGCATGCGACTCTTGATCTCCCAGTGGTGGGTTCGAGCCCCTCCTTGGGGACAGAGATTACTTAAGTAAGTAAATAAAACAAAATAGAAAGAAGACAACGATGTTTTTCTGGCCCGACCACTATTCAACATGGTACCTGATGGTCCTGGCCAGTGCAGTAAAGTGAGAATGCTGAGTGAGATAAACGACTGGAAGCAAAAAAGCAGCTGCTTCTGCTGCTTCACCTTCTCCTTCTTCTTATTTTGGTCTTTTAGCAAGTTTAGTGTTTATAATACAGTTTTGTTGCCTAATTCCTGCAGTGTGTATTAGAACCCCAGGACTTCTTTATCTACTAGTGGCGAGTACGTACTCTTTCTTAAGCTCTCATTCCCCCACCCCCACGGTTTTCCAAGGGTTTTTTGTTTGTTTTGATTTGATTTTTTTAGATTCCACATATAAGGGATATCATATAGTATTTATCTTTCTCTGTCTGACTTATCTCACTTAGCATAATGCTCTCAAGGTCCACCCATGTTATGGAACATTGTTTTTATTGTCAAATGATCATCAACATAGAAAACAAGAGAATCAACAGACAAATCAATTAACCTAATAAGAACAGTGAATAATAAGAGTAGCTTATATAAGATCAGAATATAAAGTCAATAATGGATTCCTCTGCAATAAGAATACATTTCTTGAGAATGTAATAAAAATAAGATACCTTGCACAATACTGAAGTATTTAGAAATTTGTTAGGAACCTAACAAAAAATGCACAAGACCTTTAAGGAGCTAAATCTAAAACTCAAATATATGGATGTTTTTTAAAGACCTAAATGCACAGATAAATAGTGGGATAATGCCTTAACTTTAAAAGAACGTAAATGATCTGTGTATTCAATGAATTCCAGGAAAAATTCTAGCCTGATTGTGTTGAAACTGGGAAAACTGACTATGATATATATGGAAGAATAAAGGCCCATGATCTGCTAAGACAGTTTTGAAAAAGAAAAATGAAGGTACGGTCTTGCTCTACAGACATTAAAACAGATTACAAAACCATAGTATTGAAATAATGTGATATTGGTACAGAAACAAATAGAGAAGTGGAATAGTTTGGAGAGTCCAGGATAAATTCATTTAAATATGATAACTTGGCATGTAATAGATAAAATCACAAATTATTAGAGAAAGTCTGGATTATTTTGTAAATGGCACTGGAAAGATTGACTTTCCATAATGGAGAAAAAAAATAAAATTGGATTCCTACCTCATACCATATACATAAACTCTAAATAGATGAACTATCTAGTTATTACAGGTAAAAATATAAAGCTAATAAATTAGAATGTAGGAAATATCTCTGTAATAGGAAAGGATTTATCATTACCTCTAAAGCTCAATCCACGAGGAGAAATGTGATGTCTGTGACTGCAGCAAAATAGAAAATATTGCTTTACTATAAACAAAAATCAACATATGGGTGATAAGCTAGGAGAAGATATTCTCCATGCCTTAACCCAACAGAAGGCTGTAACTAGAATAATCAAGGAACTTCTGAATATCAATGCAAAATAGAAAAGAAACCTAAAAAAAGAAAAACAAAGGCAAAGGTTATGTATAGGCCATTCCCAGAGGGAGAATCAGAATGGCTAAGGTGTACAAACAAGGCTCACCCTCACTGGTGATCAGAGGAAGGCGGAGTAAAGGATTGAGAACCACCTTACCCCTGCAAGTGACACAGTTAAGCAGGTCAGGTGATATATTTTTTTTAATTTATTATTTATTTGTTTGTTTACTTATTTATTTTTTAAAGATTTTATTTCTTTATTTGGCAGAGAGAGACACAGCGGGAGAGGGAACACAAGCAGGGGGGAGTGGGAGAGGGAGAAGCAGGCTTCCCGCGGAGCAGGGAGCCCGATGCAGGGCTCGTTCCCAGGATCCTGGGATCATGAGCAGGTCAGGTGATATTAAGTGCAGGCATGGATGGATGGCAGAGCATGTGACAGGTGCAGAGAAATGAAATATGTGGGTACCTTTGCAAGGCTCCGACAAGGGTGAAGCAAGAGAAGCCCTAGGGCCCAAATGTGGGAGGCCCTTGCACTCAGGGCTGACTCTCCACTTGAATGACCCTAAGCTGCCTTAGTTTGCACTCTGGGCACCCATTGCCTCCCCTTAGTCCTGGCCATGTACCTGTGGACCCAGCTGTAGTGCTCTTGGGTGTGTTCCTAGGGAAACATCCTCTGAGGCCTATAGGAAATGCATTCCGGTGTTGCTTATGACGGCAAAGTTGTAGGTATCTCCCACAAGGGAACTAGACAAATAGTATTTGGAAAATGAAGGTAATGATAGGGACTTTCATGGCAGATGAGGATTGCCCAGCATTGGGCCTCTGGAAAGGAGGGTAGAAACCTGGTGAAGAGAGCTCCAGCCAAGCCAGAAGGACTTCCGTCCCCCTTCCAGGGAATGTGTGGAGACCAGGTGTGACATCTGTGTCTGGGAGGGCTTTGGAGGTTTCTGAGCCTTTGTGATGGATCCTCCCCCATCCCTCTCACCAGGATGTGCATTTGGATTTGGCAGGGGAGAAAGTTGGAAGATGCCCTAAGATCTCTCGTGAAGGGTTGGGCGTATTTTCACTTTCATGTTAAGGAAGCAGTGATCAGAGGGTTCAAGGTCTTGTTCCGGCCGTCAAGGCAGAAAGGATTTACAGGGCAGATCTTGGACTTCGGAGTTTACACACGTAGGTTCCAATCCCCTTCCTACCTTCTAGAGATGTGATCTTGGACCGGAAACCCAGCCGCAGTGAACCCTGGTTTTCTTCCCTGGGAGATGGAAATAAAAATAAGGCCTAACTCAGAGACTTGGCATCAGGAGTCAAAGGAGAGATGATATCTGAAACCATCATCCCCCCTCCCCCAGCCAGCCTCCAGGGAATGCACCTCATGAGTTGCAAATGAAGTCATCCATCAGATCCAGATAATTCAAGTCCAGACCCCTCTTAGCTTCAGACACGAGGGGGTGCTTTGAATCAGTACTGTTGGATGTTGCCCAGCTCTGGAAGCAGTGGAATAGCGCTTTGTGGAGGTGAGCAGGGATGGTGACCCCGGACCTCAGCCCACAGTTCTAACAGCTCTCACTTCAGTTCCAAGGGAGAGAACTACATTGCCTTTATTTAGGGTTATTTTGTATTTAAATGAGAAATAGAACCACATTGCAAAATAATAATGATGAAGGCTAGTTGGAAGGCAGGCAGGCAGGGACAAGGGGCCCCCGCCCTGAGAGGAAACCACCCTTAAAAGGATTTTACACCGCCCTGGAAGGAGCCCTCCACTCTTTCCCATGTAGGTTTCAAAAATCTGATCGGATGACAGGCGGATGACAGGCGCAGGGAGGGTTAATCAGATTAAAACAGTCTGCCAATAAGCCCATAAAAACCCCTAGACTTCGGAAACTCAGGTGGCAACCCCGTCGGGTCCCCTCCCTCCTTGGGAGCATTGTATTTTGTATCACTTTGCTATTGTATCACTTTGCTATTACTCAGTGAACCTTGCTTTGCTGCCCACCGCTCTGTCTGGTCTACCTCGTCATTCTTCGAAGTGGCGTGACCAAGAACCACGGGCACCGACAGAAAATACGCTGTAACAGTAATAATGTTGGTACTGACAGTAGTCCGGGCAGTAAATGCAACAGCACCCTCCCCCCACTGCCGGTAGCTCCTGGGATGGGGGTCTGCCGCTCCTCCATCCCTCCTGCCTGGTAAAAGTTTCCTATTTTCCACTGGGGACCAACCTTCCGCAGCTCGGACTGCGGGTTTGAACCGGGTTGAGCCCAGGACCAGCTATGTAATTTGTGGGGCCCCGTGCAAAATGGAAATGCAAGGACCCACGTTCAAAAATTACTAGGAATTGCAAGGTCGGGGAACAGCAGAGCATTAAACCTAACTCAGGGTGCATGACCCAGACCTCACCAATGAGTCAAAACTTTTGCCAAGTAGAGGTTCTCCCTTTTTGCTGAGATTGCTAGATTGTGAAAATATAAACCTGGAGCTGCTGACTGCCATCTTGTCTCCCCGGGAGGAGACCCCTTGATGGGAAAACCTAGTCCAGAAGGAGGTGGGCCTCTGGTAAGATAATGTGAGACCCTTGAACTACCACTCTCAGGAGGAGCAAGCCATTTTATTCCTTCCTAAGCTTCAAAAGTTCTGGGTACAGCCAAGAATCAGGACGCCCGGAGCAATTATTCTTTCTATGCATATTCACTAAGTTGTAATCAAAAGGCACATAATGTTAAATCCTGCTTTTTTTTTTTGCTGTTAAAGAAATGTTCCTCTTTTCTCCCCCCAAGTTTTTATTTAAATTCCAGTTAGTTGACATACAGTGCAATATTAGTTTCAGGTGTAGAGATTAGTGACTCAACACTTTCATACAATACCCAGTGCTCATCACAAGTGCCCTCCTTCATCCCCATCACCTTTTTCACCCATCCCCCACCCACTTCCCTTCTGCTAATCATCAGTTTGTTCTTTAGAGTTAAGAGTCTGTTTCTTGGGCTCCTGGGTGGCTCAGTTGGTTAAGCGACTGCCTTCAGCTCAGGTCATGATCCCAGGGTCCTGGGATGGAGTCCCGCATCGGGCTCCCTGCTCTGCGGGGAGCCTGCTTCTCCCTCTCCCACTCCCCCTGCTTGTGTTCCCTCTCTCGCTGTGTCTCTCTCTGTCAAATAAATAAATAAAATCTTTAAAAAAAAAAAAAAAGAGTCTGTTTCTTGGCTTGTCTCTCTTTCCCCCTCCCACCACCGTGTTCCTCTGTTTTGTTTCTTTAATTCCACATATGAGTGAAATCATACGGTATTTGTCTCTCTCACTGACTTATTTCACTTAGCAGGATACCCTCTAGTTCCATCCATGTCATTGCAGATGGCAAGATGTCATTCTTTTTGATGGCTGAGTAATATTCCGTGGTGTATATACCACATCTTCTTATCCCTTCATCGGTCGATGGACACTTGGGCTCTTTCCATAATTTGGCTATTGTTATCCTGCTTTTATAAAGTAACATTATACCATGAGTTTCCTGGTGTTGTTACAGTCTTCATAGGCTGTATATTCCAACCCCAACTGATGGTCATTAGACTGTTTACAAGTTGGTGCTTTTAAAAATACTTCTGTGATAAACAGTACAAAGTGTATGGTTTGGGAGAAGGTTTTTGATTTGACATGATGTGCCCTTTTCATTTGGAGCCTGCCTAATTATGAGGTTTTATTAGGACCCGGGGCTTTCCCCACAGTCCGGCGGGGTGGGGGGAGAGGTGGTGCAGGACAGGGACAAGCCTGCCATTTACCTAGGCTGGCCACAAACTCCTGGTGGGTTTCCAGCAGGGGGGCGATGATGTGTGAATACAGCCCTGGAGCTGCGAGTGAAGGGGCAGACATCCCCAGGAATATTCAGTGTCACTGCCCGTAGGAGACTTCCATCTAGTCCAACCCCCTCATGTCATAAATGGGGAAACCCAGAGGCCCGGAGAAGGGAAGTCAGCAAGTTAGTGCAGAGTGGGGGCCTGGAACCCGGTCTTCAGTATTTGGATGCTCATTTACGGCAGCCTTGGGCAAGCCCTTGTGAGCCTTCATGCCACCAGATAAATTACAATCCTGATTTCTGACGGGATTGCAAATTCCCAGTATCTCTCTGCACAGTATCTGAGCCCTGCAGCCTTTAAATGTTTCTGGAGCTTAAGCTTGCAAGCCAACCCCACATCCCCCTCAAGCTTCAGTGGCCCCATTCTGCCCCCTTCGCAGCCAGCCCTGAAGAAGAACCCTTTGTACAAGGATCTTCCTTACTGGCCAGCCACACTTTCAGTTAACCTTTAGCATCTCTGCAAAGAGCTCTCTGGTACATATGTGCAGAAAATGTATCAATTTACCCAATAATGGGCTCTTGCGTTGTTTAATTTTTCTCTTTAATTTTCAGGTCTATTTTTTTTTTTTTTAAGATTTTATTTATTTATTTGACAGAGAGAGAGACAGCGAGAGCAGGAACACAAGCAGGGGGAGTGGGAGAGGGAGAAGCAGGCTTCCCGCCGAGCAGGGAGCCCCTACGTGGGGCTCGATCCCAGGACCCTGGGACCATGACCTGAGCCGAAGGCAGACGCTTAACGACTGAGCCACCCAGGCGCCCCAGGTCTATTTATTTTAAAGATTAAAGTAACACAGGTATATTTAAAAATAAAATCGAGGTATAATTTACAATAAGATGTACCCATTTCTGGGGCGCCTGGGTGGCTCAGTCGTTGAGCGTCTGCCTTCGGCTCAGGTCCTGATCCCGGGGTCCTGGGATCGAGCCCCGCGTCGGGCTCCCTGCTCCACGGGAAGCCTGCTTCTCCCTCTCCCACTCCCCCTGCTGTGTTCCTGCTCTCGCTATCTCTCTCTCTCTGTCAAATAAATAAATAAAATCTTTAAAAAAAAAAAAAAAAGAAATTTCTTGAATGCGACTGCTGGGTTGTATGGTGAGCCTATATGTAATCTTATGTTTAACTAACACCCTGTTTACCAGAGCATGTGTATCACCAGCAGTGAGTACGAGTGTTAGTTACTCCATATCCCCATCAACCTTTGGCATCGGTAGTCTTTTTCATTCTAGCCATTCTTGTGAGTGTGCAGTAAGTATCCCCTTAGAGATTTCATTTGCATTTCCTGGATGAGTAGAGCACTTTTCCAAGGGCTTTGCAGCCATTTCTATGTCTTCTTTTGTGAACTGGCTATTCAGATCTTTCTCTAGTTTTAAACTGGGTGATTTGCCTTCTTAGTATTGAGTTGTAAAAGTTTTTTTTATAAAGTCCTTCATCAGGTATATGTACTGACAATATTTTCTCTCAGTCTGTGGCTTGCCCTTTCATTTCTTTAGCAAGAGATTTTGAGAAGTAGGTTTTAATTTTGATGAAGTCTGAGTTTATCATTTTTTTCTTTAATGGTTCATGCTTTTTTTGGTATCCTATTTTTAAAAATCTTTGCCTACCCCAAGGTCACAGATATTTTCTCCTACGTATTCTTCTATGGTTCTATGGTTTTATTTTTATTTTTATTTTTTTAAAGGTTTTATTTATTTATTTGACAGAGAAAGACACAGCGAGAGAGGGAACACAAACGGGGAGTGGGAGAGGGAGAAGCAGACTCCCCGCCGAGCAGGGAGCCCGATGCGGGACTCGATCCAGAGACTCCAGGATCATGACCTGAGCCGAAGGCAGTCGCTTAACCAACTAAGCCACCCAGGCGCCCTCTATGGTTTTATTTTTTATGTTTCAGTCTACGAACTACTTTAAGTTTTTGTATGGTATGAAGTAGGAATCAAAGCTCAGGTTTTTTTCTGTATGGATCTCCTATGTTTCCCAACATCTTTTGTTGTAGAGACTGTCCTTTCCCCACTGAATTACCCTGGCATCTTTATCAAAAATCAGTTCACCATATATTTGTGAGTTTATTTCTGGACTCTATTCTGCTCCATTAATTTTATATGTTTATCCATACACCAACACCATACTATCTTGACTACTGAAGAATACATCTTTTTCATAAGTCTTGGAATCAGGTAGTAAAACTCCTTCAAATTTGCTTGTCTTTTCTTAAGTGCTTTAGCTATTTTAAATCTCTTGAGTTTCAATATAAAATTTGAAATCAGCTTGTCATTTGCTACAGAAAAGCCTGCTGGGATATAAATTGGGATTGCACTGAATCTATAGATCAACCTGGAAAGAACTGATATCGTAACAGGATCGAATCTTCCAATTCATGAACATGGTGTATATCTTAATTTACTTAGGTCTTCTTTAATTTCTTTCAATATGGTTTTAATATTTAATAAGCATACAAACCTTAAACATATTTTGATAGATTCATCCCTAAATATTTAGCTTTTTTAATGCCATTTTAAGTGGTATTGGTTATAAAATACAGTTTCTAATCTAATTTTGGGGGGGTATTTTTTTAAGGGACTTTTTACATAAATGATCATGTCTGCCATGAATAAAGTTAATTTAGGTCTTCCTTTTCAATTTGCATGCCTTTTATTTCTTTCCCTGTTTTATTTCATTGGCCAGGACTTCCAGTATAATGATGAATATAGGTACTTCTCCTTTTTCCTGATCTTAGGAGGAAAGCATTCACTCTTTTCTCATTAAGGACGATGTTAAAGTCTTTTCAAAGTGTCTTTTCAAAAAGTCTTTGATGCTTTTATGAGATTGAGGAAAGTCCCTTCTATTTCTTGTTTGTTGAGATTGTCAGTTTTCTTTTAAAATTATGCGTAGGAATTGAATTTTGCAAATATGTTTTCTGTATCCATTGACATGATCATGTGGTATTTCTCCTTTATTTGGTTATAATGATGAATCCATCGATTTTTAAAATTTTAATTCCTGTGTAGTTAACATACAGTGTTATATGAGTTTCAGGTGTGTAATACAGTAAATTCAACAATTCCAATTATTACTTAGTGCTCATCCAGGTAAGTGTACTCTTAATTCCCTTCACCTATTTCACCCATCCCACAACCTACCTCCCCTCTGGTAACCATCTATTTATTCTCTATAGTTAAGAGTCTGCTTTTTAGGGGCACCTGGGTGGCTCAGTTGGTTAAGTTTCTGCCTTCTGCTCAGGTGATGATCCCAGGGTCCTGGGATGGAGTCCCACGTTGGGCTCCCTGCTCAGCAGGCAGCCTGCTTCTCCCTTTCCCTCTGCCTGCCACTCCCCCTGCTTGTGTTCTCTCTCTCTGTCAAATAAATAAACACAATCTTAAAAAAAAAAAGAGTCTCCTTTTTGGTTTGTCTCTTTTTTTTCCCCTTTGTATGTTTTGTTTCTTAAATTCTACATGTGAATGAAATCATATGGTATTTGTTTTTCTCTGACTGGCTTATTTCACTTAGCTTTATACTCTCTAGATCCATTCATGTTGTTGTAAATGGCAAGATTTCATTCTTTTTTTATGACAGAGTAATATTCCATTGTGTGTGTGTATACCACATCTTCTTGATCTATTATATTATTATTAATATTATATCATTACCAATTAATTGATATTATGTTATTACTAATTATTATTAGTATTCCATTCTTTGTGTGTGTATATCACACATCTTCTTTATTTATCTATCGATAGACACTTGGGCTGCTTCCATATCTTGGCTGTTGCAAATAATCCTGCAATAAACAGGGGTGCATATCTCCCTTCAAATTAGTGGTTTTGTATTCTTTGCATAATTCCCAGTAGTGTGATTGCTGGATCATATGGTAGTTCTATTTTTAATTTTTTGAGGCACCTCCATGCTGTCTTCCACAGTGGCTGCACCAGTCTGCATTCCCACCACCCATGCATAAGGTTCCTTTTTCTCCACTTCTTCACCAACACTTGTTGTTCCTTGAATTTTTTATTTTAGCCATTTTGACAGGTGTAAGGTACTAGCTCATTGTAGTTTTGATTTGCATTTCCCTGATGATGAGTAATGCTGAACATCTTTTCATGTGTCTGTTGGATCATCTGAATGTCTTCTTTGGAGAGATGTCTGTTCATGTCTTCTGCCTATTTTTTAATTGGATTTTTTTTTCTTTTGCTGTTGAGTTGTATAAGTTCTGTATATTTTTTGGATACTAACCCTTTATTGGATATGTCATTTGCAAATATCTTCTCCTATTCTGTAAGTTGTCTTTTTAGTTTTGTTGGTTGTTTCCTTTGCTGTGCAGAAGATTTTTATTTTGATGTAGTCCCAATAGCTTATTTTTGCTTTTGTTTCCCTTGCCTCAGAAGACATAGTATCTACAAAAACGTTGCTACAGCTGATGTCAGAGAAATTGCTGCCTGTGTTCTCTTCTAGGATTTTTATGGTTTCAAGTCTCATATTTAGGTCTTTAACCCATTTTGAGCCTATTTTTGTGTATAGTGTAAGAAAGTGGTCCAGTTTCATTCTTTTGCATGTAGCTGTCCAGTTTCCCAACACATTTGTTGAAGACTGTCTTTTTCCCATTGCATAGTCTTGCCTCCTTTGTCAAAGATTAATTAACCATATAATCATGGGTTTATTTCTGGGCTTTCTATTCTGTTTCATTCAGCTGTGTGTCTGTTTTTGTGCCAGTACCATACTGTTTTGATGACTACAGCTTTGTAGTAATCTACATAACTTGAAGCCTGGAGTTGTGATACCCCCAGTTGTTTTTCTTTCTCAAGATTGCTTTGGCTCTTTGGTGTCTTTTGTGGTTCCATACAAATTTTAGGATTGTTTGTTCTAGTTCTATGAAAAATGCGATTGGTATTTTGATAGGGATTGCATTGAATGTGTAGATTATTTTGGGTCGTATGGACATTTTGATGATATTTTTTTTCTTTCAATCCATGAGCATGGAATATCTTTTCATTTGCTTATGTTGTCTTCAATTTCTTTCATCAGTATTTTATTGTTTTCAGAGTAGAGGTCTTTTACCTCCTTGGTTAAGTTTATTCCAATGTATTTTATTATTTTTGGTGCATTTGTAAATGGGATTATTTTCTTAATTTCTCTTTCTGCTGCTTCTTTATTAGTGTATAGAGAATCCATTGATTTTTGGCTTTTTTAAAAAAAATTTATTTGACAGAGAGAGAGCACAAGCAGGGGGAGGGGCAGAGGGAGAGGGAGAAGCAGACTCCCTGCTGAGCAGGGAGCCCAATGCGGGGCTCCAACAGGACACTGGGATCATGACCCAAGCCGAAGGCAGATACTTAACAAATGAGCCACCCAGGCGCCCCGATTTTTGACTTTTAAACAAGATAAAGCCTACTTTTGTGTATTTCTTTTTTTTTTTAAGATTTTATTTATTTATTTGAGAGAGAGAATGAGAGAGAGAGAGAGAGAGCATGAGATGGGGGAGGGTCAGAGGAAGAAGCAGACTCCCTGCCGAGCAGGGAGCCTGATGCGGGACTTGATCCAGGGACTCCAGGATCATGACCTGAGCCGAAGGCAGTCGCTTAACCAACTGAGCCACCCAGGCGCCCCTACTTTTGTGTATTTCTTGATTTGATTTGCTAAAATGTTGTTACAGGTTTTGGATCTGTGTTCATGAGGGATATTGGTTTGGTGTGTGTGTGTGTGTGTGGGTGTGGGTGTGTCCTTTGGCCCCAGATTTTGTGGGCTTTGGTCACATGTTCCTGTACCCAAATGAGGTGGGAGATATTTCTCAAAAAGAGGACTTGTAGACTTAGTAGGGCCTCTTATTCTGGAAGAGGAGGATAAAGAGGGTCTAGCATCATCTGATAACTGTGGATCAGATGGAGAAATGGCCTTTTCAGCTGATGCCAGCAAGCGTAGATGTCTTGACTCTAACGAGTAGGTTTTCCTCCACACATAGGAAGGTGTGACATTAGTTTTTTGGTTTCTTATACTTTCTATTTCTTTCCTGAGAATATTTATTTTTTTTGTTATTATCATAATTTCCTTTATGTTCATATGCATGCTTATAATAACTGCCTTAAAATGATTGCTGATTTCAACATCTAAGGTCACTTTATGATTGGTATCCGTTGATCGCCCTTTCTCCAGAGTGTGGGTCATGTTTTCCTGTGTCTTCATAGGTCATATAATTTTGGATCTTATCCTGGACATTGTGATGATATGTTAATAGAGACTGTGGCTTCATTACAGTCCTCCGAAGACTGTTCATTTTTATTTAAGCGGGAAATTAACTTTGTGGAACAGAAACTAGAAACTCTTTCCCTGCAGGTAATAGAAGCTGAAATGTCAGTTAAGTTCTTTCAGCTTCCACTGGGCTGCTTGTGACTGCCTCACTCATCTGTGCTTCTGACAGATTTGGGCATTTTATACACAAATTTTGGGACTCCCCTTCTATGGCTCTCTCTTTTTTTGTACTTTCCCAGTTACTTTTTAGTTGTTGTAATTGCCCTGACCCCTGGTTCTTCAAGCCAGTAGTACTTTTCTATCCAAAATTTTCTATCCAAGTTCCAGGTGCCCTGCATGGGGCAGACTGGAGCTTGCCATCAGGCTAAACCCCTAGTGGGAAATTTGCCCAGTGCTGTTCACTTCCTTAAGTGTTGACTCTCTCTCAGTGTCTGCCATTTTGTCCCTCTCCAGTGCCTTCAGTTAGTGTAGAATTTGTGGTTGTCACCTGCAGAAGACTTGGTCAGATAGGAGTTCTTTTGCCCTGAGCAGAGCAGAACCTCTGAGGAATGACACCAGCTAACCAAGAAGAACTCTCTCCCTGCCAATGTCACCAATGCCATGGCTCTGTTAGTCACCGAGACTCAGACAGAGAAGAGGATGGAGAAGAAAATCTAAATTGACTGAGTGTAAATCTGAAATGGCTGAACAGAACACCAGATGTCTGAGAAACCCTGGAGCTGACTAGACTAACTTTTCTGCCATCATGTAAAATGGATGTTCAGTTTTAAGTTATAGAATATTAGAGAAAATTGCATTTTCCCATTTACATCTTATAGCTGGAAAATATCTTCTAGGGAGATATGAAGGGAAAGGTTTGAAGATGCTCAGTATGGGGTGAGGGAGAAACTGGGTTTAAAGTGGTTATTATCTTCCCGGTATTCAGGTTTTTCATCAGTAGAATGATGGGGGAGGGGAGGCCTAGTGTGCTTTTTATGAATTTCTGAGTCCACAAACTGTTTTCTTGACAGAGTCTCTTCTTGTGAAAAAGGGATGTGTCCGGGAGTGGAGGGGCCCAAGCTGTAATTCTTTTGCATGTAGCTGTCCTCGCTGCTCTTGAAGTTGCCTCCTCAGGTCACAGGTTCCATTGACTCACTGCTTCCCCCATCAGGGGAGATTTGGGACTACAAGTAGAGCAGGCGGTGTCCAAGCGTGGAGCAGCCAGGCATACTGGAGAGGTTTTTCCTCTCTAGATGGGATCAAACCTGTGGCTTTGTCAAGAGACAACGGTCAGATCTTTGGGCAGCTGAACCTGACCAGCTTGCCTACTCTACCTTATTTTTCCCTTTAAACTTTTAATTTATTTTTAGAATTTCAATTTCTGCCTCTTCCCAGGAAAGATGGGTTGCCCTTAGGTAAGTCAACAGTGAGTTCCAAGCCCTGAGCCTAGCAAGTCTGTCTGGAAAAGAGAGCCACTTTCCTAGTAATTCCCCAGATGTCTCAGGGCTGAGCCCCATTGGTCCGTCTGGGGTCATGTGACCATCCCTGAACCAGTCACGGAAGCCAGGGAGATGGAGGGCTCTGATTGCCCAGCCTTGAGCACTGGTCACCCCTATAGTCACGGGGGTGGAGGGGGATTAACTCCAACCCAAACGGCTGGACTGAGAGATAGAAAGAGGGCTTCCTCAAGGGAAAAGGTGGGGGGCTGTTCCCAAGAGAAGGGAGATGGGATGCTAGGTGGGAAATAGTCCAAAGACTTCTACAATAAGTTTTTCTCAAAATTCCAGATTGAGGGCTCCTCAAGGGAGGGCCGTCGGTGCTGCTTGCCCTGTGTAGCTATTTCTCATTTGATTATCACACCCGCCCTGGGAGGTCAGTGTTGCCAGAGATAAGGAATGTGAGGTTCAGAGAGACTAAGTACCTCCCCTCCAGTGGGGTGGCCCTGGGTTTGAACTTCCTGTCTCCTGAAGGCAGAATCCGGGGCTGCCCAGGTGACCGGGCCCCCTGGATTGTCTCAGACCTGCTGCCCCGACTCCTGCCCCACCAAGGAGACCATTCTTGCTTCCAAACGGAGAGGAGAAATTGGCAATAGCCATGAGTTGAGACGATTTGATAAAATATTTCTTGTTTTCTCAAGTTTACATAGACCAAGTTTTCACTGTTGCTATGGGGTGGGTTGGCAGAGAGATGAAAATAAATCTGTGTAATTTATTTTTTCTGTGCAGCGAGTATATTTCCGCTTGCTTCACACACACACACGTGCGCGCACACACGCACACAGACGTGCACACACATGCCCGCACATATAGGCTCTAATAAAATACTTAAACCCCTTTAATGCTCTCTGTGGAAGGAATAAATATGTACTGTACTTTCAACTTCTGTTCTTTGAAATACCATATGGTCTGCACTGTGAGCTTAAAATACTCTGGTGAGCGGATGCTTTCATGCAGTAGATAGCCAGGTGGAGCTTTCCCCGCCAGTCTCACAAGGTTAATTAATCCTTTAAAATACAGTGTGGAGGGGTCCGTGCGTCAGGAACAGGCGCTGTGAGAGGGAGGCGGCCCATTGGCCTGCACTGGGGCTGAGAAGGGAGTACAAAGGCGCCGCAAGGTGGGCTGGGCCACTGCCCGATGGCGCCTTTGATGAGCGCTCAGTCACTCAGATACTCACAGTTTGCGTCCTGCATAATCAGGGATAACAGGCTGATGGTTTGCATGAATAACTAAGTTTGTCGTTGTGGTTAATTTTCCCTCAAAAAGAGGCCCCCCATCTCTCTGGCCCAATGCATATTTATAGAGGGCAGGGAAATAAGGCAGAAGAGTCTGGATGGCACAGCGTCCCCAGGAGCTGGGAGGGCTGGCTGGACCCAGAAGCCTGGGAGGCCCGGCTTATGCCAGGGCCGGCAGCTTGGAAGAGGGTGCAGAGCTTTGTGGGGTCGGGAGAGAAAGAACTGCTGGGCGTGGGCATGGGGCTGGGGGGAGGCCAGTTTGCCAGGCTGATTTGGGCCAGCCTCGTCCCTGCTCTGGACCTCAGTTTGCCATCCATACAAGGCACCTGGGGGCCGCTTGCCCAGGCCTCAGGGTCCCAAAAGGCCTGCCATCTCCAAATGAGGTTGCACTTAGAGAGGAGGGAGAACATCTGTAGTGTTCCACAAGCAAATATTTTTTAGATAAACGTCTCAGTTATCTTGTGAAAAGCATAATTGCATTGCATTGTGTGTGTCTTGGTGTTAAAAATTGTTCGATTGTTGGGGCGCCTGGGTGGCTCAGTCGTTAAGCGTCTGCCTTCGGCTCAGGTCATGATCCCAGGGTCCTGGGATCGAGCCCCACATCGGGCTCCCTGCTCCGCGGGAAGCCTGCTTCTCCCTCTCCCACTCCCCCTGCTTGTGTTTCCGCTCTCGCTGTCTCTCTCTCTGTCAAATAAATAAATAAAATCTTAAAAAAAAAAAATTGTTAGATTGTTGATTGTAGACATTGTATATAGTCTGTGGATCTTGTGACTTCTTTGTGGCTTTTCTTTCTCATTCTTTTCAAAGAATGTCCCAGCAGCCACTGAGTGGGCCGGATTCCCCCTTCCCATGCCTTTCAGGGGAGCCCTAGCAGGAGTGAGGGAGGGTTCAGGGACCCTGCAAGTCCACGGTTTCCTGGCAGCACCCCCAGGCCTTCTCTCGTCAGGGCCAGCAGGTGGCACTTGGGAGCCTTCCTCCTGGCCACCTCCTTCCAGCCCGGCTCCAGGCCTTTCAGTGCACCTACTGCAGGCTCCTTAGTGCCCCGAGGGAGGTCCTGGCATCCAGGCCCTGCCTGGGATGTACTGGGAAGCTAGACGGGGCAGCCGAGTGGCTGGATCTGCCTACCTACCTCTCCCATACTGAGTCCACATTCAAGGCAAGTGGGCTTCCTTGAATGTGGAGTTGACACCTTAGATGAGACCTGAAGAACAATACAGGATTTCAGGCAGAGAGAATGGAATATGCCAAGATCTGGAGAACACAGAGCCTGGCGCCTTCAAAACCCGAGAGGAGGCTGGTGGGGCTGGGATGTGAACTGTTGGGATGGGGGCTGGAGGGTTAAGATGATGCTTGCCACTGGTGGGGGCTGCAGGGCTGGGGCAGCCTGAGCGAAGAGTCCGGACTTTATCTTGAGAACCGCAGGGAATCCCCAGCCCACCCAGACCATCAGATTTGTCCCATGGAAAGATCACTGTGGCTGCAGCTGCCTGACCTGTCCTTAGAGCTCCCCCCCGCCCCCCACAGGGCACTCCCACCTTTGTGCCTGCCCCTCTGCCTGGGCAGGGAAGAGCTGCACACCCCCAACCCCAAGGACAACTGCGAGCTGACCGGCCTTGCAGGCTCCGTGGGCTGGGCCAGAAGAAGCTGTCTCCAGGAACCCCTCCCCTCTAGCTGGCAGGGGCGGGGAGTGCCAGGGGGGCCCTGAACAAAGGGGAGCAAGCAGAAGGTCACTACACTTCATGCTGGGCCATTTGGAAAGAGCACTTTCCCCCTTTTGAAGCTGTCCAAGAGTTCCCAATGCCTGGGGGTAATGGCAGGTGAAGGGAAGGGTCCTGAAACGAGGGCACCAGTCTCTAATGGTGGATTTGGGGCATCAGGACTATTTCTGGAGAGAGGAGGTGGCAGGCATGTGTAGGTGTGCATGCAGATTGGGGGTAGATTTAGCCACCCAAGTACGGGCTCCTGCTTCTTCCACCTCCCTGGCACCCAACAGGAGAGACCTCCACCTGGGTGACACCTGACATTCTGAAACAGCGAAACCCTGTGCAGCCTCAGTTACTAATTAATTAATGATGCTTCCCGAGTGTCCCCTGGAGTCCTTCCTCACTGACGGGAGGGGAGGCCGAGGCTGCAGAGACTCTGTTCAGAGGTTTGTTGAGTGGCTAACGGCTGTTGAGATGTAGTGTCCACCAAGGCAAATCTGACTTCGTATTTAACGTTTAAATATTTAATTAATTAAGTGTGGCAAATATTTAATTAAACACCATCAAAGCCACCATGACACTCCACTCTGCATAATTCAAAGGCAAGCCAGCCTTCTCTCCGGGCTCCTAACCCTGCTGCCAGGTGGGAAATGAACCCACTCGGGACCCCAATTCTGAGACCCAGGGCACCCCATGCCCTGGACACTTGTTTGAGCGGACATCAGGCTGGCTGTGCTATTGAGGGAGTCTCCCCAGCACCTGCTATGTACCAGACCCTCAGAGAGCTCTGCGGCATGTCTTGGGGCCACACGGCTGGGGACTGTTCAACCATCTGATTGTGCCGAATAGAGAAAGTCCTGGGTGGGGAAGGTTCTGAGTATGGGGCTGTTTAACCCCAAGAAAAAGGATGGAGGGTATTCATGGATGTAAAGCCAAAGCCACTGAAAACTGACAATAAATAATAGGATTAATAATAAATAATGCTTCTTCATTACACTTACTGTTTATTATTATCTGTCTCCCCTCAGTTATCTATCGGGACGGCCACCCCATAGATTAGTGGCTTAAAGCAACAACAGTTTATTATTTCTATTGACTAAGTGGGTGGCTGGGCTCAGTGGGCAGATCTTCTGTCCCGTGTGATGTTGGCTGGGGTCGTGCAGATGGTTGCATTTAGCTTGGAGCTCGGCTGGAGCTGGAACAGCAGGTTGGCATGCCTTATGTGTATAGTGGCTGGAGTGGGGCTCAGGGCAGGCTGAGCTCCTTGGTGGGCAGAGTAGTAGAAGTCATCTGCATGACTTCTTAGACTGGACTCTGGGCTTCCAAGAGACCAAAATGGCTAGGCCCAGAGCTGGCACAAGCTTACTTGGCCTACATTCTATTGGTCAAAGCAAGTCACAAGGCAGGCCCAGATTCAAGGGGAGGGGAATTAGGCCCCTCCTGATAGAAGGAGGAACGTGTGCATGCGGGTTTGGTGGAATCATTGGCTGCCATCTTTGGAGACCATCTACCACACCCCGTTACAATGTAACCCCACAAGGGCAGAGATGTTTCTCTTTTGTTCACTGATGTATCCCAAAGTGGCCTCTCAAAGTTCCTGGCACATAGGAGATGCTCAACAGGTAGTTGTTGAATGAATTGAACTCAATTTGCCAATACAGAGTTTCTGCGCAGATCCATTCTTGGAACACAGGCCCAGCAGAAAGCAGAGTTTGCTTATTAGGCAAAGAGAGGCCTATGGTGTGATGAGCCTGCTTCCCAACCTCTGGCCTGTGTGCCTCTCCTCACGTATGCACAAGTGCATGAAGAACATGCAAGAAGCCAAAAATAAGGTGAGTGGAGGGAGATTGGGAGGAGAGCAGGGAGATCGGCAGCCGTGGCAGCCTTCCGGCCTGGGCTCTAAGCCACTAAAGCGTCGGGGAGCCCCTGCTCCTCCCCTTGGTTTCTCTGTCAAGTGTGTGCATGGGGCCCTTGGCTAAATGGGACTGAGGGGCCTTTTAGTTCTGTAGTTCTATGATCACGTTCAAATACGGATTTACTCATTTATTCACTATTGACGCAGAGCGCCAGGCACTGTGCTAGCTGCTGTGGACACAAGAAAGATAAGACACAGTCAGGGACTTGACAGACATGTCCATAGACAGGGACATGTGACCAGTATATTAGGAGGGGTGGACACACCACCCTCAAGATCTAGGTCAGATTGGTTCAGATAACATTCTGAGGCCAGGTCTTCCGTTCCTGGCTGCTCAGCAGAATCCACCTGTGCAGAGTTTTTAAAATGCTGTAGCCCCCCGCCACACACCTCTAGAGATTTGATTTAATTGGCCTGAAGGGCAGCCTGGGGTTTCATCTATGTTAGAAGCACCCCCAGGATATTCTAATAAGCCCCAGGCCCTCTGGTTTAGAGTTCCAGCCTGGGTTCCCAGTCTCCTTCTGGCTCCCCAGCTCACACCTGAAGGCAGGTCCAGCCCTTTCACCTTGATTTCCCTTCCAAAATACCCCTCCCCTCCCTAGAAGCACTTGAGAGAAGCCAGTCTGCAGTGGAGCACCGGGGAATGAGGAGCCTGGCATCCCACAGCTTCCTGCCACTGTGGGGACCTCTTTGCCCTCTCCTGCCCTGAGTCCCTTCCACCCCCATAATTGGGAACTTGGCCTCCTGGAAGCCTGGTAGGCTGTGTTCCTTCATGGCCTGGGAGGACACTGCCAGCACTCAGTGGAAGGGTGACAACATACCAGTCTTTCACTCACTCCCTCAAGGGCTGAAGCTGCAGGGCTGGGTTGCCACTGCCCAGAGGATGCCTGCAGCCTGGCCCTGTATGCGTGTTGTTAAAGAAGAAATTATTCATGACACTTGTTAAAAATGGCAAGGCAGATTTTATTCAAGGTGGGGTCATGGAAATAGATGTAGGGACCACTGCAACGGGGTCTTGACCCAGAGGAGAGAGATTAGACTCAACTCCAAAGACAACAGAAGAGAGAATTTATAGCCAAGGAGCAGGTGGGGGGTCAGTGGATGGAAAATTACCAACCATGGGGGGTTAGCAAGGATTCTGGCTAAACCGACCTAACAGGATTCTTGCTGAAGGCAGGCCAGGCTGATCAGACATCACCTGGAGGATGGTGGAGGACGAGGAATAAGATTTCGAGGGGGATCAGATATTGAGGGGGGTGGTTCTGGTTAAACTGACTCAGCAGGATTCTTGCTAAAATCGGACAATGCAGAGACAAACACAGAAATCCAAAAGTTGAAGCCTTGTTACAAAAATGCTCAGGGGAGCCCGAGTCAAGTTTGGTCGAGGAGAAAATCCTTCTTAGTGTCCAGAGAACACCCAGCGAAGCAGAACCAGGACCACTGACTCCCTGTCCAAGGGAATTCAGGACCCTGAGGGAGGAATCCAAACTGAAAAGAACTGCGGGCTCTACTAAGGAAGGAAGAGAGCCTAACAAAATAGTAATAATTCTTTTTTTTTTTTTTACGATTTTATTTATTTATTTATTTATTTATTCATTTATTTATTTATTTTTAAAGATTTTATTTATTCATTTATTTGAGAGAGTGAGAGAGAGAGAGAGAGCACATGAGAGGGGGGAGGGGCAGAGGGAGAAGCAGACTCCCCGCCGAGCAGGGAGCCCGATGCGGGACTCGATCCCGGGACTCCGGGATCATGACCTGAGCCGAAGGCAATCGCTTAACCGACTGAGCCACCCAGGCGCCCCTCACAAGGATTTTTTTTTTTTTAAGATTTTATTTATTTATTTGCGAGAGTGAGAATGGGAGAGAGCACATGAGAGGGGGGAGGGTCAGAGGGAGAAGCAGACTCCCCGCCGAGCAGGGAGCCCGATGCGGGACTCGATCCCGGGACTCCAGGATCATGACCT
>NC_058418.1:20949475-21119067 GCF_002201575.2 Neomonachus schauinslandi | reverse complement strand
CCTGAGCCGAAGGCAGTCGCCCAACCAACTGAGCCACCCAGGCGCCCCAATAGTAATAATTCTTAAGGAGATGAACTGCGGGTGGCCTGGGGGTGGGAGGACTATCAGGAACTACAAAAAAAAAAAAGATTTCTCAATTTAAAAATCCAACCAACGAGCTCAAAAAAGAATGATCACTGCTGAGGAATAAGTCAGTGTCCTGGGAGTTCAAGTGGAAGAAAATCTCATTGCAGCGTAAAACCAGAGAGAGATTTGGAGGACAAATCTGGGCAATCTAATCTAATCTTCAAAGGAGAGGGGTTTCAGAAAAAGAAAAAAAAGAAAAAAGAACATATAAAGGGAAAAACAATAATTGAACAATTAAAGACCATTTTCTGAGCTGAAGAAAGCCTTGATTAAAGGGGCTCATAGAATTCCAGGAAGGATTAATTAAAAAGACATATGCTTAGACAGACCCTACTGTAATTCCTGAATTATAAACTTCCAGACAAAAAGGAGGGCTACTGACAAAGGAAGGAAAACTCAGGTTGGTATTGGCTTTCTCATCTCCCTCCTTGCTATACAATCACAACTGTGATTTCAGGGTCTTGAGGAACAAGGATAATGACCCAAGAATCCTATATCTACACAAGGTTATCATTCACATATCAGGGTGATAGCAAGAAATTTTGGAGCATCCCAAATCTTGCACCCCATCTGAGGAGGATGCTGGAGAGATGCCTCAGCCCAAACCAGATGGATCAGGAAAGCAAATAATGGCCTGGAAATTGAATTCAGAATGATCAGCAAAATCCAGACGTTGGAGGCAGGGAAGAAGGTAGAGAATAGCAAGAAGAAAGCACATAAGAAAGTGAGGGCTTTCATCTAAGTAGGAGAGAAAACATCTAGATAGAAGGGCAGTTACTTGAAATTGATAGGGCTATGTGGTGGTTTAAAAAATATATCCACAAATTCTTCAGTGATCTTCCCTTTAAGAGATGGAGTTTAACTCCCCTTCCAAGAAGTGTGGAATGGACTTAGTGACTCACTTCTAACCAACAGACAGCACAATGATGGGGTGTGAAACTGAGACTAAGCCATCAAAGGCACTGGACTTCCTGTCCTGACTCTCTGTATTGGGAGCAGCCCTATGGACATCAGCCTATGTGACAAAGGAATGAAGCTTCCTGCCAACAACTACACAAGTGAGCTTGGAAGAAATTCCTCTAGAAACAGTCAAGTTTCAGATGACCATAGCCTTGGCTGACACCTGATTATAGCTCTGTGAGAAACCCTGAGCCAGCCCACCCACCTCAGTGACTCCTGGACTCCTGACCTACAGAAACTGAAATAATGAATGTCTTTCCCTGTAAACTGCTGACTTTGGGGATAATTTGTTAGACATCAATAGTTAACTAATGCAATCTGTTAAGAAAGACAGCTTTCTAGGATTGTTAGGGATGGAAGTGAAAAGCATCACAGAATTTCCAAATTAATGGGAGGAAAGAGTGATTGGAAACCTGAGCAAATCCACAGGGGCAACAAAATAGGAAAGGGAAAATAACAATAATAATAAGGTAAACAAACTAGAAAAACATTTAATAAAGTTAGATGACATACAATAAGATCGAAGAAGCTAAACCCAATATATATCATCTATCATAATAAATTATGAATTTTCCTAACAAATTTGGGGAAAAGAAATAAAAATCCAAGTAGATATTGTTTACATGAGACAGCTCTGGCACAAAGATACAAAAGAAGTTTGAAAAGTCATTGTTGAGCAAAGAGATACCAGCCAGATGCAGACAAAAAGAAAGCATGGTGGTGATATGAACATTAATCAGCATGAAATCCAAGGGGAAAAATACTGAAGGACAAAGAGGGAAATTATGAAATGTGAAGGTACAACTCACAGAGAAAAAAATAACTTTTATAAACACATATGTACCAAACACTCTAGTAGTCAAACACATAAGGCAAAATTTCTAGGAATACACAGAGAACATGATAAATACACAACTACAATAGGAGATTATAATACAAAAGATTAATTATCTGAATATCCATTATTCAAATCCCTGTAGTTAAGTGGTTGCTTTGGGAAACAAAAGTAGTCCTAATGCACCACCACCAACAACAATAATGATTACCAAAAAAGCACCTACAGTGTGCCAGCTAAGGTTCTGAGCACTTTGTATATATTAATCCTTGAGGTCCTCGCCACAAACAATGTGTCATGATTATTACTACCTGTTTTGCCAAGATGGCTATAATAATTCCTCCCATTCTGGTACATATAACCCTTGCAATATGACTTTACCATCCCCCCCTTTTAAGATGAAGAGTCTTATTTTTTTTTTTTAATCCATTGAATCTCATCTGGCTTTGTGACATGCTCTGACAATAGAATGTGGCTGAAGTACTTTTTGTGACATTCAAGCTAGGCCTCAAGAGGCCTTGAAGCTTCACTCTTGCTCTTTTGGAACACTCCCACCATCATGTGAAGAAACCTGAACTAGCCAAGGGCCAATCACCAGGCCCTTGAGAGAGCCCATTTTCAAATATCGAGCCTCAGATGAATTACCAGATGACTGTAGCTGCATGAGTAACCTCAGGCAAGAGCAGCAGAAGAACCACCCAGCTGAGCCTAACACAAATTACTGAGTCACAGAATCATGAGAAAATACAATAGTTGGTTAAAATTTTTTGGAGTGGCTTATGTTATAGAAAGAGGTAACTGATAAACTATTTTGCAAATAAGGAAACAACAGGCACAGAAAAGTTGAGTAATTTGTCCAAATTTTCAGTTATTATGAGGTTAAGCCATGATTTGAATCTAGGCACCAATGAACTGAGGTTTTATAAAATTAATCCCCACTCAAACATTCCTCTCAGTTTGCAGTTAGCGTTTAACCTAAACAAATCATCAACATTTTTGATGGTTTTAGAAATGTTCCATAATAGAATACAATGCAAGTCAATTGCAAAGTGAAACCACAAATCTTAAAAAATATAGGATATTATGCAGTAGGATAAATAAATATATAGGATTTTAATTGTTTTTTAAAATAAAAACACGTTCGAATTGTGTTTTAAAAAGTGATACTGGAGAAACTAGAACCACATGCAGAACCAGTAAGAGTAGTAAACAATGGACAAGATAAATTTTATCAAAAATAAAAAAAAGAGAAAGCATATGTTCTGATTATTGTGACAGAAGCTGTTAATGGCCAACTAATATCCATCCATTCCCTTCTTATTAACAGCAACCCAATTTTGTTCAGTGTGGTGATGTGCTCAGGTAAAAATTTTATGTCCCAGATTTCTTTGAAACTAGGAGTATCCATGTGACATTTTGGCCAATGAGATAGGAAAGTCTACTTGTGGGATTTCTGTGAAAGTTATTGTCTTCCTGAAAAATAAGGGATAGCCTAAGCTAGTGAGAACATTTTTGCATGGAGTCCTGCCCCCCTTCTTCGAGTTGCAACATGGATATAATGCCTGGAGGTGCAGCAGCCCCCTTGAGAATGCAAGGAAGAAAGCAGTACCCCAAGAATGGGAGAGGAAGAAGCCAGAGGAGCCACATTTGCAATGCTTTCTTTGAGTAATGGCACCCTAGCACATCTATTTGCCCTTGGAGTTTTTGTCATTTGAGAAAAATAAGCTCTAAACTCGTTTAAGTTGCTAAATCGGGTTTCTGTCAAATGCAATCCTGACTGATACAAATAGCAAAGGATTAAGAGAGACCCTTAGGACGATAGCTGAAGCCATCAATTACCTTTTGCAAAACATAATAGCATTGCAGACGTCAAATGTGAAGTGAAGGGTGTCTTGTCATGCTATCACACAATTTTATTGGAAACATTATACTTCCAAAAAGTCAACATTAGATTTATTGTTTTTAAGCAAACTTTTCATTCAGATACAACATACATATGGGAAAGTACACTTGATTTATATCTGTTTGTTCTACAAAATCATTACATTATTATTGCAATTATAACCTACATTTTGGTAAATACCCATAAAATAAATGCCTTTTTCATAATATTTGGTGTTATTTCCCACCATATAATGCCAGTAAAACCTTCTTTTTACTTTTTGTATGAAATTCTGCCCATATCCCAAGTGGATTCACTTTAAGTGGTTTTTTTTCTTTTTCCTCTAGTACAGTTGTTGAATACTGCTGATGTCCTGTATATCTTCCAGAAAATGGTAGACAAAGATGTAGAAGATTTTATAATACAGTCGTTTGTTATAGGTTTTACTCTGTACATGGAGAACTTAAGTCTTCTCTCATGTCTCCTAGACAGTTGTGAACATAAAGCACATGTTTGCCCACCAGCAAAACCTTAGACAATCTCAGTGAAATCAAGATTTTTTACATCTCACATTCTCTGATTATATCCCATTGAAAACAAAAAGCAGGGATTCCTGGGTGGTTCAATCAGCTGAGCATCCGACTCTTGATCTCAGCTCAGGGTCTTGATCTCAGGGTTGTGAGTGCAAGCCCCATGTTGGCTTTCTTAAAAAAGAAAAAAAAAGCAACAATTTCTTAAAAATAATCCCTTCAAAAAATCACCAAGGAAAACAAACCTGTAATACTTGGAAACTAAACAACCTCTTCCAAGTTATCTGGACCAAAAAGGAATTAAGAAGAACATTTCATACCAATACCTAAGGGATGAGTTAAAGTCAGATGAAAATTTGTAGTAAAGAAATTCTTTTAATATTAAAAAATAAAGTGGAAAAAAAACCCCACTTAAGTATTTAAGAAATTAGAAAAAGAACAATACAAAAGGCCATACCACACACATTCACATAGTAGAAGGAAATATTTAAGGTAAATTTGCAAATAATGAGATAGAAAACTGAAAATAATATAAAGATAAATGGACCCAAATATGGCCCTTAAAAAAAAATAGATTCTTTTCAAGTTAAATTTTGGGAAAAAAAAAAAGAAAAGAAAAGAAATAGTAAAAGCAAAAAATATCATTAAAAATGAGCAAGTAGTTCCAAGTACAGACCTCATGGTATGCATCTTTATGGCAGTAACTTTGTAATCTAGAGGAAAATGGATAATTTCTGGAAAAAGACTGATCATCAAAGTTTACTCAATTATGGGTAGAAAAAAAAATCTAAGTTGACCAAAAATCATAAAAGAGTTAAGTAGCATAAACAAAATTGGGCCATAGGAAGGTGGCCTATTATTCCACGTTGTTTCAGATACTAGCTAATGCAATAAGAGAAGAAAATGAAACAAGTGGTATACATAAAACACAGAAGAGGCAAAACACAGAAGACTTAATTCCAATAACTTTGGAATATAATTTTATTATAGTAAATCTTCCTATCCAGAAATATGATATATCGTGCAAATAATGCCTTTAATCTTTTAATAAGATCTAAAAACTGTCTACTTATAAATGCTGAATTTTTCTTGTTAAATTTATTCCTTATTATTTTCTGGATTTTGTGAACATTGTATTTGGATTTCCCCTCCCCTCCAATTCTACTCATAATCATTTATTGTGGGCATTGAGAAAACCATTGTTTTTGATCTATTTATCCAAAATCTAAGGACCTATGAAAATCTCTTTTAAAATAAAAAAAAATTAGCATTTGCATGCAAAAATAATTCTTTATAATACCATAATTTATTTCCCCATATTGATGGACATTTGAGTTATTTCCAGTTTTGTTGCCTTACACATAATGATGCAGGAAATATCTTTGCCCAGGTGTCATTATATGCTGATATTTTCGGCAGAGGTTGGAGAGTATGGTTACTGGGTTAAGAAGACATCTGCACTGGAGCTGAGACCCTTGGATGCACAAGAAAGAAAAAGAGCTTTCTACTAAAACTTTATTTCAATTTCATATAGACAAGTTAATCTGGGGTTCCCCTTCTTCTGGGTGTGAATCTAAGTTTGGGTCCCCCAAAATGCCCAGGTAGTTCTCTCTCCTGGCTCTATATTAGGGAGGATGAGGGTGTGGAAAGGGATGGGGGTTTGGGATTAGCTGTGCAGCCCAGGCAGTTCTCTGGCTGGGCTATTCTGGGGGCCTGTTGCCACCTTACTGACAGAGCCCAGCATCTCAGGAGAGGGCCTGCCTACCACAGAAAGGCAGACAGCTGGCAGTACTTCCTTGCTCTCTCAGGGCCAGTGGCTTGGTTTTTGTCACATCCTCTGCCATTTTCTTTGTCCCCTGCAGGCCATCCATCTGGACCCCAGTCCAGGGAAATCTTTTCTGAAGGGCAGGGTGGAGGGCTGGACAGAAGCTTCCTTCTCCCTAAATCTCTTCTTGCCCTCCTAATGTTTCTCCAATATTCTCTCTGGGCCCGGTGCCTTCCCTGTTTACGTACGGGCTTGGTTTTAAAAAACCAAAGCTGTAAAAATACCTGTCTCCCCTCCCAACCCCCAGCTTCTCTCCTGAGATAATGAGGGGAGAATGGTGGAGTGCCTGCATTGGATGGGGTGGAGGCTGAAGGACAAAGAGAATTGGGGGAGGGAGGGAATAACAGGTGGAGAGGAATAAAACCTGGGATAACGTAAAAATATCTCCTGCCACAGACATTTAAAAATTGTAATAAATAATACACCGTTCAAAAATATATAGAATTCACCTTGCCACCAGCAACGACCTCTGTAGGTGTCTATTTCGCTCCAACCTCACCAGTTCCAAATGCTACTATTCTTTTGAATTTTTGTCCCCCTAGTGGGGGCTGTTCTCATCCAAATGTACTGGCACTTAGAAATGTTGAGAGTCTTTCAACATCTGCAGCTCCTTTTCTGTGAACTGTCTGGTCCTACCTTTGCCCATTTTTCTATTGAATCGTTTGCTTTTTGCTCCTATTTGCAGGAGACTTTTGTTTACTATAGGTCATGGAGGCTTGGGCAGTGGAGTCGATCAGGGTTCTGCCAGGGGGTAGACCAGGTTGTCTGAAAGATCCAGGGGGTCAGGAGCCTGCATCCCACATGCGCACAGAAGGTACAGGACTGTGGGTGGGACAGCGGGAGTGAGTGGTGTGCGGGCTGGGCCAGCATCATGAGCTAAGGTCCTTAGAAAGAGTAAAAATAATGAAATAGGGGGTGCCTGCGTGGCTCAGTCGGTTCAGTGCCGGGCTCTTGATTTCAGCTCAGTCATGATCTCAGGGTTGTGAGATGGAGCCCAGTGTAGGAGCCTGCTTAAGATTCTCTCTCTTCTTTTCCCTCTGCCCCTCCCCCACCTCAAAAAACAAAACCAAAACACAATGAAACAGATCAAATAAAATACAAGTAAAGGGAGAAGAGAAGAGAAAGGCAGTGATGCTCTGGGACAGTCCACAAACCCTTCCCAATCCCACACCCTCTCCCACTCTTCCTTTTAATGCCCACAGCAATCCTGTAGGTGAGAAATAATATTCCCATTTAGTGGATCATCCAGAGAGGCGGGGAGAGGTGGAGTGCCTTGCAGAGAAGTAGGTGGGAGAGCCAGGGATGGGGCTTGAGGCTGAGTCCCCTCCAGATCACTCAAGATACTTTTTTTCTTATTTCCCGTCATTGTTTTTTGTTTTACTTCATTGTTTTTAGCCGTTCTGTTTCTAAGGACTCCCAAATAAATGTGTGGATCAGTAATGTGCACACAGTAGGCGCCTAATCACTGTCCCAGAGACTGACCCGGAGCGTCTGGTCAGCTGGTCCTTGAAACTGTTAATTCGGCCCCTGCCCCGACCTGCGGCCGCGCTGACGGGGCCTGAGCTGGGACAGTCCGAGGCCGCCCGGCCGACCGGGACGACCTTCCCTCCGCGGTGCATCCTGGCTGCAGGCCCTGGTGGCGGCGGAGGGCGGTGAGGGCTGGGCACAAGTGCCATGGCCAGGTGGCTTTTTATGGCATGGCCCAGGGAGCTCATTCTTAATAGTGGCTTTTACACCGATCACACACTTTTATTTCTAGCTCCTTAAAGGCTTCCGCCGGAGCCAGCCTCCTGGCTTTCTGTAGGCCCCCCTCCCCCGCCCCTCCCTCAAGTCCCTGGGCTGTTCTCTCCCCGGGGTTCTTTCTGTCTGAAGAGTGCGCGGGATGTGATAGCCCCGGGGCCCCCCGATTCGGCCCCCCTCCCCTGATGCAGAGGATTCTGGCTCCCTGGTCATCGTGGCCTTGGCCTACCGGAGCCTACAGCCCATTAGGCGCCAAACGTTCGTTGCTCTCGATGGCAAACTTGAGGCTCTCTCCAACAGCTCGGAGTGGGGAGCCCAGCCCTCCCTTCCTCTGTCGACAGCCCCCTCGCCACAGCACCCCACCTTGCCCCAGCTCAGATAGTGCCTGGGAGGCCTTGCACCCACTCTTGGCCAAAGGCATCACGTCACGTCTAGCACTCCAGCCAGGCTCTGGGCGCCGTCGGGTGTGATGGACGCCCTCGGGAGTGGGGCCTGGCTTGGGTCTTGGAGCCGGGAGACCGGCGCAGGCTCCCGCTCTGCCATCTACCACCGGTGGCTTCTCGGCAGGACCCCGGAGCTGTCCGTTTCCTCGGGGTTTGGAGAGGTGACAGCCCCCTCCCACCTCCGGGCGGGGCGGAGCCGCCAGCGTGTGAACCGGCTGGCCAGAGGGCCCGCTCTCTTCCTTCAGCCCCGGGGCGGCCCGGAGCCCGCTGCCCTCGAGGCTTGATTGCTGGAGCTGTCGAGCGTCCCCGGCCTCCTCCAAGCGGATCTGGATGCCTGTGCCTGGAACAGCCGCCCGAGGGGGCGGCCCGAGGACTGGGCGCGGGGCTCGGGGCCGACTCCTCCGCGGCCTGAGTTACCTGCCACGGACGGCAGAGGCCCGGCGGGCGGCCAGAGGAGGGGACCCTGCTCCTGGGTCGCGTCGCGGGTGGGCACCCCAGGCCTGCGCCCCGGCCCGGCCGTGCGCTCCCTCCGGCGGCGCGATCACAAAGCGTCTGCTGCCATCTGGTGGCGGCGCTCCGGCAGCTGCGCGCAGCGCGGGGCGGCGGGGCCAGGGGCGAGGGGCCGGGGTTTGCAGATCCTCCAGCGCCCCCAGAGCCTCTCACCTCGGCGCCCCGCAGCCAGGAAGCCTCTGCCCTCGGTGCTGCTCCGTATTCCCCAAGCGGAGCGGCGTCGCGACAGCGGCAGTGTGGCCGAGTGGTTGGCGCCGGAGCTTCGGGCCAGCGCGGGGCTGTTGAGCCAGACCCGCTGCATCCCAGCGGGCTGTCGTGCAGCAGGGCCCTCCAGTCTCGGAATCGTTCTGTCATCGGTAAAGGGGGCTGGTACAAGTGTGTGCCTTGCAAGGAGCCTTGCAAGTCCTGCCTGGGCAGACGCCTGTAAAGCCCCTGGCCCGTGGCAAAGAGCACGGTAAATCCTAGCTGTTACTCCGATAAAATCCCAACCTGCTTCTCAGCTTCACAGGCTGCCTCTTCTCTCTCCCCCGCCCCCCTCCGCCTCTCACCAGGGTGCAGCGTTGGCCATGTCATGGATTTTCGGTTTCTCCATCTGTAAACTGGGGATGCCAATGCCAACCTCCCACTCCCAAATAAGGTCGGGAGGGTAAAGATGACTCCGCCTCTCCGCGGACAGGTGCGCCTGGCGGCCGAGGTCTCCTGGGCCTTCCACCTCTAAGCTCCCAGAGGTTCATTCTCTGCCACGAAGAAAAGACTCTCCCGGATGCTGCTCGAACCTGCAGGCTCTGTCCGCAGCCTTGAGGACAGGGCCTATTTTCTGATCTAAGGGGATCTGGGGGGCTTTTCTTCGCCCCCTTCCAGATCACAGACCAGGGGGTCCAAATCAGGGGTCATGATCTCTGACCCCCTTCCAAAAAGGCCTCACCCCTTTAGCAATAGGGTGGAGTAATTGAGGAAAATAACCTTTCCTTTAAAAAAAGAAAAGGCTGTTTGGAACCGTCCCTGAGACCTGGGTTTGGTGTGCATGTGCACGCAGTGTCTCACACAGTGTCCAGTGCGCATGCAGCTGGCATTACTCCTCAACATGCAGCAAGAAGGGGCCTACAGAAGCGGGGTGACAGCCAGGGACACCAGCAGGGAGGGGCACGGCTCGGCGGCCACTGTCACTCCGCCTCTGAAAGCACCCACTCCAATTCAAAGGTATCAAATATTTGCCTAGCTGTTCAACATTTCTTCAAATAATATACTCATGGCTAATTCATATCGAGACTCGATGTCTTCATCTCTCCCAGGCCTCCCTCCTGGATTAGCACGTCTTGTCTATTCTGGGAGGAAGTTGTCCTACATTCTAAAAATAGGCCCCGGAGTGTGGACACCGGCTCGCACAGTCCGCGGAGGCTGTTTTGTTTCTCTTGAGGGCCGTCCTCTGGGGACAGCTGCAACAGAGCCCAGAGGCACACGCATGCGACAGCCAGTGTGGGTGCCTGCCCAGGGGCATGGAGGACGTGGGGCCCTCCCGGGATGTCTGTTCTAGCCCCTGCCTTCCAAAGGAGCCTGTGATCCCCATCAAAGGATGCCCCACCCAGCCTGGCTCTTTGAACTTTGAGGGAAGTGCAAGACTTTCACATCAGAGGCAAGGTCCTTTCTGCTCCACATATGGGTCCTTCTCTTCCTCTAAGTTAGAAGCCCAGGATGTCCCTGTAGCAGCCAGGACCTGGCCCGAAGCAGGGGGCATGCTCACTCAGGCCCCTGGGGAGAGCTTAATAAAGGGACTTCTTTTCAAAGTGGGACCCATGAAGGAGGGACAGCGCTCTGCGTCTAGTAGCAGTGGGGCTCTTCCCACCCCCTGGGTTGCAGGGCCTGACGGGGAGAAGCTACCTGAATCTGGAAGCCAAGATGGCTGTGAGGGGACAAGAGCGGTGATCTGGGCGGGGAGAAGCCTGGAGAACGGCCACCCAAGCACTCCTCAGTCTTGCGCTAGGGCTCCCCAAGCTCAGACCCACCCAGAAGGCAGGGCAGTGTGTTGATGTGTCCAGGAGGGGGGCTGTGGGGGTGGGGTACACAGAGCAGGTGAGGGAGGGTGCAGAGGACCAGATGTTCAGCTCCCTGTCCCTTTCTTGGGACCTCTGCACCTCGCTAGCGTCCTCCTGGCTCTCCTTGTCCCAGTCATTATCGCTCTTGGGGGCCTCACCATCTGCATCTCTTCCTGACTCCCCTTCTCTTTGTTTCCCCCCAGTGATATCGCCCCCTCTGCCCGTGCCCTGAGGAAGGACAGTGGCGGTGGGCACCGTGCCCCTTTCCTGATTGATGGAGTTGTAGTGGGGTCCAGCTGCTCACCCCACTGTCACCTGCCACCGCTAGGGGAGGAAAAGCAGCCGGGCCCTGGACACTGGCTTCGGAGGATTCAGCTCTTCCTTCTCTAAACTGCTCTAAATGACGCCAATCAGGACTACTTTCATTTTATTACTTCAAGCCACGCTGGCTTGGAATGAGCGAGGAGGAGTTGCAGAGCCTCCAGCTGCCTCGAAGCCCCTAAGAGAGACCCTACTGGGTGCCCAGCCTGTACAAATGCGGTGGGATGCCTGGGCTCCAGGCTGGATCCACCACCCACTCACTCACTCAGTGGGCAGAATGCGCCCAGGGCCACGGTGCTCGGGCCCTGGGTGAGACCCCAGGTGTGTATGTAGCAGCGAAGGATTTGGCGTCCACTCTTGACAGATACAGATAGGGAGGCTGTGGGCATAGCGGATAAGTTCATCGAAGCCTTAGTTTCCTCTTCTGTTAAATAGGGATGACATTCTCTGTCACCAGGCTTGCTTGGGGGTGATGTGAGATCACCGGGAGTTGTTAAGCGACAGCAACTTGTGCCCTGACCATACCCATAAAAGGTAAAACCTCAGATGGAAGGCGGGGCCTCCTAGACATGGCAGGGGGCTGAGGATGCCACAGAGAAAGGCTGAGGTTGCGGAACCTCAGACAGCAGGGGAAGGAACAGATGTGGACCCAGACCGCCAACTTCGGCTCTGGTTTTAAATGGAATAAAATAATTCCCAGAATGAATATCCCCTCTACGAGGCGTGTCCCCTTGTGCGGGCACCCCTACTAACAGATTTTACCATGGCACAAAGAATATTCTACTCTCCCAATCTGGGGATGATATATACAGCCAGCTAATGCAAAATGAATTTTCATGTTATTTTTGCTTATTTTTTAAGTCCGTTGGGTGCATCGCAGCTGATCGCTGTTCTGACATTTTTCTTCCCTCATTAAGAAAGATGCCCCTGGTGAGTTACCTGTGTTGGGCTCAGAGCAGAAAATAAATATCGCTGGCATCCTCTTTCCTGTGCTCTCTGGGTGTAATTAAGAGAAAGGCACCTGCAGGAGAGAGAAAGCACAGGGCAGAAAACAGCCAAGAGGTTACTCTTCACAAGAACTCCCCAGTTTTTAGGACCATCCAAATGTCACCCCTTCTATGACCTCCTTCCTGACCTGTTGGGGCCTCCGTCCACATTTGCACCCTAACACTATTCCATTCCAGTGTGGTTTTTTCCCCTTCAGCCTATCTTGCATCCCTGCTGGTCAACAAGTCTGTTCTTCCCTTTGCCCAAGGTACCTGCTTTTCTTTGGGGGACCTACTCATCATGGGAAACCCATGCCATCTGGGAGGAGCCGATCTGTGCCCCAGGGGGGTAGCCAAGCCAGGGCAGTCAAGACTCCCGTCCCAGGACTTGCAAGGAACTGCTTCCTGAAATACTTTTGGGCTGAAGCTCAGCCTGGGAAGAAATTGTCCTCAGAAAGAAGCCAAACAGGGGCGCCTGGCTGGCTAAGTCAGTAGAGCATGCAACTTTGACCTTGGGTCTTGAGTTCAAGCCTTATGTTGGGGGTAGAGTTTACTTAAAAAGAAGAAGGAGAAGGGGAAGAGAGGGAGAAGAAGAAGAAGAGGGGAGGAGGAGGACAGCCGAGGCTCTCAGGAGATTTTGGGACCTGGTGTCCCGTGTGAGCCCTGGGTGCAGGGCTGCTGGACTTTGCAGACAGGCATGGCGGGGTCCCCCCCACCTCGCCTCGTTCTCGCTGGGCCCAGCCACTGCCTGTGGCTCAGGGAGCCGGTGGGGGTGGGCGACTCCAGAGGAGGCAGACGGGCGCCCGGGCCCTGGGCCCAGGGCTGCAGGTCAGGAGCCTCGGTAATGCCTTGATTTCCTGTTTCACAGCCGGAGGCGGCCCACAAATGGCACGGCAGCTAGCAGCTTCAGTGAGCTGAGCCTCCACTTCCTGCTGGGACTGATGGGCTCCCCCCGCCACCCCACCCCCATGCTCTCAGAACCCGGGGGTGAGCCACAGGCAACCCGCCTCAGGGCCACCCGCGTCCCCTCCACACTGGGCTTTTGTCCTGCGTCTCTGCAGAACGCTTTGAATCTTGAACGCCAGGTCTCCTCTTTTGGTTCTGATCCCCCTGCCCCACTTTGGGCCCCTTTCCCTCTCTTGTCTCGCCCCCTTTCCTCTACGACCTTCCAACATGTTCGCTGTGAGCGTCTATTAGGCACCAGGTGCCTGAGCAGAGGCCTCCTGACACCCCGGTTCCGTGTGACTTGAGTTCTGGCGGGGTGCCCTGCTCCTTTCCTACCCAGCGGCGATCGCCCGTTATCATCCATAAGTGGTTTTTCTGTTTACTGGACTCACTACTGTCTCTCCAGTAATCGTCAGCTCTCAGAAGACGGAAACTTTTCTCGTTTTTCTCCTTAAGTGCGTCAGCACCCGAGTCGGGGATTGGCACACAGTGGGCCCTCAAGACACATCCGTGGAATGACCGAGCGGGCGGGCGTGAGTGGGCCAGGCCCTGCGCCTGGTGCCGGAGGGCCGCAGAGCAGAAGCCGGGCATCTGCGGGGTGGAGGGTGAGGGGTGAGGCCTCCTGAGGGTGCTGGCGGGAGGCAGAGCGTACGCAGTGTCCTTGTGCGGACCTGACTCAGAGCCCAGAGCTTGGAGAAGAAGACATGAAGCCTGCTGGGTGGACAAGCTCCCTGGGTAAACTCTTGCGGCTGCAACACAGGGGACTTAAGAGAAATGTAGAAATGAGAGAATGGGGAATTCTGTCCACTGCTGGATCGTGTTCATCTGCTGCTTTGCTCCCCGGTCCCGTCTCCCTGAGAAGAAAGTCAGCTCCCTGGGGCAGACATGGCCTGCAATGCCCCCTGTGCGTCCCACATCATTTGGCACAGGGCTGGTCTGCGTGGCAGGTGACTGATCATGCTTGTCACCCACAGGAAATGGCTTCTGAGTGTTTAGGCAGGGTTTACATAGTGTCAAAGCGGCCCATGTGCAATGCCCAATTTCAGGCCTGGAGTGAGTGGGGGTGGGCAGGACAGCCCAATGGACGGTCCGGCCCCAATCCAGCAGGACTCATCCAACAAAGGAGTGTGGATTTTCTCCCAAGGGGCCACCTCAGTCGTCCATCCCTGTGCTATTCATACCTCACGGCTGGCCCCAGGGGCCCCCAACATGAGGCTGGTTCTAGCTGGAGGAGAGGTGTAGGCCATTAGGCTTTGGTTTGAATCCCAGCTTTACCACTTAGTGGTGACAGGTGTGGACAAGTCTCTTCGCTTCGCCCACTTCCTGCACCTGAGGAAACTCCTGGGGGGCGGATGCTTATCGACACCTGGACCCCTGAGGAGGCCCAGTCTGCCACCGTGAGGCCATCTCCCCGTGGCCGCCCCACGCCCTCTGCGGCGTCCGCAGCTCCTGGCCCAGTACAGCAGGGAGACACCGCCTTCTCTGCCTCCCTGCCTGGTCAGGTTTCCTGGAGGCAGAGACCTGTACCTCTGGATGCTCTTCTTCCTCCTGCCTCACCACCGAGGGCTCAGCACTGGGCCTTGTGCATTCTTGGTGCCCGCACGGCGTTGGATGAATGAATGACGTATGAATGACTAATAGGAATTCAATCGATGTTGCAGAAATACCGAACTGTCTTGCTAACTTCCCCCAAACTATCTGCCACCTCCCTCGGCAGGGCGGGGGCCTCTACTTCCCGCCAGGAGAGGGAGGCCCACCGGCCCGCGCCTGGAGCCCCAGGTGCAGGGCCCGCCCTCAGATGCTCACACAGGGGCTCCTGGGGGCCCTTCCATAAGCAGCTACCTTCCGCCCGCCTCTGGGGGAGCCCGGAGACTGCAGGGGCTCCCCCCTCCTCAGCTTGCTGTGCCGTCCTGTAGATGGGAAGTTAGCAACCGCAAGCACAGCTCCCACTCCTGCACACGTGGGAGCAATGCTTAGCGTCCATGATGCCCGATAAAGGCTTCGTTAGCAGGGCTGCCCATGGGGAGCCAGTCTCTGCCACTCGCAGGAACCAGGCAGCCCTGACAGCCAGGGCCCGGGGCCGAGGGGTGAGGTTCCGACTTTAAATCTGGCCCTTTGATGTTGGTCCAGTCCCGTTCCCCAGAGATAAACTGGCCCAGTCTGCCATCTTTCCAGAGAGTTCCTGTTGAAGCAGAAATAGTCCAAATTCTAAGTGTCTAGACACTGACATACGGGGTTTCTTGATATTGTTTTCATACAGGAAAACTTGCTTTGAAAAACACAGCGACACACAGACACTCACACGCCCCACGCCCCACGCCCCACGCCCCACACATGAAATCCTGACTTTCAAAATGCTCAGAGCCCTTCCGGAACTTGTCAGAGACATGACGTCAACAGCGTTTGTTCCTGGTGAGTTTTAGAGAGCTTTCTTTAAACACACACACACACACACACCGACACACACAACCCTGACAATTTGTCTCCTCTCCTCTTCCCAACAGCAGGGGGGTCTGGCCCTTGAATATGGATGGGCCTTTGCCACACGGTGGAAAATAAGGCGTGAGGGTTCACGCGGGCCCTGAGCAGAAGACAGACAGCCCGACGCCGGGAGCCAGGGAGCCAGGAAGCCAGGACAGGCTCTAGACAGAGAGCCCCAGGCAGAACCCTGGGAAGTCTCTTCACCTCGGTTTGCTCAGCAAGAAACTGGGAATAGTAGTTGCTCCCTTGCTTGCCAGATGTGACAATCTCTGCAGGGGATTGGATAAACAGAGGTTGCCACCATGACTTGGGAGATGGGGAAGCAGCAAGAAAAAACACGTGGACTCTGGATCCAGCTGTCTGCTTGCATCCTGCCTCTGCCCACTGTCCGCTGTGTGAGCTTGGTGGAGCTCCTTGACTTTTTGGGCCTTGGCGTCCTCATCTATAAAATGGGGATAAGGCGACGTCATCAGGTTTGTATTAGGACTAGATGAGTTCATATGCAGAGTTACTGACTGACACCCAGTGCCCAGTGACCCACCATGACGGCTTCCTCCCAGCAGGGTCCTCTTTCGACCCAGAGTCTTCTCAGGACACAGCCCCTGCCCTCAAGACCGGGCCTCCCAAGGGTTAGAAGAAGCCTGAGCTTACTTCCCCTTGTGGAAGCCTCCAGTATATTAAGTCATAGCAAAATGCCAAAGCAAGGTTACATAAGTTAAAGTAAACTGAATACATTTACATAAAGCAAGTTAATGGCTTTCAACAGGCACAACAGAGACTCCATGGAAACCCTCACTGGACACAGTGACAACCGTCGGCCCTCAGTGTTCACCAGGAACAAGTGGCCTGGGGAAAATGGTTCTCTTTCCCTTTGCCTCAGCCTGCCCGTAACAGGGCCTACCTTGAGGCACTTAAGGGGGAAGGTAGGAAGAATAGAAAAAGCCCCAACTCCCAGCCTCAGCGGACGCAGAGACTAAGGGCTGGAGGGGCCGGTGGATGGCCGCTGCCCAGCCCAGGAGCCTGCCGTTCTTGGGAGCGGCCACAGGGAGGAAGCGGGTGGGCCTCCCCGCACAGGAGCTTGCCGAGGCGCCATGGGGAGGCAGCCAGGACAGTCACATCGGGCGGCCAGGGCCTTGGTGCTGGCCTGGCCTCCTTGGGAAGTACCCCCTCCTACCCAGTGACCCCAGGGTGGTCCAAGAGCCCGTGGAGGATGTTTTAAAATGACCCTGGAAAGTCTCAGTTCTTGGTGTGTCCCCGCGCTCCCTGGGACTGAGCGGCAGGAGCTCAGCTGTGCAAATCAAGTCAACACACAACCCCTGGAGTGGCGGGAAGCTCTGGCTTCTAAACCTGCTCCCTCCCCGGTTGGCTCTCTCCTTTACTCCACGGGACCTGGGTGTTCCTTCCTCTGTGTCACCTGCCTTACAGGTGTCTCGGGGCTCCGCCAGGAGGTACCTGGCTGGCAGGGTCAGAATCTGGTTCTCACTTTCCTCCCAGGAACGCCCCCACTCCGCCGCCCCAGCTCCTGGGTTCCTCAACCCTGGCTGTGGGGGACTGTCACTTGGGGGAGTGTCTTTAAAATGCTGGCACCTGCCCCTCCCCCACTCCAGAACAGTGGCACATGTCAAACTGGTCAGGCCCAGGCATGGCTCAGTTGCAGATTTGACCCACTACAGAACCTCAGCCCAGGCTGGGGACTGCTCCCGGGGGGAGGGGGGCCTGAGTGGAGGACTGAGGTCCAGAGAGGCCCATCTCCAGTGCGGCCACACCAGAAACGCCAGCTTGGGAAGACAGGCAGCAGGTGACGGAGATGCTTTGCACGGTGAAGGCCGTGGGTCAGATCGAGGAAGATTTAGCTCCAAAGCCGGCCTGCTTTCACCAAGTACCGCTGTGGGCCAAGCGCCGGCTCAGGAGTTGTCTGTCCCTTCCCTTCTTGCCACAGCGAAGCCGTCTTTTCGTGTATGTGGGGCCAGAGGGCTCCACACGTCAGAACAGGGAGCATCACCCAGCAGGACCAGCCTGTGGTTCCAGAGTCTCTCCATCTCCGCTCATTCCCAGGGAACTGAATGCCCAGACGTCCTTCGGGCGTGGAGGTTCCCAGACTCCAGCGCACGAGAGTTTTACTGCACAGAGCTGGGAGCCTGGAACCGCATCTGTTGTCCGGTGGGTGATCCTGGGGGCCTTAGGGTAATGCTGCTCAGTATGTGTGCAGAGCCCTGCGGTGACTCGGGCCGCGGTCCTACAGCCCAGCCCCGGTGACCTGCCCCTCCCCCCCCAGGCACTTCCACCTTGCTCCCCTCTCTCCCTACACTCGGGCATGGAGACTTTCCTCTCGTCCCTCACCTGGCCTGATTTTCAGGGCTGCAGCCACAGCCCCCACCATGGTGCCCGGGGCAAGGTAGATCCCTGCCAAGCATTTGCTGTTCTTGACAAATGCTGAGGATGGCAGGTGTCCCTGAGCTAACAGTGAACTTGGGAGAATGGATCGGACAGAAAGGTCCGCACGGGAGCCCTGTGGGAGGCTCCAGGGATGGCCAGCCCCTGCAGCATTCACCGTTCCCACAATGCCATTGAGCCAGGGCCCGGCGCTCTGCTTGGGGTCGGGCTGTGGCCGAGGGAGCCTGCTCGCGTCTCAGGGAATCGCCTTCTGTAGATGACAAGAGAAGTTGTGAACCAATAGCCCAGCTCCCTTGCCCTCTGGGAGGTCTGAGGCCTGCTCTACGCTGTGTCCCAGGTCCCAGTGGTGGGGCTTCCTGCAGCGGGCCTGGAAAAGCCCCCCCCTTTGCTCAGTCTGCCCAGCAGCCTTTCAATGATGAATCGGCCTAGGGCAAAGGAGGTACCCTAAGGCTCTGATCACTGGATGTGGATATCCTGCCCCAAGGAGGACCGTAGAGAACAGGTGGTTTCCTTCGCCCTGGGGTCGGATCTCGGGTTCCCGGGGAAAACGGTTCCTTTGGTTTCCTGCCCTCTACCCCACAGACAAATTAAACCGGAACAAGGTGAAAAGAGTGGTCACCTGGAAAAGTCTCGTGGCCAAAGGCTGCAGGGGTTTGGGGTCTGGGAGAAACGGAGCTGAAATGATTCGGGGAAGCTAAGGCCGGGGAACCAGCTCCATCCAGAACAAACTTCGCAGCTGGGACACAAGTGACAACATCAACGGGTGGGAGCAAAGAAAGTTCCGCGACTCCTCTCTCCCAGACATAGTTCCAAGAGCTTTATTTTTCTTGCCAGTTGGCTAAGGAGCAAAAAAGGAACAATAGATTCAAGCTGAAATAATTTGCATTTATGATGAACAGAAGGAATATCTACCTTGCATTTTCCTAAAAAAGAAAAATTAAACTCCGCTTTTAATTAACTGATAAACTATTAATCAAATTTTTGCAATGTTAGGTGACACATTATTCATTTAGATAGAATGACTGTGAACTTAAACTAATCAAATCTGATTTGCCCACATAGGCTTGATTGAAATACATTTTAACTAGCATATACAAAGAGAAAATCTTGGATTTCTTACCTAATCTTCAGAGTATACTGCTGAGTTAATAAGGGCAGTTTTTTTTTTTTAAATGAGACCACCATTTCTTCATCTGCATATCAAAATCAAGAGGAACTTAATTGCAAAACACATATTCCTGAAATCTAATCATTACACTGCTTTAGGGTATTTTATTGAAGCACGTTAAATTATGGACAGAATATTAATGATGGAGCTAATCAAACCCAATTAGTCACTTCTAACAATAGTCACATAAATATACAAGTCAGGTACTAAAGTACCGTAGATATGATGTAAAATTGTTAAAATACTAAATGTATGGGATATTTATGAAATATTCATGTAGAATTTAAAGTCAAAAATTATTGGATAAGTCACTTTAAAGAAAACAAGTTAGGCAGTGTCCTACAATATTTGACTAGAATTCACAAGTGTTCACCTATTCTTCAGGTACATTCGAATCCAGGGGATTAGCGAGTCTATAATCAATCAATCAGCAAATTCTAATAAGATGACTTACCATATTCATGACCCAGTATTTCACTCTTGCATCCAGAGACTTTTTTCAGTCTTTTGTTTTCTGACTTTTTCAGGGCCTGCTGGAAGGGTAGGTCGGGAGTCTTGGGGCCTTGGAGAAGCTGATGGAGGGGTGGATAGAGCGGTCTGGGGCCGGAGCATTTCCCTCCCCACCTCCACCCCCAGGGCAAAGCCAGACAGGACGAGGTAGGAAAGCCACTGCTGGTAGGTGTCTTCCTCCCTCCCATAGGTGAGGTTTCAGGAGAGGATGCTAAGAGGCCCAGGGGAGTTCCGGCCTTGGCCTATGAGGGATCTTGGTGGAAGATTCCAGGCCGGGGAGCTGGGCCAAAGCAGGTGGGCAGCACCAGATGTGGGAATTCCCCCTGCAGAAACCTCCCCTGACCCTGTTTCATTTCAAGCATGGCTGCGTGGTCCCAGACCAGCAGCCACACATGACCGCATGGCCATTTCACCACGGGCTAGCTCCCAGGACTCTCCTTCATAAAGGAGGCTGTCGAACCTCGCAATTCACTTTACCGGCCCTTGACCTATCCTAGTATCCCATCCAGACCACTGCTTTCCCCTCTCTTGTCCTCCTTCTAGAACGCTGCCCTCCTGCCTCTTATGCTGGAGTCTTGGCTCGGGGGAGAGCATGGTCCTGAGGCACAGGGCCCAGTTCTGGCCAAATGTCCCAAGTGAAGTCCCAGAGCAGTATCAGCCATTGTTGCACCCACCCATCCATCTATCCTACAAACCCTTACCAAGAATGAGTATGTCCCAGGCCCAGGCCCTCCCTAAACTTGGGGAGCATAGAAATGAGGCAGAAATTGTGTAAATCGTGTTGCTTTTTCCTGTACATCATGTATGCTCCTGCTTCAGATAATGACACCTCCGTTTTCCTTCAAAGAGCCCCCTTGCCCCCACTTTCAGCCTCTGAGTCTTGGGGGCTGCTCTATTCCCTGAATTCGCGGTGGCCAACAATACTCCGTCCCTTCGTCCCTGTGACTAGCTCGTAGGTGGGAATGTGAGCAGAGTGTGATCTTGGGGGTTTCGCTGGAGCTATATGGAAAGAGAACCCCTTTCCTGCTGGGGTGTCCTGGGAGCAGAGGTTGGGGCCGCAGCATGCACAGAGACCTGTTCACAGAGGAGGGAACAAGTCCCTACCACATTGCTTGAGCTCCTGAATCTAGCTGTGCCCTGAACTTCTAGTTACCTGGACCAGTAAATCTCCCTTTTTCTCTCTCTTTTTCCCCCCCCTTAGCCAGTTTGAGTTGTGTTTCCTGTCACTCGCAACCCAAAGAGACATGGCTAATAGACAGGAGAGAAGCAGAAGCGACACAAGCTAGACTCTGAGAGACAATGTGAAGACGAGGGCGGGTGTGGCCCTGCTGATTCTGCAGTTCGTGCAATGGGGAGCTGGGCAGAAATCTGCATCTGGCTCTCAAGGGACTGGCAGGGCTGCATCTTCACCCCCGGGTGCCCCTTTGTCACCCGTGAGGGATGGCAAGTGGAGTAAATGGTCACCTTGCAGAGGTGGCCATGATGTGGACACACTGAGCGTCATCACGGGGTGCATGGCCCAGCCTGTGGCTCAGTGAGTGGTTGCAGATGTGCGCGGGTGGATGGATTCCAGCAAGTTTACGTGCCAGACTAGTCCTGAAAACGCAAGCTCCTTCTGGCAAGAACGGCCCTCTTGCCTGGCATCCGTGGCCCTCCAGGGCATAGTTCCAGCCTACTCCTGTGGCTTGAGTTCCAATGCTCCAGCTGCCTTCCTCAATTTGCTCATCCTCAAGCACGTTCCCCAGCCTCTGGAAGCCTCCAGTTCTTTGTCATTTCCTTCCACAGGTCCCACCTCCACTGCCACTTCCTGCATGAAGCCTGCCCTGGTTCTTCCTAGCTCTGCTGGATCTCTCCCTGTTATTTATTTATTTATTTTTTTTTTTAAAGTAGGCTCCACAGCCAGTGTGAAGCCCAACACAGGGCTCAAACTCTGAGATCAAGACCTGAGCTGAGATCAAGAGTTGGACACCTGACCCACTGAGCCACCCAGACGCCCCAGGATTTCTCATGACCTTGGCTTTCCATGCATTGGAGTGGGAGGGGAAATCTTGGTGCAGAAGTTATAGCCACATTTGGGTGCGGGCAGCAGCAGAAACTAAGGGCTAGACCTACAGGTGCAGAGTTAAAAACAAGACCTTTGCAGAAGCTGAACACCTCCACCAGAGATGAGCAGGAGGATTTGCAGCAGGGCCATGGGATTCCTCACAAGGACATGGCAGTGGTGCCCACACCATGCACATCTAATCTCTAGGGAGGGGGTGATGCCCTTGACCTGGGTACAGGGCTACGACCATAGTCCCTGAGGGCAGGCAGGGAGCTGGCTTGTTCCTTCAGCCTCCTGGTGCTATCAGGAAGAGCTGGTTGGCGGATAACTCCAGACTCTGAGAACTTCTTGGAGGCTCCGAGACCCCGTTCGGGGGTTCCCACACCAGGCTTTAATTGACATTTAGTTTTGGGTCAGCATGTGGCCCACACTTGTGGGCCATTGGTACCATTTTGCACCAGGCTAAGCTGAACTTTTGGAAAGAACCACGTATACTTTTGAATATTTTTTAAAAGATAATGAAAAATCATAAACACCGGTTAACATTTTTTGCCATTTCTGCCTCAGACTTTTTTTTTTGAAATGCAAAAAGTAGCAGACGACATGATGCGGTGTATTCATTGCCTAATGAAAGGCGCTGCATGAGTCCTAGTTGGTGAGTGTCCTTCTACACGTCTCCTTGGGCACATGTGTAAGCATCTCGAAGAGCAGTACATCTTCAGCTTTGCACTTTATTGCCAAATTTACATTCCCACCATCATGTGTGAGAGTTTACCCAGATCTTCTCCGACACTTGGTATTATGACCTAATTTTTTTTTTCTTATCTCATGGGTGTGAAATAGTAGCTCATGGTTGATTTAAGGTATATCTCCCCAATTGCTAGAAGCCCCATGTGCCTTTTCAGGCGATTTTTCTTTTTTTTAAAGATTTTATTTATTCATTTGCAAGAGAGACAGAGAGAGAACAAGAGGGGGAGAGGCAGAGGGAGAGAGAGAAGCAGACCCCTGCTGAGCAAGTCCCGATGCGGGACTTGATCCCAGAACCCTGGGATCATGACCCGAGCCGAAGGCAGACGCTTAACCATCTGAGCCACCCAGGTGCCCCAGGCGATTTTTCATCCACCCTATCATCACATTCATCTCCTCCCTCCCAAGATTGGGCTCCTGCAGGAGGCACAGCTGTTGTGGGCTTAGGCTAAGCAACTTAGCCTCCATTTCCTTATCTGAGAAATGGACAAAGTGATGGCTAATTCATGAGTTTCAGACCATGCAGTCCCACTCTTTCAGCTTCGTAGGGTCCAAAGCTGATGAGTGGACCACAGTCTGTCTTCCTCCTGCAAGCAATCAGGCCTGGGGTGACGCCTTCATTTTTGTCCAAAGAAAGTGAGTCCAGAGTGCCATTTCAATTCAAGCAGAGCTTCTGCGGAAGCTGGGGTAGCAGGGAAAAGTGAGCCCTCTCCCCGGAGGAGGCTGGGAGGAGAAGGCAGGGGTGGTGGAGGAGCACAGAAGACACATTCGGAGCTCCATTTTGTGGGGCTGGTGAGAACTTGAGCTGCAGGGTCTCCTGCTCCCTCTTGGCAGACCTCCATCTGTTCTCCATGCAGCCCAGGCGACTGGCCTCTCCTACTTGGGGACTTTGGCAGGCCTAGGAAGGGGAAGCAGGGCCCAGGGTCAGGTCAGCTGACATCACCCAAAGGAAGCATCTGCTGTGGGAGATGCACCTGACAGATGATTTATTTCTGCCTTAGGTTCCCCAACGGCCCGGCCTTATCTCTGCTTTGCAAGGCCTCCCAGGCCCAAAATGCAGAAAAACTCTGCTTCACTCAAGACAGGAGAGAACCGTCTAGGTGACTGCCTGAATTTCCCTGGAAAATTTCCCTGGGAACATCCTGAAGCAATTTGTCAGCCATCAGGTTACCTGAACTTTTCAGTTACCCAAAAAGCAGTACCAAATCACCTTCAAAGGCATCCATTTCAAGGCAAATATCCACGCTTGTCTAAGCAGACTTACGTCTTCCAAAATGCATCATTTCTGTGGGTTTTGATCCTATTCGTTGAAAACACAAAATTGCAACTCTCTCCAATCAGTGAGCAAGAACATTGACCCACATCAGGGAAGACTGGCATCTGCTGGCTGGATTTTAACAGAGACCTTTGCAGAGTTGGTAGATGGAGTGGAAAGCGAGCCAGTGATTTAGTGATGCCTGTTCTCCATTTGGATCCACATATCTGTCTAAAGCACCTCTTTAGTTATTGAAACCATTAAACCAAGTATCAAGAATCAGGCTTCCGAACTGCTGCCTCACAAAGTGTTAATCAAGATTTTCAAAAATCATGAAGCGCATTTAATCACATTGCCACTCACGAAGAATATCATAGTTAATATTTGGATGAGAGCAAAAAGATTATGTTGTTAATAAATAAGTTATTTTAAATATTGTTTATCTCTATCTTATCCTTGTAAAATGTGGATTTTGTGTGTCTTATTATAAACACAGTGAAATAATACCATAGGATACAGCAGACTCATAGGCAAGGACTTGGGTGCAGGTTGTTCGTTTGGGAGGTGGTTTCGGGAAGCGGGAGGGAGGCCATGGGGGAGGGACACAGGGGCGCACTGGGGATGGTATGGCTCACTCCCACAGAGGCCACATGAGGCATCATGTGGAATGTGTTCCGATTGTCCCATTGAGGGATGGGGAAACTGGGAAATTTTCCACTGGGTCACTTTCCTTCTTTGGTTGGGAGTTGCCCTTGGGATGTCAACTTCCCGCCACTTCCGGGCTGTCCTGAACGTTGGCTAAGCAAGCTTCAGTGATGCTGGAAAAGCCTTTAGTCTGGCAAGCAGCGAGGAGCCAATGCCTGTGGTGGGAAGCTGTCACCTGTGTGGGAAGGAGCCACCGTAACTGTCACTGAACTCAGCCGTGGGCGCAGGAGATATGGGGTGGCCATCAACAGTGTCCACTAGAAGGTCTGTGCTTGTAAATGTCTGACTGAAAACATGCATCTAACACTGACTGGAGATCACTAACCTGGAGACTGTTCAGAAGGGTGTGATCACCCAGTGACCGGGAATAAATCCCAACTCCACCCTTGTTATTAACCGTGAAAGCACTCCTCTCCTTGTGGCCGCGCACAACGGCAAGATGGAGGTGCACATTTCCAAGAAGAGGACGTTTGTGGCCAACGGCATCTTCAAAGCTGAACTGAATGGGTTTCTCACACGGGAGCTGGCTGAAGATAGCTACTCCAGAGATGAGGCCCAAGTTATACCAACCAGGACAGAAATCATTATCTTGGCCACCAAAACACAGAATGCTCTTGGTGAGAAGGACCAGCAGATCCGGGAAGTGACTGCTGTGGTTCAGAAGGGGTTTGGTTTCCCTGAGGGCGTGGAGAGCTTTATGCTGAAAAGGTGGCCAAGAGAGGTCTGTGGGCTATTGCCCAGGCCCGGTCTCTGCATCATAGGCTCCTTCCTAGGAGGCCTTGCTGTGCAGAGGGCCTGCTGTGGTGTGCTGCTTGCATCATGGAGAGCAGGGCCAGAGGCTGTGATGTCCTGGTGTCTGGGAAACTCCAAGCCCAGAGTGCTAAATCCATGAAGTGTTTGGATGGCCTGATGTTTCACAGCGGGGACCCATTGACACTGCTGTGGGCCGTGTGTGGCTCAGACAGGGTGTGCTGGGCATCAAAGTGAAGATCATGCTTCCCTGGGACCCAAGGGCTAAGACTGGCCCTGAGAAGCCCCTGCCTGATCACATGAGCATTGTGGAACCCAAAGTTGAGATCCTTCCCACCACCCCCATGTTGGAACAGAAGGGTAGGAAGCCAAAGCCCCCTGCCATGCTGCAACCAGCACCCACAGTGTAATAGGGACTCCTTGGCAGCTGGATCTGGAGTCTGGATATTGCTTTGTAAATATCTTTAATAAAATCTGCAAAAAGAAAAGAACAACAACAGTGAAAGCACATCTGCCCCTCCTAGCCACCATCCACCCCTTCCCCTTGGCATCCAGCCCAGATTATTTTATGGGTGAACTCAGTTAAATCATTAAGGAGCAATAACCATGCTGCTTACTGTCCCAGAGCACAAAAAAAGACCTACTATGTTCCTAAACAGAAAAACTTGCTATTGAAATTATGGTCATTCCCTTGGGATTAGCCTTCAAATTTAATGTAATTCCAATCAAACGAGGGGAAAGTTGTTCTGTCAAAATTGTTATGCCTTTCTTTTGAAAACTCCTAAAAGGCACCCCTTAATGGCTTTGAATTTCTAATCCACTTAATTGAGGTGCAATTTCCATACCCCAAAAATTTGCTGCATCCACTTAGAGCATACACTTTGATGAAGCTGGCAGACGCACGCGCCTCTGCAAACAGCACCACAGTTGTATTTCCACCGCCCCCGGAAGTTTCCTCATGCCGCTCTGCGGTGCCCCTCTCTCTGCCCTGGTCCCAGCAACCACTCGTCTCTTTCCTGTTACCGGAGATTAACTCGCATTTTCTAGATTTTGACATAGGTGGAATTACGCAGTATGCATTCTTATGTGTCTGTCATCTTTCACTCGGCACAATTATTTTGGCATTTACCCACGTGGTTTGTTCATGGTTATGACCAAGCAGTTTTCCATTGTACAGATATCCCACATTTTGTTCACCGGACACCTGGTGCGTCATTTACGTTGCTTCCAGTGTTCGACTATTGCGAATAAACGATGAACATTTGTGTACGAGTCTTTGTGGGCATATATCAGTTTTCTATTGCTACTGGAGCAAATTACCACAAATTCAGTGCTTAAAACAATAGCCATTTATTATCCCACAATTCTGTAGGCTGGAAGTCTGGATACAGCATTGCTCACCGGAATCCTCTACTTAGGGCTTTATAAGGTTGAAATCAAGGTGTTGGACATCTTTGACTCTCATCTGGAAGCCCTTTGGGGAGAGTCCAAGTTCATCTGTTTCCTTGCAGCTGTAGGACTGAGGCAAGCTCCCAGCCCAGGCCAGCCTTTGGGCTTAGAGACCGCCCTCTGGTTCTTACTCATGGCCACCGGCTCTCAAAGCATCAAAGGTACATCGAATCTTTCTTATGGTTGGAATCTCTCTGACTTCTCCAGCTGGAGAAAATTCTCTGCTTTTAAGATCTCATTTGATTATACTTGGCCTGTATGATACAGAATGATCTCCCTTAATTACATTTGTAAAACCCCTCTTGCCATATTCATAGATTCCAAGGGATCAAGGTAGGAACATCTTTGTAGGCCATTCTGTCTACCACAAGATATGTGTTTTAGTTTATCTTGAGTTAAACACCATCGTGGAATGGCTATGTTGCAAGGTAGGTGTGTATTTAACTTTGCGAAAAAAAAATCAGTCAGCTTGTATGTGAAAGTTCTATTTGTTCCATATCCTTGTCAACAATTGGTATTGTCAATCTTTTTTATTTTTTCCATTCTAAATATGTAGTTTTAATTTGCCTTTCCCTGATGACAAGTGGTGTTAAGCACCTTTTCATGTGATTATTGGTTATTTGTATATATTTTTTTATAAACTGTCAATTCAAATATTTTGTCGATTTTTTTGATTGGGTTATTTATCTCCTTATGTCTGATTATAAGTATTCCTCTGTGTTCTGGCATTACGTGCTTTGCAAGATATATGTATCAAGAACAGTTTATTACAGTCTGTGACTCAACATTTCTATAATGTTAGAGTGACTTTCCAAGAGCTAAACTTTTTAATTATGTTAAAGTGCAGATAATCATTTTTTTCTTTATCATTCATGCTTTTTGTATTCTAAGAAATCTTTGCCCGTCCTAAAGTTACAAAGATTTTCTCCTCTGTTTTTGTCTAGAATTTTTAGCTTTCATAACCTTACATTTAGGTGTGTGATCCATTTCAAGTTAATTTTATGTATGATGTAAGGTTGATGTTCTTTTTTTCTAATGGATGCCCAATAGTTACATTTGCCGAAAGCTTCCTTTTTCCTTACTGACTCGCTTTGCCATCTTTGTCAAAAAGCAGTTGAGGGTGCCTGGGTGGCTCAGTTGGTTAAGCGACTGCCTTTGGCTCAGGTCATGATCCTGGAGTCCCTGGATCGAGTACCGCATTGGGCTCCCTGCTTGGCGGGGAGTCTGCTTTGCCCTCTGACCCTACCCCCTCTCATATGGTTTCTCTCTCTCTCAAATAAATAAATAAAATCTTTAAAAAAAGAAAAAAACAGTTGAAAATATACGTGTGGATCTATTTCTAGACTCTATATTCTGTTTTATTATTTATTCTTTTGCCAACACCTCCTTGAGTGATTACTGCCGCTCAGAGTATGATGTGAAATCAGGTTGTGCAAATCCTCCAATTTTGTTTACCTTAAAAAAAATTGCTTTGGCTATTACAGATCATTTAAATTTCCATATGTGTTTTACAATTAGCTTGTCAATTTCTATAAAAAATCCTGTTGGAATTTTTACTGGCATAGCTTTGAATCTATAGATAAGTTTGGGGACAATTGACATTCCAACTGTATTCAAACTTCCAATTCAGAAATGGTGTATGGCTCTATTTAATTGATGTTCTGTAGTCTTGATTGTAGAAGATTTCCATGTCTTTTGTTGTATTTACTCCAAAGTATTTTATGTTTATCGATGCCATTTTATGTGATATTTAAAATTTTTAGTTTTCTAATTGTTCATTCCTAGTATCACAAAATATAATTGATTTTTACATATTATTCCCCTACCCTTTGACTTTGCTAAATTCTCTTCTTGGTCTGAGCAGATGTTTTGTAGATTATTTAGAATTTTTTAATGTAAGCAATCATATAAATTCACATGCAGATTATTTTATTTCTCCTTTCCAATATTTATGTATTTTATTTCATTTTTATTTTAATTTTATTTGTATTTCATTTTTTTTTAAGATTTTATTTATTTATTTATTTGAGACAGAACGAGAGAGAGAGAGAGCACATGAGAGGGGGGAGGGTCAGAGGGAGAAGCATGTTCCCTGCTGAGCAGGGAGCCCGATGCGGGACTCGATCCAGGGACTCCAGGATCATGACCTGAGCCGAAGGCAGTCGCTTAACCAACTGGGCCACCCAGGCGCCCCTGTATTTCATTTTACTTTACTTTTATTTATTTATCTTATTGTAATGATAGTGTAGTCAAATAAAAGTGGCGGGAGAAAGCATTCTTGCCCAATCTCGGGGGAAAACATTCACTGTTTATTTCACCATCAAGGATGATTTTATTTTTATTTTTTTTAAAGATTTTATTTATTTATTTGAGAGAAAGAGAGACAGAGAGAGAGAGCATGAGTGGGAGGGGAGAGAGAGAAGCAGACTCCCCGCTGAGCAGGGAGCCCAACACAGGGCTCGATCCCAGGACCCAGGGATCATGACCTGAGCCAAAGGCAGATGTTTAACCAACTGAGCCACCCAGGTGTCCCAAGGATGATCTTTTTCTTCCAAGGATGGTTTTAAATGTAGATTCTTTGCAGGGAACTTTCAGGGAACTTTAAAAAAGTTCCCCTGTGTTCCTAGTTTTGCTGAAAGTTTCTTTTAATTAAAAAAATTTATTATTGAAGTATAGTTGACATACAATGTTATATTAGTTTCAGGTGTACAACATAGTGATATGACATTGCTATACATCATTCAGTGCTCACCAGGAGAAGCCTGCCACCATACAATGCTATTACAATATTAGTGACTATATCCTCTGCTGTACTTTTCATTTCTGTGGCTTATTTATTTTATAAGTGGAAGTTTGTACCTCTTAATCCCCTTCACCTGATTTGTCCATCTGTGCATCCACTTCCCCTCTGACAACCACCAATTTGTTCTCTGTATTTAAGTGTCTATTTCTGGAGGGGTTTTTTGTTGGTTCATTTATTTTGTTTTTTAGATTCCACATATAAGTGAAATCATATGATACTTGCCTTTCTTTGTCTGATTTATTTCACCTAACATGATACCCTCTAGGTCCATCCATATTGTCACAAATCGCAAGATCTCATTTTTTATAATAATATAAAAAATATTCCATTGTACGTATATACCACATCTTCTTTATCCATTCATCTGTCGATGGACATTTGGGCTGTTTCTGTATCTTGTAAAAAATGCTGCACTAAACATAGAAAGATAGAGTGCACATAACTTTCTGGATTAGTGTTTTCCTTTACTTTGGGTAAATGCCCAGTGGTGGAATTATTGGATCATATGGTATTTCTACATTTAACTTTTTGAGGAATCTCCATATTGTTTTCTACATTCCCACCAACAGAGCACAAGGGTTCCCTTTTCTTCACATCCTCACTAACATTTATTATTTCTTGTCTTTTCAATACTAGCCATTCTCATGGGTGTGAAGTGATATCTCATCATGGTTTTGATTTGCATTTCCCTGATGATGCATGATGTTGAGCATATTTTCATATACCCATGGCCAGCCGTATCTCTTCTTTGGAGGAATGTCTATTCAGGTCCTCTGCTCATTTTTCAGTTGAATCCGTTTTTTGTTTGTTTTCATTGTTTATTGTTTATTTTTATTTTTTATTGTTTTTAAAATATATTGAGTTATGTGAGTTCTTTATATATTTTGGATATTAACCCTTTATCAGATATATCATTTGCAAATATCTTCTGCCATTCAGTAGGTTGTCTTTTCACTTTGTTGATGGTTTCCTTTGCTGTGCAAAAGCTTTTTATTTTGGTGCAGTCCCAATAGTTTATATTTGCTTTTGTTTCCCTTGCCTCAGGAGACATATCTAGAAAGAAGTTTCGATGGCTGATGTCAGACACATTCTTTCTTGTGCTCTCTTCTAGGATTTTTATGGGTTCAGGTCTCATATTTAGGTCTTTAATCCATTTTGAGTTTTGTGTGTGTGTGTGTGTGTGTGTGTGTTTGTGGTGTAAGAAAGTGGTCCAGTTTCATTCTCTTGCACATAGCTGTCCAGTTTTCCCAAAACCATTTGTTGAAGAGATTGTCTTTTCCCCATTTTTTTTTTTTTAAAGATTTTATTTATTTATTTGAGAGACAGCACATGAGAGGGGGGAGGGTCAGAGGGAGAAGCAGACTCCCTGCCGAGCAGGGAGCCCGATGCGGGACTCGATCCAGGGACTCCAGGATCATGACCTGAGCCGAAGGCAGTCGCTTAACCAACTGAGCCACCCAGGCACCCTTTTTCCCCATTTTATATTCTTGCCTCCTTGTCATAGATTAATTCACCATCTAAGCATAGGTTTATTTCTGGGCCCTCTATTCTGTTCTATTGATCTATGTGTCTATTTTTGTGCCCAGTACCATACTGTTTTGATGATGACAGCATTGTAGCATAGTTTGAAATCTGAGATTGTGATGCCTCCAGATTTGTTACTTCTTTCTCAAGATTGCTTTGGCTATTCAGTGTCCTTTATGGTACAATACACATTTTAGGATTATTTGTTTTAGTTCTGTGAAAAATGCTGTTGGTATTTTGATATGGATTGTATTAAATCTGTAGATTGTTTTGGGGCAACTCAGCCGGTTGGGCATCTGACTTCGGCTCAGGTTGTGATCTCAAGGTCCTGGGATCAAGCCCTGATCTGTTTCTCCCTCTCCCTCTTCCTTTCCCTCTCCTCTGCTTGTGCTGTCTCTCTCTCCATCAAATAAATAAATAAAATCTAAAAAAAGAAATCTGTAGATTGTTTTGATTAGTACGGACATTTGAACAATATTAATTCTTCCAATCCATGAGCATGGTATATCTTTCCATTTGTTTATGTCATCTTCAATTTATTTAATCAAAGTCTTAGAGTCTTCAGAGTTTTGAGAGAACTGCAGTCACCGTGGGCATGCTAGTGGGTGGAGCCGGCACTCCTTCTGGCTGTCTGCAGTGAGTCGTGCCACAGCTGTGAGGACACCAAAAGGGCAGGGCTTGCTCCATGGACAGCTGGCTAAGAGTCGTGGCTGCAGGAACTATGGGTGCACTGTGGGTTTTCTCCCCAGGGCAGGAGTTGCTTTGGAGAGGCACTGGATGGGGGTTGCTGCCGGGTGTGGCATGGTAGTAGGCACTTTGGGGAGGCACCTGGCAGGGGTATACGGGTTGGGTGGAGGGGTGGAGTGGCTCTGCAGGGGAATGAGGGGTGGGGCACTCAGTTGCCAGCAAGGTGGATGCAGAATGTTAGAACTGGCTCCTGCAAGCGTCCAGGTATCTGGGCTGCAGAAAGGCAAGAATGCTAAAGAATTAAAAAAAAAAAAATCATGTATAGATATTAAATTTTGCCAGATGCTCTTTTTACATTTATTGAGGTTATCATGTTTTTTCCGCTTTATTCTGTTACTATGGAGAATTACATTGATTTTTAAATGTTAAATGTCTTTATTAGATTTTGTTTATTTTATAAGATTAGTTGGGAAGTGTTAACCTCCTCTATTTTACAAAAGGGTTTGTGTAATATTGGTGCTATTTCTTCCTTTCAAGCATAGTAGCAGTTACCAGTGAGCCATCTGGGCCTGGAGTTCTCTCTGTTGGAAGGTTTTTAACTACCAATTCCATTTCATTACTAGATGTGTAGTTCAGATTTTGTTACATCTTGTGTTAATTTTGGCAAGTTGTCCTTTTCAAAACAATTCGTCTAATTCTCTTTTTATCTTGATCAGTCTAGCTAAATGTTTGTCAGTTTTGCTGATCTTTCCAAAGAACCAAAAGAAGCACTTGTGGAGCAGATATGAGCCCAACCCACAGAGAAGAGCCCAGACTCTTCCAGGCTCACTGGCCATGGAGTTTCATGCAGAGCCACCCAACAAAGCCCAGCCCAGGTCAGCCAATTGCCAGCCAGTCTGCAGATACAGGAGTGAGAATAGGTGATGATTGTTCCAGTAACTGAATTTTGGAGGTGGTTTGTCAAGCAGCTATAGCTGACTGATACAGTTTATAGGTACTGCACTTCATTTAACCAGTTCCCTACTGATGGACATTCAGCAAAGTGAACTATTCCAAACAAAGCTTGGCTCATCTTTAGAAAGCACTTCTATAAGACTTATCTCTAGAAGAACTGTAGAGTCAATGGTTTTGCACATTTAAACATTTTATTTTATTTTATTTTATTTTTTTAGAGAGAGAGAGAGCATGCACTCAAGTTGGGGGGTGGGAGAGGGGCAGAAGGAGAGGGAGAGAGAATCTTAAGCAGGCTCCATGCTCAGCGCAGAGCCTGACATGGGGCTCGATCTCATGACCGTGAGATCATGACCTGAGCCAAAGTCAAGAGTCGGACGCTTAACCAACCAAGCCACCCAGGTGCCCCATATTTAAACATTTTAAATGATATTCTTGAATTATGCTCATCAAAGCTATGCTGATTCACATTCCCACCAGCAGTTTATAAGCATCTGTGTTTCCTCATAGTTTCCAACAATAAAGGTTAAAATATTTAATTTTCATAGATATAATAAATGGAATATGATATCTATTTAAATATGCATTTCCCTGGGCATTGCAAAGTCTTAATAGTTTCCATGTATGTGTTGGCTGCTTATATTTCTTCTCTGAATTGCCCCTTCATGTTCTTTGTTCACCTCTATAATAAATATTTTGTCTTCTCCTGATTTGTAAGATACCTTTTTTTTAAAGATTTTATTTATTTATTTGAGAGTGAGAGAAGGAGGGACAGTGAGAGAATATAAGTGGGGAGGAGAGGGAGAAGTAGGCTCCCCGCAGAGCAAGGAGCCCTGTGCCGGGCTCAATCCCAGGACCCTGGGATCATGACCCAAGCCGAAGGCAGCTGCTTAACCCACTGAGCCACCCGAGCGCCCCAAGATATTCTTTTTTAAAAAAGATTTTATTAATTTATTTGGGAGAGAGGGAGAGAGAGCATGAGCTGGGGGAGGGGATGAGGGAGAGGGAGAAGCAGACCTCCCTGCTGAGCAGGGAGCCCGATGTTGGGCTCGATCCCAGGACCTTGGGATCATGACCTGAGCCAAAGGCAGACACTTATCCAACTGAGCCACCCAGGTTCCCCTAAGATAGTCTTATATATTCTTCATATTACCCTTTTATCTGGTAAAAATATTACAAACACATTAATTTGAGGTTTTTAAAAAAATTTTATAGTACCTTTTGCTGGAGAGAAGCTTAAAGCAGTTAAATCTGTTCATTGTTTTCTTTACATCTACTAGATTTCCCTAAGAATGATTTTCCCATCCAAAAAGTACTTAAAAAATTCCATCATATTTATTTCTGTTATTTTTATAGTACTTTTTATTGTTTTACAGCTTTAAGTCACTTTAAAGACATTAGTTTTGAGTTATTATTTTGAGTTAAGCATAAGGTTCCTTTTCTGAACAATAGGTAATTTTTCCAACCGTTTTTATCAAATACCCCGTTACTACTTCCTCTTTAATTTGGAATGTCAAATTAAAACTAAATTTTTGAGTTGTTTCTAGAATTTTCATCCTATTCCACCAATTTCTCATAGTCTTCTCTTAATACAATGTTGTTTGATTGCTGATGTCTTAAGCCATATTTTGGTATTTGCAGGCAAAATACTTCCAATTGCTGTTCAGATAACTTTTTTTCTTGGCATTTAAACTTCCAGGTGAACTTAAGAATATTAACATATTCATAACAAAATCTATGTGGATTTTGTTTGGGATTGCATCAAATATATAGGTTAATTTGTGGAGAATCGTAGTCTGACAGCTTTGGGTCATTGCACATGATTTACATCTTGACTTTTAGATGATATTTAGTGAAAATTATTTGGTTTTCTTCGTGTAGGTTTTGCACAGTTCTTGTTAGCTTTAGTCTTAGAGTTTGTTTTTGTTGTTCTGAAGTGAACCTATTACATGAAAATCTTTTTTCTGATGTATGAGGCCAAAACTAAGGTTAATAGCATTTATGATGTGATTCCATTTTTGTGAAGAATATATCTGTGTATATGGATATCTGTATATACAGAAAAATCTTTGAGTATAATTGCTTATTTCATTCTCTCTCTACTAGGTTGACCTCTTCTGGGGTGGAAACCCTATTTTGATGACTTATATGTAACACCTACATAGAGCTGGGAACATATCAGTAGCTCAAAGCACCGTTGTGAAATGAATGAATGAATGAAATAAAGGGATACTGAATGACCTACATAGAAAGGATAAGTATCTTTTCCCTGAGTATATGGAATTATGGATTTCCTTAACTTCTTTCTGTATTTTCTGATTTTTCTCTTGTGATCATGTATTATCTTGTACTTTAAAAAAAATTAGGAGATGATTTTCACTTGGAAAAAGAAGAAAACCATAATGAAAGAGCACCATAGAGTGTATCTCCTACAATACTTGGAATTTTAAAAAATTTATTTTAAAATTCCAGTATAATTAACATACAATGTTATATTAGTTTCAGGTGTTCAGTATAGTGAATCAGCAATTCTATACATTACTCAATGCTCATCACAATAAGTGTACTCTTAATCCCCATCACCTATTTCACCCAGCCCCCCACCCACCTCCCCTCTGCTAACCGTCCATTTGTTCTCTATAGTTAACGGTCTGGATTTTTGTTTGTTTGTTTGTCTCTTTTTTCCTTTGTGTGTTTCATTTCTTAAATCCCACATATGAATGAAATCATATGGTATTTGTCTTTCTCGGACTGACTTCTTTCACTTAAAATAATATTCTCTAGCTCCATCCATGTTGTTGCAAATGGCAAGATTTCATTTTTTTATGGCTGAGTAATATCCTACTGTATATATACACCACATCTTCTTTATCCATTCATCTCTGGATGGTCACTTGGGTTGCTTCCATATCTTGGCTATTGTGAATAATGCTGTAATAAACATAGGGGTGCAGATATCTTTTTGAATTGATGTTTTCATTTTCTTTGTGTAAGTACCCTGTAGGGGAATTACTGGACCACATAATAATTCTATCTTTAATTTTTTTTAAAGATTTTATTTATTTTTTAACAGAGAGAGAGACAGCAAGAGAGGGAACACAAGCAGGGAGAGTGGGAGAGGGAGAAGCAAGCTTCCCGCCGAGCAGGGAGCCCGATGCGGGGCTCGATCCCAGGACCCTGGGATCACGACCTGAGCCAAAGGCAGATGTTTAACCGAGTGAGCCACCCAGGCGCCCCTATTTTTAATTTTTTGAACAAACTGCTTACTGTTTTCCAGCCCAGAGGGGCTGTATAAGTTTGCATTCCCACCAACAGTGCAGGACGGTTCCTTTTTTCTCCACATTCTGGCCAACACTTGTTTGTTGTGTTTTTGATTTTAGCCATTCTGAGAGGTGTGAAGTGACATCTCATTGTGGCTTTGATTTGCATTTCCCTGATGATGAATGATGTTGAGCTAAAATGTCCATATTACCCAAAACAATCTACACATTTAATGCAATCTCTATCAAAATATCAACAGCATTTGTCATAGAACTAGAACAAATAATCCTAAAATGTGTATGGATCCCCAAAAGACCCTGAATAGCCAAAATAATCTTGAGAAAGAAGAACAAACCTGGAGATATCACCATCCCAGATTTCAAGATATACCTTAAAGCTGTAGCAATCAAAACAATATGGTACTAGCACAAAAAGACACATAGATCAATGGAACAGAACAGAGAGCCCAGAAATAAATCCATGATTATATGGTCAATTAGTCTTTGACAAAGAGGGCAAGAATATGCAATGGGAAAAAGGCAGTCTCTTCAACAGATGGTGCTGGGAAAGCTGGACAGCCACATGCAGAAGAATGAAACTGGACCACTTTCTTACACCATACACAAAGATAAACTCAAAATGCATGAAAAAACTAAATGTGAGACCTGAAACCATAAAAATCCTAGAGAAGAGCATAGGCCATAATGTCTCTGACATTAGCCGTAGCAACATTTTTCTAGATATGTCTTCTGAGACAAGGGGAATAAAAGCAAAAATAAACTATTGGGATTACATCAGAATAAAAAGCTTTTTGCACTGCGAAGAAACAACCAGCAAAATGCAAAGACAACCTACTGAATGGGAGAAGATATTTACAAATGACATCATACTACCTGTAAATTTAAAAAAGAGAAACAAATGTGTAGATTCTAAGCATGGCTAGGGAGGCAGGTGGTTCACCCCTCCGGATGACTGGTCATTTTGATTTTAGAGGCTTGGTTTTGCCATCTGAAAAATGGGATTATTTTTGCCTTGCCTTTGCCTGCGTCTAATCCTCCCGGGTTGTGTGAGGACGGGTTTGCCTGTGCTCCTGCAGGGCTCCGGGCCTGAGCTCAGCAAGGGCCAGTGCAGTCAGGAGGCATTAGAGGGGAGCTAGGGAAAGTAATTCTCCAGTCCCTGAGGTTGTTTTACATTATGATGATATATGGTGTATGTGGCTACAAAGCCCGGGCACACTCACAGGGAGGGTGGACCAGGAAGCCCTGAGGGCCGGGCGGGCCACCAGGTCAGTAATATTTGCCACTGGCAGAGGAGAACGCCAACCCCACTCCCCGCCCCCAGAATAGATGACTCTAACCCTGGAGTCCTGGTTTGCATGTCAATAATGAGCCAGGGTACCACTTGGCTGCCTTGAGGACAGAGTGAGACAAGAACGAGAAAGACAAACTAGAAAAATATAAGGGTACCACTTACAGATCTACGCAAGGAAGTATAATTCATCAGCTTAATTTTGCTTTCTCTAGAAACACAGCACAGTGTTCGTATGTTTCTATATACCGGGGGTAGAAAAAAAATTTCTTGGGATGATGATTATCAAGTAATGAAGAATTAATAATAAGCTTCTCAGGAGGAGGACTGAGGCATCGATTACAGCATTTGGCAATGGCGCCCTTTACAACCCTGTCCGGCACCAAGCTGTCACCCCAGGATGATTTCACTCCAATGCGAGCACCTGGGCAGGCGGCTGAGGGTGTGTGACCCGGTGAAGTTGGGCTCTCTCTAAGCCTGGTTACAGGCAGCAGCCGAGGGCCTGCTTAACCTGAAGGCTCCTGGTTTCCTTTCTCAAACATTTTAAGGACAGAGAGTCCTTTATGGGCCCTGTATTTCCCATGCTAGACCAGAGCACAGGGGCAGGGCACCATCCTGGCCTCCACGGATGCTTCCCCTCACACTTAAACACTTTTTTTTAACTGACAATTTTTAGAGCAGTTTTAGGTTCACAGTTAAATTGGGAAGGTACAGAGATTTCTCACATGCTCCCAGCCCAAACACATGCATAGCACTCCCCCATCATTAACATTCCCTGCCGAGTGGCACATTTGTTACAATCGATGAACAGACATTGACATATAACAACCAAAGTCTATTGTTTTTTTAGGGTTCACTCTTGGTGTCGCACATTCTATGGGTTTGGACAAGAATAATGACATGTATCCATCATTACGGTATCATACAGAACAGCTCCCTCGAAATTCTCTGTGTTCCCCTGTTCATCCCTCTCCCACTCCCAAAACCCCTGGAAATCACTGATCTTTTTACCATCTCCATAGTTTTGCCTTTTCCAGAATGTCATATAGTTGGAATCATACAGTGTGTGGCTTTTTCAGATTGGCTTCTTTTACTCAGTAATATGCCCTTAAGTTACTTCCACGTTTTTGCGTGGCTTGATAGCTCATTTCTTCTTAGTTCCACTGTCTGCTTGTACCACAGTTTATTTATCCGTTTACCTACTGAAGGACATCGTGGTTATTTCCAAATTTTGTCCATTATGAATAGAGCTGTTATAAACATCTGTGCGTGGGTTTTGTGGAAACATGAGTTTTCAACTCCGTTGGGCAAATACCAAGGTGCATGATTGCTGGACTGAATGGTAAGGATATGTTTAGTTTTGCAAGAAATTGCCAAATTGTCTTCTGGAATGACCCTCCCATTTGCATTCCCACCAACGATGAAGGTGAACTCCTGTTGCTCCACATCCTTGCCAGCATTTGGTGTTTTTAGGCTCTCAGATTCTGGCCATCCTAATGGTATGTAGTGGTATCTTGCTTCACCTTCCACTTTTTTTATTATGGAAACTATAAACATACACATGAGTAGATGGGAAAGTATGATACTCCCTTCTCCATGTCCCCAACTTTGACCATTATCAATTCACGGCCATTTTGCTTCATTTCTACTTGTACCTCCTCCTCTTTACATGGTCACAGACTGGAGAATTGAGTGTCTTGGGGAGAAATCCCACCTTGTGCAAGATTCCAGGACACAGAGAGCCAGGCTTGAATCGTGACAAGACCATGACCTTGTCAAAGCCAGGGAAAGAGAGAAAACCAGGCTAGAGAGGAAAAACCCCAGAAGCCGCAAGAGCCACCTCCATTTTGGCAAGACAATTAAGGAAAGGAGGAAACAAAAAGCTCAGGAACTCCAGGGAGACAAATTTGGGGTATAACTTAAGGAAAGATGTTCAAAGTACAGAGAATAGTACAGAAAGGTATTCACCAAATGCTGATACCTCAAGGAGGTTGGGGCTGGGGCCAGCACCAGGGGGTTGGGGTCCAAGGACAATTTAGCCTTATATGCAATGATTTAATTACCTATTTCAAAGGGAAATACTTTCAACTTTGCTTCTACTAAGAGCAAAAAAAAAAAAAAAATTAGAGAAAGGCATTTCTCACAATGATGAGCGCCTCCAGAGATGTGTCCAGTTGAAGTTGCTGGACACAGCATGATTACCCAATCTGGACAGTGGAAGAACCACTCGGGAGCTCATTGAAATACAGAGATCATGGTCTACCAGGTCTGGAGGAGGACCCAACAGCTTTTTAAAAAATTTCATAATATTTAAATCTTGACTGGACATTGGATGATATTAGGACATTATTAATGTCCAACAGATGTGTGAAAAAATGCTCAACATCACTAATCATCATGGAAATGCAAATCAAAATTACCGTGAAGTATCGCCCCACAGCTGTTAGGATGGCTATTATCAAAAAACAGGGGCACCTGGGTGGCTCAGGTGGTTAAGCGTCCAGCTCTTGATTTCGGCTCAGGTCATGATCTAAGGGTCGTGAGAAAGAGTCCCACGTGGGGCTCCATGCTGGGTGTAGAGCCTGCTTAAGATTCTCTCTCTCCATCTCCCTCTGCCCCTCCGCCCCAATTTGCACACGCTCTCTCTCTCTCAAAAAAAAAAAAAAAACCCAAAACCAAAAAACTAAAGATGACAAGTGTCAGTGAATAATCGGAATGGAAGTGGAATAATCGGAACCCTTGTGCACTGTTGGTAGAAATGTAAATGGTACAGCTGCTTTAGAAAACAGTACGAAGCTTCTTCAAAAATTATAAAAGAATTGAAATCGAGATCTCAGAGATATCTGCATTCCCATGTTCATGGCAGCATCATTCCCGATAGCCAAGATGTGTAAATAACCTAAGTGTCCATCTATGGATAAAGGAATAAAGGAAATGTGGTATATACATATAGTGAAATATTCAGCTTTTATTTTTATTTATTTTTTTTAAAGATTTTATTTATTTATTGCGAGAGAGAGAGCATGAGAGGGGGGAGGGTCGGGAGGGTCAGAGGGAGAAGCAGACTCCCTGCCGAGCAGGGAGCCCGATGCGGGACTCGATCCAGGGACTCCAGGATCATGACCTGAGCCGAAGGCAGTCGCTTAACCAACTGAGCCACCCAGGCGCACAAATATTCAGCTTTTAAAGAAGGAAATCCTGCCATTTGAAACAACTGGATGGACCTGGAGGACATTAGACTAAGTGAAGTAAGTCAGGCACAGAAGGACAAATACTGCATGATCCCACGTATATGAGGAATCTAAATAGTCTAACATGTATCAGCAGGGAGGGACACTTGGGTGGTTCAGTAGGTTAAGCACCTGCCTTCGTCTCAGGTCATGAACCAGCCCTGTGTCAGGCTCCTTGCTCAGCGGGGAGTTCTGCTTCTCCCTCTGCCCGCCCCCACCCCACTTATGCACGCACGCGCACTTTCTCTCTCTCTCTCTCTCTGTCTCTCTCTCTCTGACAAATAAATAAGATCTTAAAAAAAACCAAACCACGTAGAAGCAAGGAGTAGAAGGGAGGTTGCAGGGGCTGGAGAGAGGAGGAAATGGGAAGTTGCTCTTCAAGAGGTATAAAGTTTCAATTATGCAAGCTGATTATGTTCTAGAAAGCCGCTGTGTAACACTGTCCCTCTAGTTAACAATACTGTATTGTGCACTTAAAAATCTGTTGGGGGGTAGTGCTCATATTCAATGTTCTTACCACAATTAAAAAAAGGAATTATTATAACTATTTTTCCTTAGATGTGGTGATATTCAGGTTATATTTTTTACAAAGTCTTTATCTTTTAGAGATACATGATGAACTATTTACAGGTGGAGTGATATAATGTAGGGAGTTTGTTTCAAAAGAACTAGGTGGGGAGGCAGTAGATGAGGGTACAGATGAAACAAAATTGGCCATGAGTTGATGGTTGAAGCTAGGTGAGGGAGATGTGCAGTTCATTATGCTGTTCTGCTCTATTGGTCTGAAATGTTCTGTAAAAAAAAAATCTCCCCAGGTGATTCTGATGATCGGCCTGAGATGGGAACCCTGGGTTGGCTGATCTGCAGTCTGTTTCCCAGTTAACTGTTCTCCGATCCTGTCCAGGGCACGAGTAAGGAAAATTAGCCAGGCCTGGGCCATGTTCCCACCCCAGTTGGAGGAGCAGGGAGGAGGAGTTGTGAGATACATTCACAAGAAAAGGGTCTGGGGAAAAAATTTCCAGACAGACAGATATGGTCCATGCTATGACCTGAACTGCATTCCACTGGGGCTAGCATTCTGGGTCAAGGTTTCATTGTTCCCTAAATAAATGGCCTCTTTTCCCATAAAAAGATAGGAAGAGACCTGTTTTATTTTGAAAAAATGAAATAAATTTAAAAAATACTTATTAGTTCATCTATTTATTCAACAATTATCTATGGAATTCCTACTCTGTGCCAGACACTGTGCCAAATTCTACTGAAATGGTTATCAAAGTGTGATCCGTAGATCCTTGAGGGTCCCTGAGATATTTGCAAGGTAAAAACTATTTTACAATTTACAATGATTTATGGCAATACTAAGATGTTATTTGCCTTTTACACTCTTTTGATCTTTGTGCTGATGAGAGCAAAAGCAAAGTGTATAAAGCTGTCGATGCCTGGGCACTCACTGAGCCGGGACCCCCAAAGTACTAGTGATCATTGTGTTCTTCATGCCACTAGCTCATAAGAACAACAACAACCCACTTTTACTTAAGAAAGTCTCTAATGAAGCGGTAAAAAGTGTTAGTAAATTTCAGTCATCGAGGACTCATCTTTTGAAGATTTTATGTGACAAACACAGAGCCATCCTGCCACATGCCAGGATGATGGTCTCCCGCTAAGGTGCTCTGCAAGTGTTTACACTGGGAGCTGGATTGGCTCCTTCTTTCTCATGGAATGCTATTTTCACTTCAAAGAAAACCTGACATGTAAAACTATGGTTATTCAGACTTGGGCGTTTGGCAGACATTTTCTCAAAAATAAACAAAATGAGCCTGTCAGGTCAAAGAAAAAAACTGGCAGTATGTGTGGCCGATGATAAAATTCAAGATTTCAAGTTAAATATTAGAGTTTTGGGAAGACTCTACCACCATGAGCTTGACAGCTTCTCAATATTTAAAGGCTTTTCTGATGAGATTAGTGGTGATATTTAAAAATTTGATTTTGGGGGCACCTGGGTGGCTTAGTTGGTTAAACATCTGCCTTCGGCTCAGGTCATGATCCCAGGGTCCTGGGATGGAGCCCCACGTTGGGCTCCCTGCTCAGCGGGGCCTGCCTCTCCCTCTCTCTCTGCCCCTCTACCCGCTCATGCTCTCTCTCTCTCTCTAGTGCTCACACTCTCTCTCTTGCTCACTCTTGCTCTATCTCAAATAAATAGATAAAATCTTCAAAAAAAATGCCAGAAAAAATGACCCACCATCAAGGTACAAAACTATCAACAGAATCAGCTTTTTGATACCAAATAAAAATCTTTCAATATTTTTATTTTGTTCCAATATAAAAACTACTTCAGACAAACAAAAGCTGAGGGAATTTATTACCAACAGACCTTCATCAGAAGACTTGTGAAAGAAAGTTTTCTAGGCAAAAGGAATATAGCATCATGGTATAATAAATAATATATTTGGTCTTTGTCCTCAGTACCTGGCACAGAGCTCCCTAAACCCTTGGGATTTCCTCAGCAATGGGAGTGCCTTTTGTTATTCACATTGAACCTCTTTTGATCACACCTGAGTTTATGTTAATGAGGTGTCTTCATTGTGGGAATTCTCAGGATGGGGCTGGTCACCAAAAAGCCAGAGTGGTTAGAGGGCTGGAATTTCCTGCCCCAACCACAGACCTCCAAGGAGGGAAGGGGGATGGAGGTTGAGCTCTACAAAACTCCTGCACAATGAGACTTAGGGAGCTTCCTGGGTGGTGAACACATCAAGGTGCTGGGACAGCACCAAAGAGGGCATGAAATCTCCATACCCTCCCCCCATCATCTCCCACCCTATGCAGCTCTTCCTTTGGCTCTTCCTGAGTTGTATCCTTTATAATAAATTGGCAAATGTACATATTTTCCTGAGTTACATGAGCTGTTCTAGGAAATTATCGACTGGGGGGGTCATGGGAATCCCAAAATTTGTAGTTAACTGGGCAGTGTGTGGGTAGGCTGGGTACGCCTTTTGCAGTTGGCATCTGAAGTGGAAACTGAGCCTTAACCTGTGGGGTCTTTGCTGATTTAAGGAGTTAGTGTCAGAATTGAATTCAGTTGGTGTCAGAGAAGTTGATGCAAAACTGTGAAATCATAAATTTAAAAAGTAATTTTTTAGTAAAAATATTTTATATGTGCTAACATATTGTGGGTTTATTATTGTTACTTTTAAGGGAATTAATAAACATATATGTAAATTCTGTTTCAATTTATAGTAAATATCAATTGATAAACCAACATAAACAGAAGGTCTTTGGTATCCTCGATAATTTTTAAGCATGTAAAGGGGCTGAGACTGATATATTTGAGAATGCTGCTCTAAAAAAACAGAGATGAAGGAGGCAAAGGACTGGAAACAACATACATTGTCATCAACGTCTTCATCTTCATCATCCGCCACTGAATCATCACATGATTCTGCTGTGCCGAGCACTACCTGAAGCTCTTCCCGTGCATCATCTCATTGACTCCTCTCATTCACTCTGTGAGATGAGTGTGATTGCCATCACCCCATTTTCCAGATGAGGACAGTAAGTCTCAGAAAGGTCTGGTAACTTCCGCAGGGTCCCATAGCAGGAAGGGGTAGATGCCAGGTCTGTCTGATTCCAGGGCATCACTTACGCTCTGGTCTTAGAGTAGGAGACTGGCACCTGTGGAGTTGAAGGTAATATGGGCTTCCCACTCATTTATTCCTTCTTTGGTAAATATCAGTATCAGTGTATGCCTTCTGTGCCTTAAAAGAGCCTAAACTGTTTTGGACATAACAGTTCAGATGAAACATAGACGCAAGCACTCAAGTACATACACCAAACCCTGGCGTACTCGGATAGCTTCATTTCTCTGGAAAAGAAAGGACCCTTTGGGACCAGCTCCCTTCTCCACCACCCTGGGAGTTACAAGGGCCCCCATTATGAAGTCAGGCCCCCATCAGAACTAAAGGCCATCAACACACTAGCATCTGTGGTCCTGGCTTGTTCTTGGGCTCACTGTCCCCTGAGGAATGGGTTTCTAAGAGGAGCTAACCAGACCTGGCAGAAGATGCTGAAATCCCCATTCACAAAGGGCCTGGGGACAAGCCCCCGACGACAGCTCTATTAAGTGCAGTGCCGCCCAGGAGAGGCCCTCATAGGGGGAGCAGGGCCCTGGAAGGAAATATGCCCAACCCGAAGAATCAGCGTGCTAGCAACCACAGGCGTGTTCCCATGGAATTGCGACACCTGCTTGAAGCCCAGGGACCTCAGCTCCCGCTAGAGACGGGAGACCCAGATCTGAGAAACAAATGGCCTCCTCTGGAAACCCATGTGCTTCCCCGGGCTGCTCACAGCTTTTCCCCTGATACCTCGATGCTGTGCGGGAGATGTGACTGCCTATTCCCTGCTGTCACGGGACAGCTCCGCATGTGCCTCCTTCCTGAGCTCCGCCCGGCCCCACCCGGGAAGCCTCCATGCAGAAAACTCAGCAGTTCCCCGGGAGACACTCTACACCCGGTTGAGGGTCCGCACAGGTGGGTCTTACCCTTCAGACTGAGCCTTTCCAAGCGCAGCGAGAGAGAGGATTTTGTGTGTGCTACAGGAAGGCAAGTTTTGCCCTCATTTTGTTTTGCTTTTTGCTTAATAGCTACTACTGTAGCAATAATGTTTCCTTCCTTTTGCTCCTTCTTTCTAAATATTGAATATCTAAAACTGCCACTTCTCATAGACATGAAGGGTATGAAGAACTGTCTACCTGCCATCCTGCCTAAGAGAGAATACGACGCTGTGTGGCCGCCCCACTCCCACTCCCTCAACCCCACCCGCGGTGTCTGCTCTCCTGAATCATGTGCCTCTCACGAGGATGACTCTTCTGAGCTTCACCTCACACCTCACTTGTTCAGTTTGGGCTGGTTTTGATTTCTAGAAATGGATTCCCGCTCTCCGTACTCTACCATGACTTCTCTTTCTTCGGCAATGTAATACATTTTGTATCCTAGAGGTTATATGCTTATTTTCCTGTGGCATTAGATAAAAATATACATAACTAGCACATAAGCTCATGAGTTCATGGACATTATTGCTAAATTAAATCTTTTTTTTTTTTTAAAGATTTTATTTATTTATTTGACAGAGAGAGACACAGTGAGAGAGGGAACACAAGCAGGGGGAGCTGGAGAGGAGAAGCAGGCTCCCCGCTGAGCAGGGAGCCCGATGTGGGGCTCGATCCCAGGACCCTGGGATCATGACCTGAGCCAAAGGCAGACGCTTAACGACTGAGCCACCCAGGTGCCCCAAATTAAATCTTTACATTAAAAAATATGAGCTGAGTAAGATTTAAAAAACACCAAGTAAATATTAGTACAGGTGGCAAATGGATATGGCAGGAAAAAAAGTGATCCCATTGGAATGTGAATAAAGTTCAGGAAACATGGTTTTAAGTAAAGACAGATACATCTAAGATTGCTCTGGATTTTTGGAATAGGCCTGACCCCAGTAGTCTCCTCTATAAGCCAGGGCCCCCTGTCACAAGCCCTACCTGGGCACAAGGAGAAGGTGGTTGGGTCCATGCTTACTCCTTGCCTGCTTCAGGCCACTTTCGGCCAGCCAGCTCGGCGGCCTCTTTCCTCCCTGGTCTCTGCTCCCTGCCTGGGACTGCTCCACAGTGTGGCCCTGCTCTCAGCTCCTCCATGCATGGCCCGGGCCAACCCGCGCAGCCCACCTTAGATCAAGCTTTCTTCCAGGGCTCCACTCACTCAGGTGGGAGACTGCATTCACCGCCCCGTTCTTTACCACGCTTTCTGCCACATAACCGCAGTGCCCTCTCCTGCTGCCCCTGGGTGGGCCACAAGATCTGTGTTGGCTAACAGAATGAGGCTGAAGTCACAGTGTGCCCATTCTGAGCCTACGCCTCAAGGGGTCCTGCCGGTCTGCTTGCTCTCTTGTGAACTTCTGCCATCGCTGGTCCTAGGTGGAAGATGAGAGACATGAGCCATCTGAGCCGAGCCGACCCAGCTAAGGTGCTCCGGCCGGGCACCACCATAGCAGGGCCCCAGCTCACCCACAAACTCATGACGAATAAGAAATGACCGTTCTTTCAAGCCACTGAGCTTCGGGGTGGCTTGGTACCCGGCAACAGCTAACTGGTACGTGGCTAAGGAGCATCTGGCTCCAGCCCTCGTTCAGTGGCCGTGCTCTACCCAGACCTAGAGCAGGAAATGCTTCCATAAGGGACTCGAGCATGTCCACACTTTCACAAACGTGCCCCGTGGCTGGGCCAGCATTAGCCTGCCTAGTGGCAGGGAGCGGGGACAGTGAGGGCAAAAGGAGCCCTTTTCGCTCAGTCCCAGGAACAAGTGCCCGCTCTCTTCCACAGCCTGCATGGTCCTTGACCATCTGCTTCTCAGCAGACAGTCCTGCTGGTGGGGACTGGAGCTGAGGCAGGGTAAGAGGCTGGGGCCGTGCGGTGTCCTGGGGATGCCAGGTGAGGCCTGGTGACATGCCCCTGCCTGGGACAGAGAACTGGAATCCTCATGTCTGCCAGATTCTAGAGCCCTCTCTGGGTCACAGGTGGGTATTCTTTCTGGGTGACCGTCCATCTCTTTTCTGGGCTCCTTGAAGATCAGCCCCGAATGTTAACATGGCCCTTCTCCCCAGGACGCCATGCCCCTGAGCTGCTTTCAGCCTGTGCGTTGGTGAGCTGAAGCTTACCTGCCTGACGGCTGCTTGGCTGGAGGACCATGTGAGCCCTTCTTCAAACATTGGGGTGTTTGCACTCATCTTCTGTCACGGCTCTGCCCATTTCTCCACAAGCAGGGGCAAAGTTACCTGCAAGGTCGAGAGCTCCCGGCTCTTGTTCTGAGTACTGGCTCTGTAAGGGGACGAGGTGTGTTGTAGGACATTTTGCCACGTTTTAGCCACCCAGCATCCACTCCCTGGTCCTAATGACATTGATTTCATTCTGGCGAATCTCCTCCGTCCCGCTGTGGGAACCAGAGGAGCCAGGGCCTCCCTCTCCCAGCCCTGGGACAGCCAGGGCTTGGGCCCCTGAGCAGCTCCACTAATCCGACCTTGTCCTGGAACTGGGAGCTAGGGACAGGGACGCTGAAGGGGCAGACGGCGCCTGTGTGAGCCAGGCTGGGAGCTCACTCCTTCTGTTCACTCCCCCCAATCCCACTCAGCCCTGGTAACACTGTCCTGACTTCTAACCCTTTAGATGAGTGTCACCTCTTTTTAAGCTTCATACAGATGGACCCACACAGGATGTGCCCCCCCACCCCCCGCCCCGCCCCGGGTCTGGCTTCTTCCATCCAGTGTCAAGTTACCTCAGATGGTATTTTCCTCAGAGCTGGCTACAGAATTGGTGGGACCCAGTGCAAAATGAAATGCAGGACCCCTTGTTCAAAAATTAAGAATTTGGAAATAGTGACAGTGGAGCCTAAGTCAAGCCTGGGGCCCTTCTGAGTGCCTGTGGGAGCCTCTTAGCCACATGCCCATGAAGCTGGCCTTGATGTCAGTCATCTCTTTGCTTGTGCGTCCCCTCCTTGGGAGCAGAGGCTGGTCTGATGGGGATGGTGTGGCTGCTGTGAATGGAGCGTGGAAAAGTGGGTGTTTCTTCAGGACTTCCATCGGAGCCTCACAGAGGCCCTGAGGCCCGCAGGGCTGGCGATCATTATAAGCATCAGGCCACTTCATAGATTAAGAGCCCAGACTAAAGATGCCTCGGGACCACCCCAGTCCCACAGTGAGTGCAGGGGCTGAGGCTCAACCCCAGGCCCTCTGACTCTAGAGCCCCCTCTTGCCATTAAGCCATGCCCAGCTCTGCTTGAGACCCTGCTATGTGCCAAGTGCTAGACTTAGGGTAAAGGGAAAAAAGACTTCTTGCCCACAGGAACTTACAATCCTAATGGAAAACAAAGGACTTACATGCATTGAAAATTATTATTAACCAAAACATTTCTTCCTTCAAGGGGGTCTTGTAGCTGCAAAAACTACAGGTGCTCTCTGTGTCTCCAGGAAAGAGGAATCAGTTGGCGAGGTCTGTGGGAGGACAGGAGACTAAGGGCAGGCAGATGTCCCCAGAACGCTGAAGGCTGAAGAATGGGACCCCAGCCTGGCTCACACAAGCGCAGGGCCAGGGTCGCTAGCTCACAGGCCCAGGACAGAGTCTGCATAGTGGAGCAGGTCAAGGGCCCAATCCCTGGCTGTCCCAGGGCTGGGAGAGGGAGCCCCCGCCGCCCCTGGTTGTCACGGTGGGAGGGAGGAAATTCACCCTCTGTGTTTCTAGAAATGTTCTATTTTCTTGATCTGAAAGCTGGTTATATAGGTATGCTGACTTCATGAACATTCATCAAACTATGCACAGGATGTGTGCATTTTTCTGCATGAACGTTACACTTCAATACCAAGTTAAGAGACAATTGGTGAAAGGGCCTGTGTGTAGTCAAGGGACACATGGGGTGCTGTGTTTGACCCACCTTTGGGTGCTCAGAGAAGGTTTCCCAGAGGAGGGTCTGAAGAAAGTCCTGAAGGAGGGAGCAAGCGTTCCTTGTCAAGGGGAGATATGCCTGTAATTTGAGAGCTAAGCAATGCGCGGCACAGGGGAGCATGGGTTTGTAGGTGAGATTGGCTTTGCCTCTGAGCTTGAGGAGCTGGACAGGGCAAGAGGCACAAAGGCCAGCCTGTGTGGGCCTCCTAGGCCTTCTGGAGGCCTAGGATGGTCAGGTTGCCACGAATAGTTCTGAACTTAAGACTCCAGTTCAGGGGTGGGATAGATGGGGAGGGCAACGGGAGGCAGGGAGACGCTGCCGAAAAGGCCACCAGACTCTTCTAGGTGAGCAGTGATGGTAGCTGGGGCTGGTGGAGTGTAGAATAGGGAATGAATCCCAGAGACCTCTTTTTTCAAATGGTACGTTTGGGGGTTTTAACATACAATGACAAGTTCTTTGACATTTGTCCCATCAAGAGAGTGAGTCTAATTGCCCACCTCTTTTTTTTTTTTTTTTTTAAGATTTTATTTATTTATTTGACAGAGACACAGCGAGAGAGGGAACACAAGCAGGGGGAGTGGAGGAGGGAGAAGCAGGCTTCCCGCGGAGCAGGGAGCCCAATGCGGGGCTCGATCCCAGGACCCTGGGATCATGACCTGAGCCGAAGGCAGACGCTTAACGACTGAGCCACCCAGGCGCCCCGAATCGCCCACCTCTTGCACGTGGGCTGGCCTCAGGGACTTGGGATGAACTGGAAGTGACCGAAGGAGAGCTTAAAAAATTCCCAACACCCAGGCCAGATCCAAGCATTGATATTCTTTCAAGCTCTCAGTGTTCAGCTGAAGTTGAGAATCTAACCTAAGACCAAACCTAAGATGCCCTCCCATTTCTCCCACTTCCCCGCCTCCAGCTTCCTTTCGTCCTTGTGCCCTCGTTTCCATCTTGGGGTCCTGGCCCACGAAAGTGAAAGTGATGCTGTTCTGCGGCAGGGATTTGAAATCAGTGCTTTAGTCCCCGCTGCCCGAGGTGTTTATTTTGAAAGCAATGTAGGTAAGTGGATGTGGAGGGAGAGCAGGGAGGCTCCCACGGGTGGGAGTGTGAAGAGGATTGCCAGATCGAATACAGGAGGCCCAGTTAAAGCTGAATTTCAGATAAACGACAAATTTGTTTTTAGCACACATGGGTTCCAGATTGTACATGGACGTAATAGAAAATTATGTATTGTTACCTGAAATTCAAATTTTACTGAGTGTTCTATATTTTTATTTGTGAAATCTGGCAACCCTAAGTGTGAAGCCAGGTCAAGGTGATATTCGGGCTTCACCTGGGGACATCTATAGATTCCTGAGTCCTTCAACAGCAGGGTAGGATATACCTCAGAAATCCTCAGGTCACTGCCCTTGTTGGGGCAAAGCGAAGCTCCAGGACAGGAATTAATAAATCCAAAACAGGCTGTTCTTGAGTTGCACAATATTGTGTTAACTAAACCCAACATGTTGGTGCTGTGTCCTTGCTTTGCTGCAATAAACATTTGCATGCACGTTTTTATGTCGACATAAATGTTCAGATCTGCTGGGTGATGCCTGGCAGTATGATTGCTGAGTTGTATGTTAAGTCTGTGTTTAACTTTGTACAAAAGGGTCAAACTGTCTTCCAAAGTGGCTGTACCATTTTGCATCCCCATCAGCAATAAGAGAGAGTTCCTCTTGCTCCATATCCTAGCCAGCTATTGGTATCGTCTCTTGCTTGGATTGTAGCCATTCTAATAGGTGTGTAGTAGTGTCTCCTTGTTATCTTAACTTGCACTTCCCCAAGGACAAATGGTGTTGAGCATCTTTTTATATGCTTTTTGTTATCTGTATATCTTTGGTGAAATGTCTGTTCAGATCTTTGGCCCATTTTTAAACTGGATTGTGTGTTTTCCTATTGCTGAGCTTTAAGAATTCTTGATGCCTTCTAGATACAAGTCCTTTATGAGATACATGGTTTAAAAATATTTTTCTCCTGGTCTGTGGCTTGTTTATTCCCCTCATGCTTTCAACAGTGTATTTTGAAGAGCAAATGTTTTTAATTTTGATAAAGTACAATTCATTAATTTTTTTCATTGCCCAAATCATGGTCATATGGATTTTTTTGTGTTTTCTTTCTAGAAGTTTTATTGTTTTGTATTTTGCATTTAGGTCTGTGACTTTTTGTTATCTGTATATGAGTTAATTTTGTGTAAAATATGAGGTAGGTATAGTGTCTTTTTTTTTTTTGCAAATAGACATCCAGCTGTTCTAGGATCATTTATTGGAAAAAGCGATTCTTTCTCCATTGAATCGCCTTTGCATCTTTGTAAAAACTCCGTTGGCTGTATTTGTATGAGACTATTTCTGGGCTCTCTACTTGCCCCACTGATCTGTGTGCCCACGCCTTTGCCATTTCCTCACTGCTGGGATTACTTTAGCTTTACAGCTCAATATACTCCTGTAGTATATCTTTTTAAAAAATATTTATTTATTTATTTATTTATTTATTTATTTATTTATTTATTTGATGTAGTGTTCCATGATTCATTGTTTGCGTATAACACATATCTTTGACTTCAGGTAGTGTGAATATTTTTCAGGATGAGGGACCCACTTGAATGCACTCAAGAAGAAAAGGAGATTTGATTGAAAGGAACCAGGGACTTCTCAGATTGCTGCAGGCTAGCGGGTCACCTGTCCTCCCAAGAGTGGTACTGGGCTGAGTCAAGACCAGCCCTAATGGCCCAACATCCCTGCAGCCTCCCCCGCCTTTGTATCACTCTCCACTCTCTGCGGGCCTGTCTCAGCACCTCTGGCCCCAACGCCTCAGCCTACCCTCAACATGGACCGACCTCTCATAAACCCCGCGGACCTGTGTTCTTATCTAGTACACAGTTTTGTTTTGTTTCTTAAGTTGCCGATATTTTAAAATTGGGTGATTTCACAAAGAAGTTAAGAAATCGGCTTCTCCTGGAGAGTGGGATCATGCTGGGCCTGAATCCCATGAGTAGGCTGGAGCTAAGTAGCAGTAGGTCCCTGAGATGAGCTGGATCTCTAGTTGGCCACCTCCCCCAGCCCTACCCACCCCCCCCCTTGCTCATTTAGGGAACGGTCTGTCCCCTGCAGACCTGAGTGTACAATCTCTGGCCTCAGGCTCAGGGTTCCAGTCTGACAGAGAGATCCAAGCAGAGCAGCCCATTGAAATACCCTCCCCACAGTGACTGAGCAGTGGAGTGTGGCAGCCAGGTCTCTGCAGAACTTGTAATGCCCCAGGTGCTGATATGCTTGAAAGCCATTGTGAAGGCCATGCCTCCCATCTTATCACTGGGCATGGTGGGGATCCTATCAGGCCCGTTCCTGGGAGGCGTAGGACTCCTTGGATGGCCATCTTTGGCTTGAGGACTCCTCAAAACAGCCTTGTTGAACTTTCCTTAGAACTGTATTGCAGTGTTAGGTGTTTCTACCCAAACTTCTTTTCTGGGTATAAATTTCGTACATGTTGATCTTGTTTTGGCATCTGCTTCTCGGAGGACCAGGTTTTAACACAGAGGCGGGGCTCACTCGGCAGGTATGACAGAAGCAGATTCTTGGAGAAGGGGCTGTGGGTGTGGGGAAAGCAGAGACCTTGACCAACAGGCTCACTCCACCCTGTCATTTGCTGGTAAAGGATAGAATTGGATTGGACCACAAATCTCCCCAGTCCCATCCTGGCTTCTTTCTTCCCCCGTGTTGAAACCATTCTGAGTTGGAAAGGCTCAGAGAAACCGCAGGGCCTGAAGTGGGGAGGTGGGAAGCACAGCCATCAAGCCTAAAGACCCAATTTGCCAACCAAATGCCCCAACTAACCATCTTTACCAAACTCCTGTGAGTACATGAGGTATCACAGACATTTACTTGATTTTTCGGTCACGCAGCATCCCTCGCTCTCCTTTGGTACAGGGCCTGAGCTTCCGGGGTGCATGGTGTTGGGTGCTAGTCCAAATTTCACTGTCCTCGAGCCACGTTATTGGCTCAGGACAGGGCATGTGACCCAGTTCAGAGTCTATGGGATGCTCTGAGCCTTTGGCTGGGAAAACCCGGAGACTGATGCTTCTCTTTCTCACTCAGAGCAGACAGAGTTACCCACTTGACCCTAGAGGTTGGGAGCCTGGAGCTCCCAGACAGCTGAGAATGATGTAGATGCAACAGAAGGCAGGGCTCAGAGAAGAGAAAGCAAGCCCAACTGTTGTTGTTGAAGCCACTTAATCAAGCCACACCTGAAAGCTGACCCACTCCTGAACTTTTCAGTATTAAGAGCCAATAAATTGTCTTTTAAATTAAGGCAGTTTGTAACACATTTGCAACTTAATAAATCCTAATTGACACAGGCATTTGATCATCCACTAAGTGGATCATTTAGGACTCTCATCTTTCTTCTTCTGGTATTACTTATCATTTTATGGTTGGCTAACTTCTACACCAGGGAAAGGAGTAGGTTAAAAAAATAAAAATTTTGAAAAGGCAAGGAATATCCAGGCTCCTGGGGGCCAGCAGCTCTTGTTGAAGCCCTGAAGCTTATAGTGGGCATTTGAGGGTTTGCCTGCATAGCATCCTCTCCTATGTCTTCAGATTTTCTTTGGGAAGACACCTCATACCCGTAATCATTATGTTTGGAATGGAGTTGACCCATCCCCTCCTCTTGGGCTCTAGCTGTGGACAATGAAGCCCGCCGATCTAGGAAGAAAGAGGTATCTTCTTCCCAGAGTACATTGATGACTTGGAATGTTGGGACCCTCCATGTTTAAGGAAACTGCTTCAGAATAAAGCCAGTGCAGAAGAAAGCACAAAGAGGAGCAGAAAGACCTGTCCATGATGCTATATATTGAGCTCCTGGGTCTAGCCTTATCTGAAACTATCACTGAACTTTTCAGTTACATGAGGCAACAAAGCTCATTGTTTCTTTGTGTTTTTTTTTTAAGATTTTATTTATTTATTGGAGAGAGAGAGAGAAAAAAAGAATGAGTGGGGGAGGGCCAGAGGGAGAAGCAGGCTCCCCACTGAGCAAGGAGCCCGATGTGGGGCTCCATCCCAGGACCCTGGGATCATGACCTGAGCCGAAGGCAGACGCTTAACCGACTGAGCCACCCAGGCGCCCCTCATTCTTTCTTTCTTTCTTTCTTTTGGAAAATATAACATAAAATCTATGATTTTAGCTATCTTTAAGTGTACAATTGAGTGGCATTGAGTGCATTCACAATGTTGTATAACAACATTTAACTAATGTTGTGTCACCACTAGTTCCAGAACTCTTTTATTATTCCAAACAGAAACTAACCAGTGAGCAATGACCCCCATCTCCCTTTCCCCCCTAGGCCTTGGTAACCTCTCATCTACTTTCTGTCTCCATGAACTTACCTGCTTTCGATATTTCATATAAGTGGAATAATACTATATTTGTACTTTTCATCTGGCTTAGTTCACTTATGTTTTCATAATTTCATATTTATTTTACATTATTTCATGTTTTCAAGATTCATCAGTGTTGCAGCATGTATCAGAACTTAATTCCCATTATGATGATTAAATAATGTTCACATGCATATGTATACACACAGTATAAATACACACACCACATTTTGTTTATCTATTTATCTGTTGATGGAAACTTGATTTTTTTTTTCACCTTTTGTCTGCTTGAGGAATGCTGCTATGAACATAGATGTATTTGTTTGAGTATCTGTTCTCACTTCTTTGGGGTGTATGTCTAGGAGTGAAATTATTGGTTCATATGGTAACTCTACATTTAACTTTTTTTTTTAAGATTTTATTTATTTATTTGACAGAGAGATAGCACAAGTAGGCAGAGAGGCAGGCAAAGGGAGAGGGAGAAGCAGACTCTCCACTGAGCAGGGAGCCCGACGTGGGGCTCGATTCCAGGACCCTGGGATCATGACCTGAGCCGAAGGCAGCCGCTTAATCGACTGAGCCACCCAGGCGCCCCTACATTTAACTTTTTGAGAAACTGCCAAACTTTCCCATAGCAGCCATAACATTTTATATTCCCGACAGCAATGACAGAATGTTCCAGTTTCTCTACATCCTTGCCAAAACTTGTTATTTCCTCTTTCCTTGCTTTCTTTTTTCCGTTCCTCCTCCTTCATAGTATTCATCCTAGTGGCCTTGAAGTGGTATCTCATTGTGGTTTGGACTTGCATTTCCCTAATGGTTAGGGTCAGTGAGCGTCTTTTCATGTGTTTATTGGCCATTTATACCATCTTTTTTGGAGAAATGTCTATTCAAGTCCTTTGCCAATTTTTGAATTGTTTTCTGTTGTTATTGTTGAGTTGTAGGAGATATATCTTTATCTCTCTCTATAACCTTATAGAGAGAGATAAATGTAGGTATAGGTAGATATTCTTTTTTTTTTTTATTTTTATGTTAATCCCCATACATTACATCATTAGTTTTAGATGTAGTGTTTCACGATTCATTGTTTGTGCATAACACCCAGTGCTCCATGCAGAATGTGCCCTCCTCAATACCCACCACCAGGCTAACCCATCCTCCCACCCCCCTCCCCTCTAGAACCCTCAGTTTGTTTTTCAGAGTCCATAGTCTCTCATGGTTCGTCTACCCCTCCAATTTCCCCCGCTTCATTCTTCCCCTCCTGCTACCTTCTTCTTCTTCTTTTTTTCTTAACATATATTGCATTATTTGTTTCAGAGGTACAGATCTGAGATTCAACAGTCTTGCACAATTCATGACGCTCACCAGAGCACATACCCTCCCCAGTGTCTATCACCCAGTCACCCCATCCCTCCCACCCCACCCCCCACTCCAGCAACCCTCAGTTTGTTTCCTGCGATTAAGAATTCCTCATATCAGGGCGCCTGGGTGGCTCAGTCGTTAAGCGTCTGCCTTCCGCTCAGGTCATGATCCCAGGGTCCTGGGATGGAGTCCCGCGTCGGGCTCCCTGCTCAGCGGGAAGCCTGCTTCGCCCTCTCCCACTCCCCCTGCTTGTGTTCCTGCTCTCGCTGTGTCTCTCTCTGTCAAATAAATAAATAAAAAATCTTTAAAAAAAAAAAAAGAATTCCTCATATCAGTGAGATCATATGATACATGTCTTTCTCTGTTTGACTTATTTTGCTCAGCATAATACCCTCCAGTTCCATCCACGTCGTTGCAAATGGCAAGATCTCATTCCTTTTGATGGCTGCATAATATTCCATTGTATATATATACCACATCTTCTTTATCCATTCATCTGTTAGGTAGATATTCTTGATATTAAACCCTTATAAGATATGATTTGCAAATATTTCCTCCCTATATTGTCTTTTCATTCTCTTGATAGTGTCATTTGTTGCATAAAAGTTCTTAATTTTGATGAAATCAAATATACCTATATTTTTTTTGTGGCCTGTACTTTTGGTGTCATAGTTAAGAAATTGCCAATTCCAAAATCATGAAGATTTTCCCCCATGACTTCTTCAAGGAGTTTTAAAGTTTTAGGTCTTATGTTTAGGTTTTATTCATTTTGAGTTAATTTTTGTAGATGGTGTAAGGTCAGGGTCCAATGTCATTCTTTTGCATGTGGACATCCAGTTTCTCTAGTGCCATTTGTTGAAGTGACTGTTCTTTCCCCATTGAATGATCTGGGAACTCCTGTCAAAAATCAATTTACCATATATGGGAGGGTTCATTTCTGGGCTCTTTATTCAGTTCCATTGGTCTATGTGTTTATCCTTATGCTAGTAACAGTGTTTTGATTACTGTAGATTTGAAGTAAGTTTTGAAATCAGGAAGTGTGAGATCTTTTCCAACTTTGATCTTTCTCAAGATTATTTTGGCTATTGAGGGTCCCTTGGAATTCCATGTGAAATTTAGGATGCGTTTTTCTACTTCTGCAAAACATGTCATTGGGATTTGATAGGGATTGCTTTGAATCTATAGATTGCTTTGAAGAGCATTGTTTTATTAATCTTCTTGGGCTATGATCCCAATATACCACAGATTGGGTGGTTTAAGCAACAAGAATTTATTTTCTCAGAGTTTGGGAGGCTAGAAGTTCCTGATCAAGCAAGTTCAGTTTCTAGTGACAGATCTTTTCCTAATTTACAGATGACTGCTTTTTCACTGTGTCCTCACATGGCCTTTCCTCAGTGTGTATGAGGAGAGAATGAGCTTTCTGGTGACTCCTCTTGTAAGGACACTAATCCTATTGGGTGGGGCCCATTCTTATGACCTCACTTAACCTTAATTACTTTCACAAAGGATCTCTCTCCAAATTCAGTACCTTGAGGGTTAGGTCTTCAACATAATAATTTTGGGGAGACATTCAGTCCATGACAATTCTCATGACCCTGAGATCCCGACCTGAGCTGAAACCAAGAGTTGGATGCTTAACTGACTGCATCACCAAGGCGCCCCTGTATTTACACTTAAATTATTGATAAAGAATGACTTAATTCTGCCAAATAGCTATTTGTTTTTGTGTATCTTTTTTTTTTTAAAGATTTTATTTATTTATTTGAGAGAGAGAGAATGAGAGACAGAGAGCATGAGAAGGAGGAAGGTCAGAGGGAGAAGCAGACTCCCTGCTGAGCAGGGAGCCCGATGCGGGACTCGATCCCGGGACTCCAGGATCATGACCTGAGCCAAAGGCAGTCGCTTAACCAACTGAGCCACCCAGGCACCCTGTTTTTGTATATCTTTTATGTTTTCTGTTCTTCACTTCCTACATTTTTGTATTTATTAGATTATTTTGTAGTGTATCATTTTGATTCTCTTCTTTCCTTGTTTGTATACATTTTGGTTATTGTCATAGTACTTGCCTTGTGAACTATAATTAACATCTTAAACTTATAACACCCCAGTTTGAATAAAACCAACTTAGTTCCAATAGTATACACTGGGCTCCTCTACAGTTTTGCCCTTCTCCTTTATATTGTTATTGTCCCAGATCACATTTCTATACATGGTGTGCCCTATTAACATAGATTTATTATGATTGTTTTATGCATTTATCTTTTAAGTTGTAGGTGAAAAAAGAAGAATTACAAACCAAACCTACAATGATACTGGTTTTTATGTTTACCTGTGTAGTTACTACTTTTATCAGTGTTCTCTATTTCTCATATGACTGAGTTACTGTCTAGTGTTCTTTTATTTCAGCCCAACAGACTCACTTTAGCAATTCTTGCAAAGCAGGTCTACTAGTAAGCAGGTCTACTCCTTCAGCTCTTATTTATCTGGAAATGTTTTAATTTCTCCTTCATTCTTGAAAGATAGATTGTCCAATATAGAATTCTTTGTTGAGAGGTAGTTTTTCCCTTTCAGGACTGAATATGCTCTTTGGCCTCCATGATTGCTGATTAGAAATTATCTGTTAATCTTACTGAGGATTCCTTGTATATGACAAGTCACTTGTTACTTGTTGCTTTCAAGACTGTCTTTTTGTTTTTATGTTTTGACAATCTGACTATAATGTATCTCAGTTATACACATCTCTGAGTTTATCCTGCTTGGAGTTGCTTAGTCCTCTTGGATGTGTGTATTCAAATCTGTCATCAAATTTGGGAAGTTTTCTGCCATATTTTTTCAAAATTTTTGGTCACTTTCTTTCTTCTCCTGGAACTCCTGTTGTGCAAATGTTGGTATGCTTAGTGGTGTCCCTCAGGCTCATAGGCTCTGTTCCTATCTCTTCACGTTTTTTTTCTTTCTGTAACTGACTGGATAATTTTGAGTGTCTTACATTCAAGTTTGCTGATTATTTCTTCTGCCTGCTCAAATCTGCTTTTTGGCTCCTCTAGTGAATTTGTTATTTTATTTTTTGTTTATTGTATTTTTCAGCTCTAGTGTTTCCATTTTGTTCCTTTTTATAATTTTGATCTCTTTATTGCCATTCCCTATTTGTTCATACATTGTTCTTGTGGTTTCCTTTAGTTCTTTGTCTATGATTTCCTTCAGCTTATTAAGTATATGTAAGACAGTTGATTTAATGTCTTTGACTAATATTTCCAATGTCTGGGCTTCCTTAGGGATGGTTTCTAATTATTGTTTCTTCTGTGAATTGGCTTTACATCCTTGTTTTTTGGAATGTTTTATAATGTTTGCTGAGGACTCAGCATTTTGAGTATTATTATGCGGTAACTCTGGAAATCCAATTTTCCTGCTCCTCAGGGATTGCTGAGTTTTGCTTGTTGGAGGTTGCCACCATTTGGTTAGTGATTTTCCAACCTTTTTTTTCAAAGTGTATTCCTTGGTATGTATGGTCACTGAAGTTTCTGTTCTGTTAGCTCTGCAGCGATTCAGTGATTTGACAAAGATTTCCTTTAAAAAAAAAAAAAGTGTTCTGTCCCTTTAAATCTTCCAATAGATGCTGTCAGGGGAAACTGCCAGGATTCCAGAAAGCTAAAACCCAGACAAGAGTTGGTGCTGTCTCCACCAGTCTCTCAGGGAGCTGGTAAATTGACCAAAATGCATAACCCCAAAGTTTTGGAGAACAAGGATCTTACTGCTCACCCTGGCATCAGCCAACCACTCCAGGAATGCTGGCTGCTAATCCCACAGCTGCATGGTGGGGTGGTGGCTGAGGAATGGGGCTTGGCAGCTGGTTCTCACAAGCCCCTCCCCACCACTATCCTCTTACCAACAGTTAGCACCTCTTCCTTCATCAAGCACCCTCCTGGTTTTTGTATCTGTTCAGGTTCCAGAGTTGCAAAATAGTTGACTCTGAAGTGTTTCCTGTTTCTAGTTGATAGAAACTAGATGTTGTTTTGATGAAGGGACTGATCCGTAGGGCCTCCTACTCCACTATTTGCCTGATGTCCTCCTGAACCCTGCCTTTAAAGGTTTTTTTTGTTTGTTTTTGTTTTGTTTTTTTTGCATAAGTCACTCTAAGTTGGGTTTCTGTCACTGGCATCTGAGAGATGGCAACAAACTGCAGCAACTGCCATGCCTGTTGCTATGTATTTTTCAGATTTAAGGAAGATTTCATCCTTTCCTTGGAGGGGAGGCTGAAATGTACAGAAAAACCACATACTACAAGGATTAAAGTGATCAGTGTCAACCCTAAGAATAAGCAGATGAAGTACTAGGGGAATTTCCTGGAGGGGATGATCTTTTGACCTGGGGGTTAAGGACAACCTTCCTATAGAATTGTTAGAACCTCATCTAAGGTCTGCAGCCCTGGGTTGACTCCAAGATCCGTGGACAATTCTGGTGCCTGCCTGGCTCCCCTCATGTCCCCTGTGCCCAGTGGAGGGCCTGGTACATGGAAGGGGGTCAAGAATATTTGCCGAAATTTCACTTTCTTTTGTTGAAGGTGTTTTGGGGTGCCTGATGTTCACCTGGATGAGTGACTATAATTTGAAGGATTTTAGATGGATGGAGGAAGTTTTACAATTGTGATCACTCTCATTCTTCAAGCCAACCCTGAGGCAGGTAGCACTCTAAGACCTGTTGTACAAGTTAATGAAGTTCAGAAGGAGGTTAAGTGTCTTGCCTAAGGCTTGTCAGCAGGCAAGTGGCAGAGTTGGGATCACAATTTGGGTCTGTCTGGGTTTATACTTCAAGTTCTTCTATTGTCACTTTTGAGCTCTAGGAAGCAGAAAGTGTTCATGGAATGTCTACCACATCCCTGCTCTCATGGAGCTGGTGTTCTAGTGTGAAGAGATGGTAACTAGCATGGAAGCAGATAAAAGTGAGAATCCTAAAAAGTAGTAAGTGCTATGAACATTTAAAAAGTGAGGTGCTGGAGGATGCTTGGAGGAGCGGGGAGGGCCTTCTATGGGAAGGATGTCAGGAAAGCCTCTTCATTTGATTGAGGCCTGAGTAATGCAAAGGGGTAGACCATGCAAAGATCTGGCAGAAGTACTGCAGGCAGAAAGATCAGCCAGTGCCAAGACATGGAGGCAGGAGAAGGGAGAAACCAATTGTGATTGATATGAGTGGCAGGGGGCATGCAAGGAAGTGGGAAAGGTGGGTCAGATAATACGGAATTCTAGTAGGACATCTGGGTTTTATTCTAGTTGCAGGGGGAAGTCATGGAGGGCTCAAACACGGAGAATGACATGATCTGGTTATTTTTAAAAGCTCCCTCAGGCTGCTGAGCTGAGAATAGATTGGGGGTGCATGAATCAGAGTCTTTGGCTGCTAGTGATAGAAAACCTGATGCAAACTGCTTTAATCAGTCAGGACATTTACTGGCTTCTTTAACCAGAAGTCCAGAGGTAATGCAGATTTCAGAATTGGCTGATTCAGCCCTGAATCAAGTTCTGTGAAATAGTGAAGAACTCAAGTTCTGTCTCTTGGCTCTGCTGACCACAGACTCAACTACATTCTGAGTCTAGGGGATGTCTAGGCAGTCTTACTAGACCTGAAATATGCTTTGTACTTCCCCACCAAGGGATAGACTTTTTTTTTTTTTTATGGAAACGCTTCCGAAGAATGAGGGAGAACTTTTTCAGAAGCCTTCAGGAAACCTCTGTCTGTGAAGTATCACATCTCATTCCTGAATCAACCACTTATGGGGTAAATGCATTGCCTTTAGACTGGAGCTGGGGGTGGGTCAGCTTCCTACAGGCACAGGAGTTGTGTGGGCTAGGGCTGACCATCTGAAGGAGGGAAGGTCGGTTGGGCAGCCGACCATGTCCATTTCAGGGGGCAAGAGTGGAAACAAGGAGGCCAGAGAAGAAGCTACTGAGGTGGCTGAAGTCAGAGAGATGATGATGGAGCTAGAGGAGGTGTATGAGCAGTCAGATTCGGCCTCTTTCAAAGATGTTGACACCAACGTCTATGCAGTGAGGAAAAGAGAGGAATTAACATTTATCATTTGCCCAAGTTTTCCTTCTGTCTTCCTTTGAAGCAAATGGAAAAAGGGTGTATCTGGACTGGGGAGCAGGCCAGGAGAGAGGGAAGAGAAATAGAGCAAGCAGGCACACAAAGGTGTAAACTGCAGGTAACTCCAAGCCTATTCCCATCTGTACAATGCTGAAGGAACAGGATCCATCCATTTCTGTTAGGAGTTGGAGCAGAGGTGGTTGTAAGGCCAAGGCCAGTTCCAGCCAGTAAGCATTAATTGGGTGCCTACTGTGTACAGTATGAGAAAAAGGGCATAGTTCTAAAATAAGAGAAAAAGAATGGGCAAAGTTATCCTTGAAAAATCTCTTAAATAGTCCAAACATAGCACTATATTAATATAAGCACAGTAATTAATACACGGCAAAGTATAATTGCATATTTTAATTCATTAAACAGGCACAGGAAGGAGTTGACTTTGCTAAAATTAAATGTTCTTACGAAACAGCTTTGGTGCATTATCTAAGCTCCTATCGCCAGATGCAGCGCTAAACGACTGGTGCATGGAGGATGAGGAAGGCGCAAGGATAAGACAGTGCCCACGTCCATGAGCGCTCACTGAGCGTCAATCCCGCTAGAATGAAAGCTTCCAGAGGGCTACAACCCACCGCAGCCTCGGCTGAGCCTACCCTAGTCGCGCCGCTCCCGCACCACGTGACCCACCGAGGGCGGGGCCAAGGGCGGAGGCTGCGCGCGCGCTTCCCGGCGTGCCGCGCGGGGCGGGGCGAGGGGTGGAGCTTACGAGGGAGGCGCGGAGGAGGCGCGGCCGCCACAGGACGCCCGACTCGGCCCGGCCACCGGACAGGCGCCTCCGGCTCTCAGCGGCCCGCCTGCTGCTTCGAGCCCGCGGCGGCGGCGGCGGCGGCGGCGGCGGGCGGCATGCGTGTGTGAGATGCGGCCGCGGGTAGCCCGGACGCGAGCAGCGGCCGCCGCGGCAGCGGAGAAGGCAGGCGCGGCCTCCTCAGCGCGGGGCGCGCAGCGCATGAGGGCGAGCACGCGGGCGCTGGGCAGCCGCCGGCCACGCCGCCTCCATAAACATTTGTTTAGGACTCGTTCGCCCCGCTGAGGTCCCGGCGCCCCCGCCATGGAGGCCCCGCCCGACCCCGGGCCCCACGCCTCGGCCTCGGCCTCGGCCGCGGCCGCGGCGCCGCTGCGCGCCCCGGAGGTGGCGCGGCTCCGCGAGGAGCAGGAAAAGGTAACAGGCCGCGCTCCGGGCCCCGCGCTTCCGCCGGTGGTCTCGGGAGGCGCCCGCGCCCCCTTTCCCGGGGCTGGGACCCTCGTCGGGGTCCGATTCCCCTCCCCCTCGCCCGCCCCGGCAGCCTCCTCCTTTCCTCTGTGGCCCGCAGCCCTCCGCTCTGGGGCCCAGCTCGATCTTGACCCGGTATCGGGTAGGAGCACAGCCTCTAGGCCTGGAGAGAGAAAGTGTTGGGAGAAACTTTTGTCACGTGCTTTTGTTGTCTTTTGTCTGGAGCCCTTTGACCTTCGAGGGGAGGGAAGGGATGGGAAAGAGGGAGGTGACAGTCTGTTTAACTTGCATATCAAAGTGAGTTTTTAGACTTAATGAATGCAACAATGCGTGGGAATTATTTTTGGTTTGGGGTACGCGGTAAATGGAAGTGCTCACCTTAATAGCTTTTTAAAAAAAATTGTTGCTAAAATGTATACTCTTTGTTGCTCTTTATCTGATTGCATTTAGAAGTTTCATTAGTTTTGTAATGATAGCCTTCATGTGCAATTCCAGCTTTGGTGGTTTAGTTTTTGTCAGGATAGGACGCTATTTTATTACATTTTAACTCCAGTCGTATCATACGTGAGTTTTAATCTGCCAGTGTAGAGAGAAAATTTTGCATTTCCTAATGGGATTGTATATGAAGAAGTATGCCCAGGTTAAGGAATACGGTGTTATTGTTTAATCTGAGATTTTTTCCCTTTGGATTCTGTAGCATTTCAGGTTCAGGTTATTTGCTGAGTTTGAAATTCTTACTTTGACAAGCAGCATTACTTTACTTAAAATGTCCTAGGCCATACTGGGAGTATCTTGGTTAAAAGGGTTAGGAAGTTGCAAAACTCTTAATAGTGGGAATCCCTGACTTTCTATTGAACATTCCTGTATAAAAATAACTATTTACATAGGTATATAAATATACTCAGTTCAGCTAGATGAGGGACTTTTCATAGAACCTAAAAAATTCTGGTTTGCTTGGAAACCACCTGTTAGGATGACTGGGAATCTTTCCTACTTATTTTATGCATTGTATTTCCTTTTCTGAGAGCCATTTTTTTCTAGTGCCTTATATGACTGCTGGGTTTTAAACTTGGCTTTTTTTTTTTTTTAATCCAACAAGTATTGTGTATTTAAATTACAAGACGTTAATGGATCTTAATGTTTTTTTAAGAGAAAAAGAAAAGACAGCTCTTTATGAGAACAATTTGTTCATTTTTGGCAAAAGTATTTACATTTTTTGTTCTTTTAGGAAATGTGGAACAGACCCTCAGAAGATGGTGTTCCCATTGCCTGTAGTCTGTTCTGTAGAGAAATTACTCGTCTCTTTCATAGTATAACATGTGCATAATGCTGACTTTGATATGTTTTCTTCTGTTTGTCATGGTAAAAAGAGATATCCTTAGTTTTATTCTGATGTTAGTGTGGCTGAAATACAAAGGATACATTTTGGGGTGCTCTGAACAGCTTTCTGGTGTAATATTCAGTTACATTTGAAGACTGCCTTTTCAGTTACAGTCCTGTGGGAACCTAAATAACTATTTTCAGTAGACATTATGTTACCAAATTTCTGTGTTGTGTTAATGTTTTGGCACATAAAATAAGCATGTGTGTGTGTGTGTCATGGGTATGTAAAATCATTCCCAGTTGATGATAAAGCCTTCCCTAAATAGACTACACTGTATTTTAAAGGATCTGCTGCAGTGAACAGGAGACCCATAATGCCACAAAATATACTGGTTAGATAGCTATACTTTAATTATAGTTTAGTATAGGAAAACTTTACCTAGTAAATACTCAACATTTTTTTGTGAGGGACTTTATTTAGGCTTTAAAACCAACCCAGATACAGTACAGTAAAATAGAAGTGTTGGGACATTCTTAGAATGAAAAAAGGAAAAATGTCATTGTAGCTTTATATTTGTGTGACACTTAGTATTTTTTTTATATAAATTCAGTTAAATGTGCTTTAGGACTTGGGTTTTTCCAATGGTTTTCCCAATGTGAGAAAGAACTAACACCTGAAGAAAATGATACGAATGACTGTGTGTGTGTGTGTGTGTGTGTATCTAGCTAGTAGGCTTTAGATGCAGAGGAGAGAAATTAATTCATCACATACAGTGGATACCTTAGATTTAGGGTATTATTTTCACTGGGAGCCTTGTTTGAGAACGGCTGCCAGGTAATGTGGTTTAAATGTTGCTCATCATTGTTTTTTGTTTTTTGGATTTTTTTTTTTTTTTCCCCAAATTCAGCTAAGAAGTATGACAAGTTGGTTCCTCTCTCTTTTTTCCTTTGTTTATACTTTGGAGCAATGAATAACAAGTACAAAAAATTAGTGACTAAGGAAAAAAGACAAAGGAGGAGCATAAATGAGCCCCAGCCTCAACAAATGGCAACATCTGTAATAAATGGACATGATCAAATATTTTAACATTGTTTTCATTTATAGTATCAAGGCTGAAACATTTTCAAAAACTTTTTTTTTTTTTTAGTTAAAGCTCTGTTTATTCCTTTTTGATTTAGCAAAAAGACATGTACAGAAAGGTTCCCTGCAGCTTTGTTTATAATAATGAAAAACTAAAAATCCAATGTTAGGATATTGATTAAATCATGATAGTATGAGGAGCTTTTATGCAGACATTAAAAATTTAGAGCAGTATGTTTAGTGTGGTTACAGTTACGTTTGTATGTATGTAAGTATTCAGTTTATATAGGAAAACACCATTAAATGTTTTTAAAGCACACAATTTCATTTCTTATTTTAGCTAAAAGTGAGTGAAATTGGATGGGATTTTAGCTCTTTCAATAAAGGCTGTTGAAAAAACTTACTTTCATTAATTGTAATGAAACTGGGATGTTGTATCTTTAATTGCTAAATATATTCTGGGCCTGAAAAATGGCTCTTGGCTAGTTTGAACACCAGTTAATGTGGTTTATTTTCTTGGTTATTCCAGAATTGATAGATATAATTTATTCAAACATCCGTTCCCCAGTTGATTTCCTTTTTTTTTTTCCTTGGAGGTTTTATTTGCTCTTAATTCTCTGTCAGAAGATTATAGTGGGACAAGAAAGAACGTAGCTCATCTTTTTTTTTTCCTTTTAACTAAATATGTTTTTACCAATGGCAGTAAAATATTTGGTGGAAAACGTGAGCTACTTTGGAGCTTTTCTAGACCGACCTATGCCATAAAAGTTATGATCTAGGACTGTAGTGGGCTGTTCTAGGGAAGTTTCCTGATACTCAGATCTTGTTAAATCTAGTTCTATCTTAGAGTTGCATTATGTTGAAATTTTGGTTTCTTGGCCAGGGTAATATTTCTACAATATCTGCATTTTATATTTCCAGGTACTATTATCTTTTGTTAGCAGAATTACTGAGATTTTATTGTAATGTGAAAAAAGTGGTATATAGTATTGTTTTCATAGGTTTGTAGGATAATAGTAACTCTGGAGAATTCATGAGTATAATATTATTTTGTTATGATTACTGCTGAGTGACTCTTATAATTATCAATTGGAGTTTGGAATAATTTATACTTTCCTGATGTAGAACCTGGATTAACACTAAATCTTTCAAGTTCTTCATAAAGCAGAACAATTAATTTAACTTAATGGAGGGTTTTCATATTTCTTATGATAAACTGAACTGCCCATAGTTTAAGAAACTGTCAGCCGTGTACCTCATACAACAGCTGTTCTCTCCAAGCCCAGAATCCAAACATGTAACTTTTCAACAAATATTGAGTTGAATGCCAATATTGAATGCCACATGGCAGGCACATACCTACTACATGCCATCCTCTGCTGAGGATACAGTAATGAACAAAACAAAGTCCTTGCTTTTGTGGAGATTACATTCTAGTGGTAAAGGCATGGAATAGGCACATTTAAAATGTCCGATGGTTTGTGATAGGTAAAGCTAGGTAGAAGAGAAAGTTTTGGTTAAGGAGGATATTTTGGAAAATACATTTCTAGTCCCGGCAACCAGCTCAGAATGAGTCAAGGTGAGAGTTGTGCCAGGCTATTGTAAGGATTTTGGTTTTTATTTTTATGATACGAGAAGCCATTGGAATGTGTTTTGAGAATCATACTGATCTTCAATTATAAGCATCCATTTCTCCTGTGTGAAGAAAGGGATAACAGGACTGGGGGGTTGTATTATATATAATATAATGAAAATTCTGTGTGTGCTAGGCTGATATTAGAATCTTCATTGACTCTCTTGATTTTTCAGGTGAACAATTTGGGTTGTTTGTACTTTTTGCCCTGAACTTCTAATGGGGTATTTGTCTTCAGTTCTACCTATAATGCTTGTTTTCCAAAGTGGTTATACCAATTTACACTCCTGTCAGCAGTGGGTGAAAGTTCCAGCTATTGCACGTTCTCATCACCACTGTTATGTTTCATATTGGCTAGCCATTTTAATATTGACTAATGGGGTTGATCACCTTTTCAAATATTTATTGGCCACTTGCTTTTTTGTTTTGTTTGTTTTTGGTAAAATACTTGCTCATCTCTTGTCCATTTTCCATTGGGATGTTCACCATATTCTAATTGGTTCATAGCAGTTCTTTATGTACTTTTGATATGAGTGCTTTTTTTTTTTAAGATTTTATTTATTTATTTGACGGAGAGAGACATAGCGAGAGAGGGAACACAAGCAGGGGGAGTGGGAGGAGGGAGAAGCAAGCTTCCCGCCGAGCCGGGAGCCCGATGCGGGGCTCGATCCCAGGACCCTGGGATCATGACCCGAGCCGAAGGCAGGTGCTTAACCATCTGAGCCACCCGGGCGCCCAGATATGAGTGCTTTTTTAGGAATGCTTTGTAAACTTCTTCTCTAGTCTGTGGCTTGACTAACATTCTATAATGGTGTCCTTTGATGAAGAGAAGAAATTCTGAATTTTAACAATCCTTTATGATTGGTGGTTTTTGTCTTTTGTTTTTTGTCTTGTTTTTAGGAAGTCTTTTCTACCCTAATGTTCTGAAGATATTCTCTTATCTTCTAGCTTTATTGTTTTGCCTTTCATGTTTAGATCTACAATCTACCTGAAGTTGATTTTGTATATAATGGGGGATTGAGGTCAGGTTTCATTTTTACCATTCCTAGTTGCCCCATCACTATTTATTGGAAAGATTGTCCTCTTTCCATTGCATCATTATCTTTGTCATAAATAAGGTAACTATATGTGTGGGTCCATTTCTTGACTCTGTTCCAAGGGCCTGTTTGTCTTTTCTTGCAAACCTACACTAATTATTATAGCTTTATAAATCATCTTGATACCTGGTAGTGTAAGTTTTGTTGTGATTCCTCAAGATTGCCTTATTTTATCCTTCCAGTCCTCATGCTTTTTATTTTTCTTGCCTTTTGCAGTGGCTAGAATTTTTTTTTTAAAGATTTTATTTATTTGACAGAGAGAGAGACAGCAAGAGAGGGAACACAAGCAGGGGGAGTGGGAGAGGGAGAAGCAGGCTCTCCGCCGAGTGGGGAGCCTGATGCGATGAGCCTGATGCGGCGCTCAATCCCAGGACCTTGGGATCATGACCTGATCCGAAGGCAGACGCTTAATGACTGAGCCACCCAGGCGCCCCCTGGCTAGAATTTCTAGTGCAAGGTTGAATAAAAATGGTGATGGTGGGTGTTAGGGGGTAAACTTTCAAAATTTCACCATTAATGTGATGTTTACTGCGGATATTTTTAGTATTTACTTTTTATCAGATTAAGGAAACTTCCCTATATTCCTAGTTAGCTAAGACTTTTTCTGGATGGGTGTTGAAATTTTATTTATTTATTTATTTATTTTTTTAAAAGATGTTATTTATTTATTTGACAGAGAGGCACAGCGAGAGAGGGATCACAAGCAGGGGGAGAGGGAGAGGGAGAAGCAGGCTTCCTGCAGAGCAGGGAGCCTGATGCAGGGCTCGATCCCAGGACCCTGGGATCATGACCTGAGCCAAAGGCAGACGCTTAAGGACTGCGCCACCCAGGCACCCCAGATGTTGAATTAGAAAATGTTTTTTCTTCTTCTTCTTTTTTTTTTTTTAAAGAGAGGGAGAGGGGAGAGGGGAGACTCTCAAGCAGACTCCATGCTGAGCACGGAGCTGGCAGTGCTCGATCCCATGACCCTGAAATCATGACCTTAGTGGAAATCAAGAGTTGGATGCTTAACCTACTGAGCCACGCAGCTGCCCCTAGAAAATGCTTTTTCTAAATGGAGTATTATAAGTAATTTATTGAAGAGTGTGTTTGATCTTTCTAATGTTGAGGTTCTCTCCTTTTTTTTTTTTCCCCACTTCTAAGAAAGGCAGAGTTGTAAGTTACATATGTTTGTTTATGGCTGAAGGTATATTTTTTAAGTAAATGAGTTTTTAGAACTATTTACTTGTGAATTATATTTTACTTTAGAACAACTTGTTTTTGTTACTGTTGTTAGCACTTAACTATCCATACCAGTTATGTGCTGTGAGAAAAAACAACTTTGAGTTTAGTCTTCCGGAATTTTTTTTTTTTTTTTAAGATTTTATTTATTTGTCAGAGAGAGAGCGCACAAGCAGGGGGAGAGGCAGGCAGAGGGAGAAGCAGGCTCCCCGCTGAGCAAGGAGCCCAATGTGGGACTCCATCCCAGAACCCTGGGATCCTGACCTGAGCCGAAGGCAGACGCTTAACCGACTGAGCCACCCAGGCACCCCTGGAATTTCTTAATAAACATTAAGATACGATATTTCAAGAGGGGGGAAAACCCCGTTTTCATTATATTAGGTCTCTCCAGATTAGAGTAGAAGACAAGAATAGTTCCAAAACTGATAGGGAAAGGGAAGAGGAGGTGCAGTCTATGCTTCAACCATAAGTGCTTGATGTCTTCTCATCTAATGTTTTTAGTATGGGTTTAAAAATCTTTTAGCTTGCATCATTCTTTCCTTCTTCTCCAGATTGGTGTGAGTTCCAATCTTTTTACTCTGCCCTAGGGCAGTGTTTTTTTTTGGGGAGGGGGCAGTTTTTTCTTTTTTAAGCCACAACTGTTTATTTTGAAAATTTGTAAAACAACAGAAAAGTTCAAAGAATAGTTTAGAGTCATCAATAATATTTTGTACCACTTGATTTTTCTTTATACGTCTGTCTTTTCTTTCTTTTTTTTTTTCTTGTTGAACCATCTGAAAGTAAATTGCAGACATCATCATGTCTCTAATACTTAAGCTCATCATATTCTTTTAGAACAGGGTCATATTCCTACATAAACATAATATCTTTTTTTCATACCCAAGATATGAACATTGGCACACAATGTTATTTAATATACTCAGATGTCTTCAGTTTTTCTAAAAATGTCTTTTATAGCTGTTTTTCCATCCAAGATTCGATGAAAGATTGCATTTGGCTGTCTTTTCCCTTAGGCTCCTGACATCTACAACAACCCCCTTGCCATCTTTTTGTCTTTATGAATTTGGTATTTTTGAAGAGTTGATGGAAGTTTTCTTTTGGAATGGCCCACAATTTGGAGGTGTGTGTTGAATAAAATCATGAAAAAATTAAGTTAAACATTTACGGCAAGAATCCTACGTAGATGATGATAGCTTCTCACTGCCTCACAGCAGGAGATACATGTTACATTATCCCATGATTGGTGTTGCTAATTACTTGTTTAAGGTGGCATCTGCCAGATCTTTCCACCATAAAAGTACCCTTTCCCCTGTATAAGGATTAAATGCTTGAAGACTATACATACCCTGTTCCACAACAACCCTTTACCATGGGTATTTCTTGTCTGAATTAGTTATTATGTTAATGTTTGCAAATTAGTGATTTTCTAACCATCTATGTTGATAGCTGGCAGTTTTCTGTAAAGAAGAGCCCCTTCCCCTCTTTTAGTATTACTATAAACTTTTTTTTTTTTTAACATTTAGTGTGTGATAATTTGTCATTATTCCTTCTAATGCTTAAATTGTTTCAGTTTGGCCAATGGGAGCCCCTTGAAGCTAGCTCTTGCCTCCTTTTGGCATGTTCCTTAATTCCTAGATGATCACTCTGGTTTTGGGCACAAGGTATCCCAGGCTTACCTTGTAGTTTTCTTGCCTGAGTCCTGAAACTGACTATTTCTTCCAAGAGCTCTGTTTCTTTTTAATGAGAAATGGTTAGAAATCAAGATCTGGGCTCCAGTATTGCTCATTGCTGCTGCGGTGTTAATTTCATCAAAGCCTTTCAGTGGATAGTGGAAATATATTAACTTTCAGTATACCAGAAAAAATAGTCATCACTTTTTCAGGTCCTAGGTCCAAGGGATCCTTTTTACTTTTTATTTTTTGGAGTAATTACAGAAATAATTTACATAAGAATAAGGGATAATAATAAACAATCTTATTAGATATTTTAATAAGAATTTAAACATTGCTATCCTCTTTGTATTAAGTAAATTTTGGTATACAAAGATCATGTGAAATTTAAGAACACTGCCACATGTCCTTTTAGAAAAATGGGATAATCCAGGTTCTTTTTTTTTTTTTTTTAAAGATTTTATTTATTTATCCATGAGAAATAGAGAGAGAGAGAGGCAGAGGCAGAGGGAGAAGCAAGCTCCCTGCAGAGCGGGGAGCCCGATGCGGGACTCGATCCCAGGACCCTGGGATCATGACCTGAGCTGAAGGCAGACGCTTAACCGACTGAGCCATCCAGGCGTCCCTGGGATAATCCAGGTTCTTGCTGCATGCTATTACATGATGAAGTTCTTGTTGAATGACTAATTGGATGGGAATACTCTTACTTCCTTTGTGTTCTTATAAGTATATCATTGTTCATTCATTCATTTTTTTCCTCCTCAGTTCAAATCAGTCATCTTTTATTCAACATCCACTATATTCAAATACGTGTAGTTCTCTTCCCAGTTTGCATGGTTTCCCATTTTCTAGGATTTAGGGAGATAACAAAAATAAACCATTACATAATCTTTGCTTTCAAAATTCATTTCCAGTGCTGTTACCCCCCCCTCCCCCATTCTCTGAGTCTCTGACCTCAAGCAACTTACTTAAAACCTTGTAGGAGTGAAAAAAGAAATAGAATGTAGAGATTTTTTATTTCAGCAATCTTGTTTATTGTGATAAAATATATACAAAATAAAATTTGCCATTTTAACCATTTTAAGTGTACATTTCCATGGCATTAAATACATTAACTTTTTTGGATCCATCACCACTGTTTCTAAAACTTTTTCAACACGCCAAACAAAGTCCATAACCATTAAGCAATAACTCTCATTCTCCTGTCTCTTGAGCCCCTGGTTACCTCTAACCTACTTTCTGTCTATATGAATTTACCAATTCTAGATATTTCATATAAATGGAATCATATGATCTTTGTCCTTTTGTGACTGACTTATTTCATGTAGTGTAATGTTTTTAGGGTTCATCCATGTTCATCATCATCATTTCTGTTTATGACTGAATAATATTCCATTGTATGTATATACCACATTTTATTTGTTCATCTCTTGATGAGCACATGGATTGTTTCCACTTTTTTGCTCTTGTGAGTAATGTTGCTATGAACATTGGTGTACAAGTATCTGAGTCCTGTTTTCAGTTCTTTATGGTATGTACCTAGGAGTGGAATTGCTGAGTCATATGATAATTCTGTGTTTAACTTTTTGAGGAACAGCCAACTATTTTCCACAGCATCTGCACAATTTTACATCAGCAGTGCCTGAGGTTTCCTATTTTTCCACATCTTTGCCAACACTTATTGTTCATTGTTTTTAGCTATCCTAATAGGTGTGGAGCTATCTCATTATGGTTTGGGTTTGCATTTCTCTAATAACTAAGGATGTTGAGTATCTTCCCATGTGTTTATTAGCCATTCAAATGTCATCTTTGGAGAACCGTCTATTCAAATCCTTTGCCCATTTTCAAGTTGGGTTGTCTTTTTGTTGTGTTGTAGTTCTTTATTCTAGGTACTAAACCCTTATCAGCTGTATGATTTGCAAATATTTTCTCCCATTCTATAGGTTATTGTTTCACTTTCTTGATAATGTCCTTTGTACAAAAGTTTTTAATTTTGATGAAGTCCAGTTTATCTATTTGTTTTGTTGCTCATGCTTTAGTGTCGTATCTAAGAACACATTGCAAAATCCAGGGTCATGAAGATTTATACCTGTTTTCTTCTAAGAGCTCTGTGGTTTTAACTCTCATATTTACATCATTGATTCATTTTGAGTTAATTTTGTATATTGCCCATTGATTGTTGAGTTTGAGAGAATTTAGGATTTTGTCATCTGAAGATTTATAATCTGAGATTTAATTTATATTAATTTATATTATCATTTTTTACCTTTGTCTAGTGCAAATATGGTGGCCACTAATCACATGTGGGTGTTAAGTTTAAAATTCAGAATTATTAAAATTAAATAAAATTTAAAAATTCCTCAGTCGAATGGACTACATTTCAGGTGCTCAGTAGCCATACATTGTTGCATTTGACAGTACTGATTTAGAAGCTTTCCATCATCAAAGAAAATTTTATTGGACAGCACTGGTCAAGAGAGCTGCTATTTTTAAAATTCATATTCTAATTTGTTTAATAATTGTGAATTGTCTTCTTCTGTCACTTTTTTTCTCCTTGCCATCATGGACAGAAAATGAAAATTTCTGAATTGTCAGGGCGCCTGGGTGACTCAGTCGTTAAGCGTCTGCCTTTGGCTCTGGTCATGATCCCAGGGTCCTGGGATCGCACCCCACATCGGGCTCCCTGCTCCACGGGAAGCCTGCTTCTCCCTCTCCCACTTCCCCTGCTTGTGTTCCCTCTCTGGCTGTCTCTCTCTTTGTCAAATAAATAAATAAAATCTTTAAAACAAACAAAAGAAAAAAATTTCTGAATTGTCAACTGTATTTAAAGCTAAAAACAGACTACAAAGATAGTGTCTCTTGGCCTTTATACCTTTTTTGAAAGATGGTGTAGTACTTTGGACAATACAATAAGAAAACTGAAGGATGATTTTTCACGATTGATTGCAGTATCCTTCTAGGTGGTTCCATGATTCCCCCCCCCCCATTTTTTACTATATAGTTCTTTTTTTAAAGCATAGTTAGGAATAATAAGTGATTGTGAAGTGTAAATTACTAGGGTGATGAAATAACAAGACATAGGAAAAATACAATCACTAGGATCCTGTAATGTGACTTAGACTTACAAAAAGGTTCACTGTACTCATATAATAATTGTAAGATAAAATGAGTTTTATTCTTTTACTAAGTAAATTTTCTCCATTTTTTTGGAAGACCTTTAAGAAGTCATGAAATGCCAGTCTTTGCAAATAATTAGAACTACTCAAAAAAGAAAGTTGAAAACTAAAATTGTTTAGTGGATCCTGAAACTTTTCATTCAGATCCATTACCATAGGGTTCTTCTTAAAATTTCTGCCATCTATATTTGAATCTCCTGTCTTCCATAGTAAAAACTTTGGTTCTCAACAACATCTGTATTTATTCATTTGTTCTATCCTACAATATACACAAAATAGTTTTAGAATTACTACATTAATACTGTTGCCAACAGCAAACCTGTGAAGCGAAGCTCAGGATCTCCTTGCAGTTCCATTTGTCCTTATAGAATTAACTCCCTTAAGGTTGTAGAGTTAGGATACTAATCTCAAAAATGCTTGAGTTATTACTACTTTTTCTGTGCAGTTATCTCTCGGATTTGATGTACAGTTTCTATTTGTATTGGATTGTAGTGTTTGCTTTTTTATCAGTTTGACTTAATTTCGTTTTATAAATACATAAAACGTCTACATGGTGTAAAATCACAGCTGTGTCAAAAGATATACTGGGATAATTAATTCCATTCTTCTACCTATCCCAGTTAATATTTTCAGTAATTCCTAGTTTATCCTCCCGGTGTTTCTTTTTTAAAAATAAATATGAAAATATACCTATCTTCCCTCTCACCTTCTTACACACAAGGTAGCATGTTATATTTTGCCCCTTGTTTTTCTCATTAAATTTATACCTAGGAATTACTCTGGTTCATAGAGATCTTTCTCTGTGTATTTTATGGTTGTATAGTACTCTATTGTGTGGTATCTTTTTTTCAACTGGTATCTTTTTGATGGGCATTTGGTGGTTTTCAGTCTCTTGATAATGCAAATAATGTTTCAGTAGATCACTCTGTGTATGTTGTTTCTCATCTGTGAAGTGATTTCATGTGAAGTCCTAGAGGTGTGATTATTGATTTGAAGGGTAAACTGGTTTTGCTTTATAAACTTCTAGTTATCTTCTCAAAGAATATTACTCAATTTAACTTAAAATATTAAGTAAAAAGAGGTAAGAGGATTAGAAGAATAAGATGGTCAAAACCTAGAGAACAGTGTGTTTGGTTCCTTGAATTGGCTATTTCCTGTGATCTCTATTGCCATTTTCAAGGTATCATTTCTTTCTTTTTTAATTTAATTTAATTTAATTTGATTTTTTTATTATTTAATCACCATACATCATTAGTTTTCGATGTAGTGTTCCATGATTCATTGTTTGCGTATAACACCCAGTGCTCCATTCAATACGTGCCCTCTTTAATACCCATCACCAGACTAACCCATCCCCCCACCTCCCTCCCCTCTAGAACCCTGAGTTTGTTTCTCAGAGTCCATAGTCTTTCATGGTTTGTCTCCCCCTCCGATTTCCCCCCCTTCATTTTTCCCTTCCTGCTACCTTCTTCTTCTTCTTCTTTTTTTAACATATAATGTATTTGTTTCAGAGGTACAGGTCTGTGATTCAACAGTCTTGCACAATTCACAGCGCTTACCAGAGCACATACCCTCCCCAGTGTCTATCACTGAGCCACCCCATCCATTCCACCCCTCACTACTCCAGCAACCCTCAGTTTGTTTCCTGAGATTAAGAATTCCTTATATCAGTGAAGTCATATGATCCATGTCTTTCTCTGATTGACTTATTTTACTCAGCATAATACCCTCTAGTTCCATCCACGTTGTTGCAAATGGCAAGCTTTCATTCCTTTTGATGGCTGCATAATATTCCATTGTGTATATATATACATATATATATGTATATATATATAAAGAAGATGTGGTATATATATATATATATATACGATCTTCTCCACATCTTCTTTATCCATTCATCTGTCGATGGACATCTTGGCTCTTTCCATAGTTTGGCTATTGTGGACATTACTGCTATAAACATCGGGGTGCACGTACCCTTTGGATCCCTACATTTGTATCTTTGGGGTTAATACCCAGTAGTGCAATTGCTGGGTCATAGGGTAGCTGTATTTTCAGCTTTTTGAGGAACCTCCATACTGTTTTCCAGAGTGGCTGCACCAGCTTGCATTCCCACCAACAGTGTAGGAGAGTTCCCCTTTCTCTGCATCCCCGCCAACATCTGTCTTTTCCTTACTTGTTAATTTTAGCCATTCTGACTGGTGTGAGGTGGTATCTCATTGAGGTTTTGATTGGATTTCCCTGATGCCAAGCGATGTTGAGCACTTTTTCATGTGTCTGTTGGCCATTTGGATGTCTTCTTTGGAAAAATGTCTGTTCATGTCTTCTGCCCATTTCTTGATTGGATCATTTGTTCTTTGGGTGTTGAGTTTAATAAGTTCTTTATAGATTCTGGATACTAGCTCAAGGTATCATTTCTTACTTGGAGGCAGTAATTCCTGCCTGGTCTTGGTGGTTCCACTCTTAGTTCCCTTTGGCTTATTTTTGAGAGCTGTCTTTTTTTTTTTTTTTTAAACAACATAAGTAGAATTATGTCACTTTTATCATTCTAATTCCCATTGTACTTAGCACAAAATCCAGGGTCAATAAAATGTGATTTGAGACCCTTGTATTGTCTGACTCATTTTTTTTAGGTTCATTTCTGGCTACTCCTCACTTATTTACTGTACCTTAAGGTAATGGCATGTTTTTTGGGGGTAGAATACTCTAAGTATGTTTCTTTAAAAATACTTTATTTGTTCTAAAGAAATCCTAATAACAATATAGCAAAAAAAAAAAAATCCTATTTAATCTATGGATTTGATCGTTGTTCCTAAACCTTTGATTTCTTTGATTTTTAAAATTTTTAAAAAAATCTTTTAGAGAGAGAGCATGTGCATGCACAAGCATGGCAGGGGGGAGGGGCAGAGAGAGAGAGAATCTTAAGCAGGCTCCACCTAGTGTGGAGCCTGATGTGGGGCTGCATCCCATGACCCTGAGATCATGACCTGAGCTGAAATCAAGAGTTGGATCCTTAACTGACTGAGCCACCCAGGTGCCCCTGATTTTTTTTTTTTTAATGAATCAAGTAATACTAAAGTAATTGCAAATTAGTGCTTTTTCCAGGGAACAAAAAGACAAGACTGAGTTTCGTTCCAGACACTGTGTTGGATACCGTGATACATAGGGAAATATGTTAACAAAACATAATACAGTGTGATAATTTTCTCTTTTTAATTCTTTGCTTTTCATTTGCTTCTCAAGCTACTGTAAGCTAGCCTCCATCTTTTCATTGAAATTACTCTAGCTGAAGTTATTATATTTCACTTGCCAAACTCAGTGGACCTTTTCTCAGTTCTGGCCTTCCTTGACTTCTGTTCTTTATTTGAAACTTTAATTGCTCCCTGTAAACTATTGAAACTGTGTACCTTAGGAATTTTTGTGATTTCACTTTTTTTTGGGGGGGGTCTTCTACCTCTTTATTGCTACTTAGTCTCTAGTTTCTTCATTCGATCCTTAAATATTAGTAATCCCTGTACTTTCCATTTTTGGCTGTCCTCACTTGTTATTCTGCCTGTGCTTTCTCATGTATTCCTCCTGTGTGCCCTCTGCTGTTGCCCACACCTGTTGCTTTTTGGGTAGCTTCTGTTGGATGTCCCATAAACAGTTCAGTCTCATTTACTAAAATTGAATTGATCACTTTTGTCGCTAATCTACATGTTGTACCTCCTTATCCCAATTCTGGGCAACACCATTTAAACCAGAGTCTTTTTAGCTTGTAGTGATCCATCTCTTTAATTCTACCAATTTACTAAATCTTGTCAATTCTTTTTTTTTTTTTTTTAAGATTTTATTTATTTATTTGAGACAGAGAGAATGAGATACAGAGAGCATGAGAGGGAGGAGGGTCAGAGGGAGAAGCAGACTCCCTGCCGAGCAGGGAGCCCGATGCGGGACTCGATCTCGGGACTCCAGGATCATGACCTGAGCCGAAGGCAGTCGCTTAACCAACTGAGCCACCCAGGCGCCCTTGTCAATTCTTTCTGAGTGATATATAACTTCTAAAGGGACCACTAGCTTATCTTAATTAGGCTCTTATTTGAAAAATAATGTTACATTTTTCAGTTAAATGTTACTATGTTAGATATTTTCAGTCTTTTTGTTAGCCTTCTTATATTATCTCATGGTGCTTTTATTTTTGAAGTTCTAATCTGTGAACATGTTATTTCTCTATTTACTTAGGTCTTTAAATTTTCTCATCCATCACTTAGTTCAAATTTAGTTCTACCTATCTTACCATGTATTTTCCACTTGTCATATTTGTTTTTGTTCCTTTATTTCTTTTTCTTTTGTGTTATTAAGATATTTTATATTCTTAAACTCTGTTAGCTTTATAGTTATATGGGTTTTATTTTCCTTTGTTATTACCTTAGAGATTACAATATGTAACATTTACTTATTACAGGCTACTTTAAATTGGTAGGAAATTGTTCATTGATCTTTTGAAATTTTGCCATTTAAGAAATAATTCAAATAATTTTTGATAGTTTAATTTTATTGACCAACCCTGTCTCATTTGTGTTATCATATATTTTACCTCTACATGTGTTTTTAACCCTGAAACATTAGGATTATTATGGTTTTAAACATTGTTTTCATGTTTATTTAATATTAAGCTGGTAGGTTCACCCCTTCCCCCAACACTTTTAAGATGCCATTCCATTATCTTTTGACTTTCTTCATTTCTGTTAGTCTTCTATCAGTGATAGTGTTTCCTTCTCTGAATAATTTTTTTTTTTTTTGACAGAAAGAGAGAGACAGTGAGAGAGGGAACACAAGCAGGGGGAGTGGGAGAGGGAGAAGCAGACTTTCTGCAGAGCAGGGAGCCCGATGCTGGGCGCGATCCCATAACCCTGGGATCATGACCAGAGCCGAAGGCAGACGCTTAACGACTAAGCCACCCAGGTGCCCTTCTTTGAAGAATTTGTATATATTTCCCCCTTTATCTGCTTTAGAATTTTCTCTTCATCTTTGGTTCTGTCCTTCTTTGTATGCCAATTTAGATACCTTCTATTGAATTGTATGTATCTAATCTAGTAAACCCACCTACTAAATGCATAGTCTCAGTTGTCTTTACAGAATTTATGTTTTCTTGTTATTTAAGTGGATTCTAGGCCTCTATTTTCGTGAATATGTTTATCATAAAGTGTCTTTTAACTGCAATATGTAAATCAAGTGAGAGTCTGTTTCTGTTGTTTATTTTTACTCTTGGTTTTTCCCCAGCTGCTCCTATTTTCATAGGCTGCCTTGTAATTTTTGATTGGATGCCAGACATTGTAGTGAAAAATGGTAGAGACTCTAGGTGATGTTACTTTTCAAACACGAGTAAGTTTTCTTTTAGTGGCCAGTTGAAATTTTTTTTGGTCTCTTTGAATATTGCTCTTATTCCTAGCACGTAACCCTTACTCCTAAGGCATAGCTCTAATTCCTTATGGAGTATGTCTTTTTCATAAATTACGTGATCATGTATATGTAATTCTGTTTTTTTTAATTTCATTGTATTATTTGTCTCTACTGGCATGAATACCACATTTTCTTGCTAGGTCTTGGTATCTAATAGTAAATTCCTCTAACTTTGTTCACCTTCATGATTTCCTTTACTTTTCTTGAGCCTTTGCTTTTTCATGAATATTTTAGAATCAGCTTTTCAGTACTTAAAAAGTAACCCGCTGGTGTTTTGCTTGGAGTGCACTGAGTCTAAAGATTAATTGGGGGACTGTTGACATTTTTACAGGAAGTTTTCTAATCCATGAACATGGTATATCTTTCAGTTTTAGTTCTTTTCTAACTTCGTTCAGCATTGGCTTTTAGTATATAAATCTTGCATGTGTTTTACATTTATCCCTTGATATTTGGTACTTATAATTGCATTTTGTAATTTAGCTGCTGTTCGTCTTTTGCTGGTATAAGGTCATATACTTGATTTTTGTATATTGACTGTTAAATGTATATTCTGATAGTATGTGTATAGATATATACAGGCATATTGTTTGCATAATAGAAGTTTTATTCTTTCCAGTTCTTAAGGCTTTTATTTTATTTTTTCCTTATTGAATGATGTAGGACCTTTAATATAGTGTTGAATAAAAGTAGTGATAATAGGCTTCCTTATCTAGTTCTGCATATCATGGGAACAGCTTTAAATATTTTATCATTAGAAATGATGTTTGCTGTAGGGTTTTTGTTGATAGTCTTTATAAAAATAAGGAAATGCTCTCCTGTTCCTAGTTTGCTACCTTTATCATGAGTAGATGTTGAATTTTATCGCATGCTTTTCTGTGTTGAGATGTTAATGCGGTGAGTTAATTTGATTTTTTTTAAATATTGAAAAACCATTGCATTCCTGAAAAAATCCTCCTTGTTACAATGTATTTATCTTTTCATATAATGTCAGATTAAATTTCATATTAATTTGTTAAGGTATTTTGTTTCTGTGTTTCATGAGGGATATTGGTGTGTAGTGTTTTTGTTTGTTTTCTTGTAATGTTCATGTTTGGTTTTGGTTTCATGGTTATGGTGGTCTCATAAAATAACTCATTTTTGTGTATTTTATAAAAAAGCTTGTATACTATTGGTATTGTTTTTAATGGAAATAATTCATCAGTCAAGTTGTCTGGACCTACTATTTTCCTTCTGTTGATATTTTAAAATAGGTCTCAATTTCTTTGTAAGAGGGCTATTCATATTTTCTATTTCTAATTGTGTCAGTTTTGGAAATTTGCTTTTCAGGGACTTTTTCTTTTTATCTGAGTTTTCAAATTTACTGTCCTTGAGTTATTTGTAATATTCCCTTTTTAATATCTATAGATTTGTTAGTGATGTCCTATTTTAATTCCTTTTATTTGCAATTTGTGTGCATGTGTTTTTCCCCTTAATTTGTCTTTCTGTGGGCTTAATCAGTTTTATCAATCTTTTTAAAGGAACAATTTTTGACTTTTTTCTCTAGTAAGTTGGCTCTCTACATCATTGATTTTTATTTTTATCTTATTCTTCCTTTTAAAAATTTCCTTTTGGGGGTGCCTGGGTGGCTCAGTCGTTAGGCATCTGCCTTTGGCTCAGGTCATGATCCCAGGGTCCTGGGATCAAGCCCTGCATCGGGCTTCCTGGTCTGTGGGAAGCCTGCTTCTCCCTCTCCCTCTCCGCCTGCTTGTGTTCCCTCTCTTGCTGTGTCTCTCTGTCAAATAAATAAAATCTTAAAAAAAAAAAAATTCCTTTTGGCTATGATTTTTTTCTAGTTTCTTGAGATGAAAGCTACTAGAGATGAAAAAGTCATTGATTTTTGTTCTTCTTTGTAATATATGCATGTTGAGTTTTAACTTTAATCATTACCTTAGGTATCTATTGCCTTTCTACTTAATTTTTGTTTTTAAATTTGTAGTAAATTATAACATATAATCGTTTAAATCAACTTTAAGCATACTTTTCAGTGACATTAAGTACATTCAGATTGTTGTGCAACCATCATCACCAGAACTCTTTTTTATGTTGTAAAACTGAAACTAGGCATTAAGAAATCCCCATTATGCCTTTCCCATATGCTGGCAACTACTATTTTATATTCTGTCTCTATAAATTTGACTACTCTAGGTATCTCACATAAGTGGAATCTTACAGTATTTGTCTTTTTGTGACTCTATTACTTTACTCAGCATAATGTCTTCAAGGTTTACCCATGTCGTAGCATATTTCTGAATTTAACTTTTAAAGGCTGAATAATATTCCATTGTATGTATACACTGCATTTTGTTATTGATTCATTCATTGACGAACATGAATTGCTTTCACCTTTTCATCTATCGTGAATAATGCTGCTATGGACTGAGTGTACAAACATGTTTGAGACCTTGCTTTCAACCCTTTTGGGTATATAACCAGAAGTGGAATTGCTGGATCATATGGTAATCCTGTATTTAGTTTTTGAGGAACCACCTTACTGTTTTCCACAGTGGCTGCACCATCTTACATTCCCACTAGTAGTGCACAAGAGTTTCAGTTTTTCTATATCCTTCCAATACTTGTTATTTTCTTTCTTCCTTTCTTCCTTCCTCCCTCCCTTCCCCTTTCCCTTCCCTTCCTTTCCTCCCTCTCTCCCTCCCCACTCCTTCTTTCTGAGCCATCCTAATGGGTGTGAAGTGGTAACTCATTGTGGGTCTATTTGACCTGCTTTTATGTTCTTTTTCAGCCTTCCCTTGATTTAATCAAATATGTCATGTTGCATTTTCTCCCCTGTATGAGCTTGTGATACATTTTTTTTTTTTACATTAAATATACCATATACTTATATTGTATCCTTATGCCATCTTTTTTACTAGGGTAATTTTTTCTAGAGATCACAGCATGAATTCATTTATTCATTCTACTTCTTGCATTATTGGTTTCATGTGTTTTAATTCCATGTTTTAAACACCACAATACTTTATATAATTATTTGATGTGCTCAATATTGATTTACCTTTACTTTTTAATTTTTTAAATTTTTTAAAAAATATTTATTTGACAGAGAGACAGAGAGAGCACAAGTAGGCAGAGCGGCAGGCAGAGGGAGAGGGAGAAGCAGGCCCCCCGTGGAGCAGGGAGCATGATGCGGGGCTTGATCCCAGGACCCTGAGATCATGACCTGAGCTGAAGGCAGACGCTCAACCGACTGAGCCACCCAGGCACCCCCTACCTTTACTTTTTAAAATTACCTGTGCAGTTGTTCTTTAGTTCTTTCTGCATTTACGTCACTCTGAATAGTCACTGTAGCATTTTTTCCTCAGCTTTATTGAGATGTAATTGACATACACCAGTATATAAATTTAAGGTGTACAGTATGTTGATTTGATATGCTTATATATTGCAAAATGATTATCACCTTGGCATAAGCTAGCACCTCCATCACATCATATGATTACCTGTAGTATTTCTTTTAGTGAAAATTTGCTGGTGAAGAATTTTTTGTGTGTGTGAAAATGTTTTTATTTTTTTCTTCATGTTGAAGGATCTATTTGCTGTACATAATTACTGATTTTCAGTTATTTTTTTAGCACTTTAAGATTTTTTTCTCATTTTCTATCTTTTTGTTGTTGTTGTTGTTGAAGTTCCTTTCTAGCTCTTCTAGTTGCTACTTTGAAGGCAGTGTATTTCCTCCTTGCTCCTTCTTGCTGCTTATAAAATTTTCTCTTTTTGGGGGGGTTTCATTTGTGTAAGTATGTTGTTCCTTGATGTAATTTTTTTCTCTTGCTTGAGGTTCTTAGAGCTTTTTGAATCTGTTGGCTGACACCTTTCTCTTTATTTTAGAAAATCCTGTCATGGTAGGTTCAAATATTGCTTCTGTCACTTTGCTCTTCCTTCTCTTTCTGGGTTTTCAATTATACAGTGTTTCTTACATGTCTCTTACTGGTTTTTTCTGTATTTTCAATTTTTTGCTTTCAAATCTCTGGGCTTTAATTTGGAGGTTTTCTGTTGACCTATAATGAAGCTCAACTAGACACAAATGATGGTAAAAATGATAATATAAAATTAAATCTCAGATTATGAATCTTCAGATGATAACATCCTAAATTTGGCAATGGGCAATATACAAAATTAATTCAGAATGGATCAATGATGTAATATAAGAGAAGGAGACAAAATGATTGGTATCTCTGGTAAAACAGTGGGTATGCAAGCTGCGATTCAAGCATTATTTCACATTCAGAAATAAATCTGGGTTACAATCCCCCATCTGCAATTCAGAAGTCTAAAAAGCACTGAAAACAAAGTTATTCCTAAGTGTGTGGCATATTCATTTGTTGACAAACTGATTGGAACTGATTTGAGTGAAGCACGTATTCCACTTACTTTGAATATTCATATGTTTTATTGCCAGTGTTACTGTATTTGATACAGAGTGGTGTTTCACTGGGGGTTGGTGTTTCATAATGTATGTTATGCGTACTGTATTACTTTGTTAAGTTATGAAAATTTCTAAGTTGAGAAACATATCTGCTCCTGAGGTTTTTGGCTACGTGATGGTAGACCTGTACTTCTTTAAAAGGAGTTGATGCATGCTTACTGTATGGCAGGTGAATACGTTGGTGAATAAAGTAGACATGACCCATAACTCACTGGGCTTTCAGCCAGTACAGTTAGAGTTTCCTGGATTCCTAATTCAAATAATCCTAAAAACAGAACCCTCCTAACATCAGGGTCTTCATTTTTAGACATATTGCTGGATGTGTATGTTACCAGTCTCTAATATTTCCATTATGACAAAACTATCTTTGGTATTATGAGTAATAACTGAAAGAAAAAAGAGCCCTAATTTGTAGGTAGAACCATGAAGGGAATGGAATGTACAATACCAAAGCATGTTAGGCGTAATCTAATGTTTGTGTGTAAAGAGACTGGGTTCGAATGTGAGAAGTGCCCTAGGAGCCTGTGTAGGAGAAAACTGGACTAAATGTAAAAGTAAGGATTAAAGATGATCATTTTGATTCCATCCTAACTACATTTTTGAATAAGGACATTTGAGTGTTTTAACAAGTGGCTCTATATAATTGGAGTTAAACTTTTGGTAGTTTTGGTATTTTTGATTTTCAGCATATTTAGAGAGCAAACTTATTTGAAATTTTTTTGTAGAAATACTCAGTTCACTGCAGTTTATTACTGTTTATTGCAGTTTTCTTTTTAAGAACCTGTAGTTAATTCCTTCCTTCCTTGCAAAGAGGCTTATTAAGAAGACTTGCAATATTTTACTAATTTTTTAAAAAGATTTTATTTATTCATTTGAGAGAGACAGAGAACGAGCCATGGGGAGGGATGGGGAGTGGGGGGAGAGAAGCAGACTCCCTGCTGAGCAGGGAGTCCGATGCCGGCTTGATCTCAGGACCCAGAGATCGTGAACTAAGCTGAAGGCAGTGGCTTAACCCAGTGAGCCACCCAGGTGCCCCTAATATCTTAACTAATTTTGTTCAAGTATGCGTTTTGTATACTTTGCTAATGACTTTTATACATCTGTGTAATTAACTGACAAATACGTCTTTGAAGAATTTATTTTCAACCTTTTAAGTAATTGTCAGATAACAGTGCATGTGTACTATCCATTGGTTTTAGCCACCACTGATACTTTTCTCTTTTTGATTCAGCAGCTTTAAAACCCAAAATTGTACCATCTGTCAGAAGACAGTCTAACCAGAGAAGCAAACTATAAATTTAGACAGCTCTGATTAATACAATCCTCAGATTATTATTCTGTATATGAATCTGTAGTGGGAGAATTTGAAATCGAAATACAGTTAGGGGGGTTTTAGAAGTGAAATGGAACATTTTTTAGAGAAGTGTCATTTGAGACTTAAGCTTATCCTTTTAGGCTTTCTGTTCCAGTCTAATTTTAATGTGGCACTGTATTTAACAGAGAAAACTCATGGGTTGATGCCCCCTTGTGGTCTCTTACCAAAATAAATAGCACGAATGGAAATAAGTAATGGAGATCTTAATACATGTTAAATCATTCATTCCTTCCTTTATAAAATAAGTTTTAGAAAGTTTCTTCTGAGGAAAAACAGCAAAGGAATTATAATCCCATATTCCATATAGTTTGTTGGCTTTAAAATTTATCAAATATTTAACCTTTTGCAACAAAACTTGCTTGTACGATAGCTGGACACTGACATAAAGAAAAAGAGGTTGTTGGGTTTGTTGTCTACCACTGTCATCCTGGGCATCTAACTCAGTCATAAGTGCCTCAAAAATATAATGAGATGTGATAGTAATTAGAGGCCTAGTGTTCTCCTCCCCCGCCCCTCAATGCACACAAAGAAATGGGGCTTGGGAAATCTGTTTATACTTAGTTACTTGACCTAAAAAGGGCCAGGAGCTATTGGAAGAAATGAGGGTTTTTATTGGCCAGTTGGTGAATTTAAGCTTATTTGCTTTTACTGACATTGGTAAGGTCTTCTTTGTGTGTGAGTGTAGGTTTGTGGATGAAGTGGAGAAGTGGCTGCCGCAGTCAGTGTTTTAAAAAAGAAAGACCAAAGATGCAAATAGCTGCTTTTCTTCTGTCACCCAATAAGGTGCATGCTGGTTGGAGGTAGTCTAATCCAGTGAGTATGGGCTTTGAGATTAGATAAGCCTGGTTAGATAGACCTAGTTCTAAAACTGATTTTTTTCTTACCAGTTCCTGGGCAGTTGCATAATATTGGATAAGATACTTCAGTTTTGAACACAGGTTTCCTCTCTTTAAAGAAAGGTTAAAAACCTACCTTTGCTGATTTTCATCCAATGAAGTCTTGGCATATACCACTGTTACTACTCTTAGGGTAAGGGCAGTTGTGAATTATAAATTGCACCGTGGACTTTCTAACTACTGGGTTGTTGGTAAAGATTCTTAATGATAGAATGTGTCTTAAAAAGTGGTAAATCAACTCATAGTCCTTCTTTACTGCGGACTTAATGCTGTTCTACTGCATAAGCACATATTTTATTTATAAATTCCTGGCTCTAAGTGTGATTATATCACATTAAAGAATTTACTAGGTCAAGTATTTTAATTGTTGAAGCCTACTAACCAATTTTATTTTTTTTATAAAAATGATTCAATAAGATTTTTTTCTTCAGGAGTAACAGTTGCATGCCTTGCCAGGTTTAACTTAAAAAACTATTATTGTTGCTCCATAGCCATCTTACTTATTAAAAAAGCTTCTGTGAAGGACAACAAAGTAATGAAATGTTTTTCTGTTGTTTTGCTTTGTTTTTCAAGAGTTTCTTATAGAACCAGGTTCATTTTATTTATGTAATACTTAAAGGAATCTGAGTCCATTTTCAGAAGAAGTAAGATTATTTGGGTTTATTTAACTTAACAGAAAAATGAGATTTTTTTTTTAACCCATTCAGATTCAACTTAGAATCATCACATTTTTCTTTCTTCTAAAATTTTCCTTGGCAGCTAAAGTTCTAGAAATTTGCCAGTATTTTCTTTTGAATAAATTGCTTTAAAAGAGAAGAAAACTGGAATGATCTCTCAAAATATCAGCCCAACTGTTTGGGTTTAAATGGTTTTTGAAAGTAAGTGGGTTATATAACGCATGTAGACAAAGATAACTGCAGTCCTATCAGAGGCTGTTCTAGGTATTATCATACCTGCCTCTCTCACCTTTTCCTTTATTTCTCTGGCTCTTGAAAAATGGAGCCTATACCTTTGATTTTGCCTAACTGGATGTCTCTGTTGTTCTAAACCCTATATGTAACTAATTATAGGACTTTAGTGTAAGACAGTATTTTGGTGATTAAAATTTCTGTTATAAATTATGAAATAGACTTTTGTTGTTTTATCCTTGAATGTCTGTTCTTGGGGAGACTATTTTAGGAAAGAAAGGGGGCGAGGGGGATGGTGCAAGGGGGGAAAAGATAGCTAAAACAAAGTGGAGACTAGACTTGGGGGGTTGATGGCAAGAACAGATGCCATTCTACTAGGGACTTGTTTTTTAAACATAAAAAGCATATGTGCCAAATTTACATATTTACTAATTAAAAAGGCTTCCTGGAAACATTAAGTAGACTATCTTCTATAACCTTTAACACTGTCACTAATGGATATTGCTTAGAAAATTTCATCGAAGGTCCTTTAAATAATGTAAATGATTATGAATATGTAACTAGTTAATATGCAGCTACGAAAGGATTATCATGTAGAGGTTAATGAACATTCTGCTCTTATGGTTTGCAGGGCTTTTCTTTTTGTGCTTTTGGCTCACTTCATGCTTGGAAACACATGCATTGGGATTGGAAAGCATCCTGACTGTTTTTTGGGTCTCATCTTTTAATGGGGTTGTTAAAGAGGAACTTTATGAAAAGGATTTCATGAAGATTTTTTTCTTTTTCAATTTCCATTTAATTCTGTTTGTCTATTTTATAATTACTGCCAAATCAGAAACAGTGAAATGGATTGATGTAGTTTTAGCCTGGTTCTTCCAGATGTAAAGTCAGTACTCTATTATATATTACCACTGTTATTAAGTGTTGCTATGTGATTGATACTTACTGAGAGATCTTCATTCTAAAACGGACTTTTTATGCTGAGTTAATGTGTAGTATGGTTGGGTATCTGATTACAGCATGTATTTTGGTACAGGATTGCTGCCTTAGTATTTAAAATGTACCAAAGGAGGACATTTATTTCAGGAATTAAATGTTATAATAGGAATTTAGTGACAGCACCCCCCCACCAAAAAAAAAAAAAAGTCTTGTGATTTTGGGGTGAAACATTGAACAAGAGAGACAAGAGACAATATTGATGTTTAGAGTGGTGAACTTAAAGCAGTATGTTTCCAACAAGATAATGCTGCTCTCTTTTTCACATGGCCTTGTGTTGAGCATTTTGGCTTGTATCCCTTAGTTTCTCTGTCTCTAAAATGGTGCTACAATATTTGAGATTATTGTTTAAAATTTTTATTAATGGGCAATTTAAAAACAGTAATCTTTGAAAACAGTGTTATTTTTTAAATTGCCATTCAAGTGTTTCTTTTCCTCATTGGTTAGTGTTCTTTTTTTTCTCCCAGCATTTTGAGAATCTGCTGAAATATCTTTAAGGAAAGCAAATAACTTTTGTACTTAATTTTATTGTTTTAGTATTATAAACATAGTTTAAACTGGCTATTAAGTGCTTAAAATTTTATCATAATTCACTGAGGGAACAAATGGGCTGTTCAGAGCATCTCTTTATCCCAAGTATTTCTTCTTGAAAATGTTAGTAGAAAAATACCACTGAACTCATTTTTAATGCGTCAGAATAAAAATTACAGGTGAAAACATTTGGAGATATACTGACAAAATAAAATATTTTTACTACTGTCATTTTTTTTTTTTAGTGGTGAAACGTGGATGTTGCATCGGTTTTTTGTTATTTATAACATTTGCGTATTCTACAAAACATGTAACATTGAAAGCAGGTCTGTAGATTGTACAAAATACTAGTTATCTTATATCATATGTCACCTAATAGTTATGAAGCGGGTTTTGTAGCAAAGTATGAATCGGAAGGCTGTAATTTGTTCTGCAGTTATCAGCCTGCATTAGAGGGTTATGATAAAGTGTGCTGCTTAAAAACTAACAGTCACATCTCTGTGCATTTGACAAATAAAAATGTATACTGAGATGCTATTAAATCTGTAAAGCCACTGTTCTCGTTTTCTGATACACTGATTTTGTAGCTTTGTGTATAGCCCTGTTTTTTCATGAGTAGTTATCTGTTTTCATGACAGGTGGTCACTAACTGCCAAGAGAAAATCCAGCATTGGTGAGTGAAAGATGGTTTTATATTATTTCTGAAATACTGATGGGGTCATCTCTTTGTTTTTAAATAAAGTGTGTATTATTTTTTTGTAACCCGTAATTGAATTCTTCTAGTAATCTCCATTTTGAATGGTTTTGATACTAATTTATATTGTCCTTCACTGTTTACTGAATTACGTGTTCCCTGATTTCCTGAAATTGTGTCACCATTTGTGTTTATTCTAATTGCCTTCTTTTTTCCTTTCTTTTCTTTTTTTCAAATTAGAATAATATTAATATCATTATGAGGTGGAGACTGAGACATTTTTGAACCTGGCTAATCACAGAGAGCTCTATTTGGGGAATATTCTTATATTTGTAGTAGAATAATAATTGGAATCAGTTGTTTTAAAATAATGATGGAAATATCCACATTTCCCTGAAGTTTGAAAAATCTAATTAATTGCCTACATCCCAGAGCTTTCTTTATGGACTGCACTTTTTTTTAGAGTGTAGAGAGAAAGAAAGCATATCTATTTTAATGTGCTAATCTTTAGTTAATAGGACAATGCTTGGTAAATAATACACTTTCCTAAGTCTTCTGAGGAAAACACTCAATTTAATGGTGAATAAAATCCTATATTATGAGTTGTCATGAGGTATAGCTGTTGATCTTACAGATATCAAATTACAATATTTCCATGCTGTGTTTACGAAGATTTTACTCAGAGAACAACAGGAGCTGTCTTGATTATTGTCTGCAGGGTTATTGCAAAATCACGGTAACTGCCCCTTTAGTGGTGAGATTAAACCTTTGGTTATACACCATCAAGCATATAATATTTTAAATTTATTTTAAGAGGCTTTTTCTTCATGCCTGAGAGATCTCCAAGGAAATAATTTATAGTTAGTGTATATCAAATGTTTTTTGGTTTAAATGCACATAGGCTGCAAGCAGTGGATAAGAGTGAAAATCGGTACAATCTGTACACATCATCTTATTAAATTCTGACTATTGGCTTGCAGAAAATAATCTAAAACTAAAAATATCCACTTTATAAATAAAAATTCAGGGACTTCATTAATTTTCAATAAATGCAGTGTTGTAGTTGCATCTACTGGTAGTGTAAGTCTGTCAACATTTCCATGATGGACATTTACTTTTCATTATACATTCAGTCCAGGTTAAAACTTGAAATGCAAGTACTTGGCCAAAGAATTAACCATTCCCCCTCAACCCTCCACCTCCTGCTAATTTGGCCAAAGTGATCCATTTTACAAATAATTCCAGGGGAAGTTTTATTCATGTGGACTTCTCTCTATTGGTTTGGTAAGGAATTCAGGAGATCAGTAAAAGGTTGGATTCACTAAGGACAGATACTAATTGAAGCAGATGTGTGAATAACTTGCTTCTGGTTTGATTTGCAAGATTCTTTCCCTGTTAGACTGAAAATTCTTTAAGGCCAAGGGGCATGTTTTCATTTTTTTATCCACAGCACCTCCTACTGTGTTTGGCATATTATAGGCACTTAATAAATGTTTGAGTAAATGAAGACCAAATATATATAATTATATATAACATATTAGTTAGCATATACTGTAGCAGTGCCCAAGTCTGGTAACAAATGAAATGTGACATTTCAGAGCAGGTTCATGTGACTCTCAATCACAGTTTCCAATTTTCCAAAGCTTTCCAAACTATAGAAGCTTAGGTATTTACCTACATGTATCTTAAAATAATACAGTACCTTATTTATACTTTAAAAAATTAAACTAATTTTTCCAGTTAAAATTTGCTTTTTCCTCTGAATCATTTCTAATAGGGCTGAGGAAACAGACTTTTCTGTTTTTTTTTTTAATTTATTTTTTATTTTTTATTTTTTTCTGTTTGTTTTTTTTTTGTTTTTTTGTTTTTTTTAAAGATTTATTTATTTATTTATTTGAGAGAGAGAGAACGAGAGAGAGCAAGCACATGAGAGGGAGGAGGGTCAGAGGGAGAAGCAGACTCCCCGCCGAGCAGGGAGCCCGATGCGGGACTCGATCCAGGGACTCCAGGATCATGACCTGAGCCGAAGGCAGTCGCCCAACCAACTGAGCCACCCAGGCGCCCCTTTCTGTTTGTTTTTAATGATCTGATACTGCTATAATCTAAATGGCCAGTGAACTCACTAATTTATCATATTAAAAAACTGAAACCAAAGTATCTCCATTCCTCTGAAAGCCAGGAAATAGCTATTTGGGAGCGTTGTGGAATTCTCATGGTATTTTTATTCTGTTAATTGCGCAAACAGTGATTGAGTTCCTACCATATGCCAGTATTATGTTGCTGTTTGGAATTGAACGACCCTGCCATGGAGGAATTCATAGTCGGACACTAAACAGGGAAATCACAATAATTTTGTGCTATTTACAGAGAGCTAGGAGGCAAGAACAGATGCTGGAACGCTTCTTAAGGGTGTCTTACACACTGCTTTTAAAAGCATGTTGCTTTTCAGTTTTCTTTAGCCCTTGGTTTTAGCCTAGTCTAAAATACAGTTCATATAGCTACGCTCCCTTCTGCATGGGATACATTATCAATATAATAAGGAAAAGCAAAATGGATGATTTTTAAAAAATGTTTTCTTAACGCTAGTGATGTTTATACTTGTTTGTGCAATTTTAAGGGATTCTTTTATTTGAGGGACAAGTAATGAATATTGTAGGCTTCCAAAATGATCTTAAATTTTTTACTTTTTTTAATGTAGGGCAGAAGTAAAAATATTTGTAGAAAAGTAGGAGTAATAATGGGCTGGGGCAAACAGGATCTGCCCAAAAAAACTTTTCCAGAAAATTAATTCAAATTCTAGAACTTTGGTGAACTAGAAACATTTATAGTATTTGTTTAGTTAATAACAGATAATAAGGAAAGGTTTGAACCTAATAGTTGAGAATTTGTGCAACACTTTTAGAGCTAATAGTGGTTTTCAATTTAGTGAAGATTAAAAAAAATTTAAATACAGCATTTTTTTTCCCCCTTAAAATCCTTTTTACTTAACTCAGGAAATAAGGTATTATAAAATCCACACACTATTTTCTTATTAAAATATGGATATACTTCCTACTGTTTAATCCACCAGGGCCTGATTATTCTGTTTGTAGATTATCTGTAATTTTTTATCTTTTTAATTCTTCCCTAAAGAGCATGGGATTCAGAGTCACAGATCTACATTTGAATTCTGTCATTCACTAACTGTAACCTTGGGCGAATTACTGAGATTCTCAGTTTTCTCCTTGTAAAGTGACGATCATACTACTTAACTTGAAGATCGAGTGAGATAATGTCTATAGAACATCCAGGCTGACAATAAATAGCTCTGAAATTTTTTTTGAAAATTTTAATTGTCAGATGAATCAAGAAAACAAGAAAAACCTACCAAAGCTTTGTAAATATTTCTGAATATTTTGTATTCATGCCATTATCTTATTTTATCATGATGGAAAGAAGGCTTTTTAAGCAGTATTGTTAAAGCTTTACATTAATGTTTTTAGATAACTTTTTATTATGAATAATTTCAAACAAAAGGTGACTGTATTGTGAATCCACATATACCGGTCCCTGAGCCTCAGAATTATCAACTCGTGGTGTCATCTGAGCTGTTGCATTTAAACAGCCTGTCCTACCCTTTTCCCCTACCTACAGCACTTTTGAAATGAATCTGAAAACTATTCCATCTGCAAATATTTCAGTGTGTATCTTTAAGACAGAAAACTTAAAAATTTACACTAAAAAATTATAAATTTGGCAGAATATATAGTTCAAAATGTAGGAAGTTCTAAAGGGTATAAATGGGGTATAGTTTTTCTCCTACCCTTATCCCCCAGTTCTCATTTATCTTTGTAAACAATGGTTTTTTGACAGTTTCTTATAAATCTTTTCAAAAATCATTTGCCTAAAGGGAGTGTGTTTGTGTATATGTGTGTGCATGTGTATTCATCCACATGTCTTTATAGATTGTACTCCTACCCTTTTTGACAAAAATGAAATCAGACTGTACGCTGCGCTGTTCATTTAATTCGTCCTTGGAGATTGTTCTCAATTATTAGTTAACTCTTATTCTTCATTTCATTTCCATAAATTTCATTGTGTGTCGAATGTCTAATTTTTAGAGTTACCAGATAAGACTTGGTACTGATTTTTTTTTTTAATAAATAATGGTGACCGTACTAAGACTATATGGTTTTACAACTCGAAATATATCCTTCCTAAGCTGTTATATCCATTATTTATTGTTCCTTAATAAAATTACTCCAAAACTTAGTGGCTTACAAGTACTACCATTTTTTGTATGTTTGTGTATGATTCTGTGGATGTGCATGTTGGGCTTGACTTACCTGTGTTCTTGTTCTGCTACTCTGTTTGGGCTCACTCGTGTGGTTGCAGCTTTTTGGTGGCTGGGTCAGCTGGGTTGTCCAAAATGGGCCTTAGCCACAAGTCTGGTGGCTAGTGCTGGTTGTTAGCTGGGCCTCTCTCCATGTGCTCTTCTCCCTGGGTCATATTACTTGATGATCTCAGGGCAGCAAGAATGGTGGCTGCCAAGGCCACATTATGTTGGTCAAAGTGGGAAATAGACTCCAGTTGGTGGGAGGAGTGATGAAGAATTTATGGTCATTTTTAATGCATCATAATAGATACTTCTATTGAATATGTTCCACAAGAAAAGAGTTCTATTACTTGTGTTGATTTGTGAGAATGTAATGAAAATAGCATGTAATGCCTGGCACATACACGTCATATGTCTGTTAGGCATTATTTGTAATCATAAACTGTATGCATATGAATTGCAAAAACTTTACCGTCTTCTTCCTTCAAATCATCTTTAAAAAGTTTTAAGTGTAAAGATATCTATGAAATTACATGAAGCAGACTTAAGTGAAAATAAAAAGACATTTTATATTGTTTAATTTTGGAAAGAATAGCTTTAAATTTGGGCATATAAATGCTGAAACACTTGAGCGTGTGAATTTATTTTTTTAAATTTTTATTTAAATTCCGGTTAACATACAGTGTAATACTGGTTTCAGGTGTACAGTTTCGTGATTCAGCACTTACCTACAACTTCCAGTGCTCATCACAACAAGAATTTTGGGAGAGGCATTCTTTTTTTTTTTTTTTTTTAAGATTTTACTTATTTGAGATAGAACGAGAGTGAGAGAGAGCACAAGTAGGGGGAGCAGCAGGCTCTCCACTGAGCAGGGAGCCCGACTTGGGGCTGGATCCCAGGACTCTGGGATCATAACCTGAGCCAAAGGCAGACTCAACCAACTGAGCCACCCAGGCGCCCTGAGAGAGGGATTCTAAAGCAAATACTTGGCATTTTTATTTTTCAAAGGAAAATAGACTGTTTAGAGGAAAAGAGTAACTAGTTTCTAGTATAGGTTATAATCAAAGTATATAGAGGGAAATAACCAAGAGAGCATACCTAAATAGTTAAAAAATACAAGTGAAGATATGTTTGTTTTGAATTCCTTCCAGTGAATCAGTGTGGATGGGTGGATATGTGTATCTATCTCTGTCTGATGTTTTGAGGGATTCTTTGCCCCACAAAAGCACCAAGCTATTTCATTATAACAATGCTGTAGTATATTTCTTTTTTTTTTTTAAAGATTTTATTTATTTATTTGACAGAGAGATAGAGAGTACAAGTAGGCAGAGAGGCAGGCAGAGGGAGAGGGAGAAGCAGGCTCTCCGCTGAGAAGGAAGCCCGATGCGGGGCTCGATCCCAGGACCCTGGGATCATGACCTGAGCTCAAGGCAGCCGCTTAACTGACTGAGCCACCCAGGTGCCCCACTGTAGTATATTTCTTATGAATTACCTGAAACAGTGCTTTCCTGACTTGCCTTCATATACTTAGATAAAATTTGTTTTATTTATTATGCATAATCTGTGAAATACTGATTTCCATACCTTTAAAACTAAAAAAAATTATTCATGGTGATGACTTCATTTTTCAGTGTTAAGTAAATTTGGAAACCATGTTTTTCAGACTCACCATTTTACTGACCACAAAGTTTTTAGTCACTGTTTTGTATAGGGCCTTCTGTTTGGGCTTTTTCATTTTATGTGTCTCCCCGACTCTCACCCTCACCCCCAGTAGAGCAGAGAGCAACTTCCAAACCTTCTGGAGATTTTACATGATTTTGTCGTTGGACTCTCTGTAGTTATTTATGAAAGTGTCCTTAGGAACAACGGCAAGAGGGAGGAATCATATATACAAATCCCCTTCTCTGTCATTTTTAAGTTCCTGCATAGTTTTCTTTTTTCCTTTTTTTTTTTCTTTTTTAATGGTATGGTATTAGTACATGGGTTTGGGAAGTTAAGTAAGTTTTGCAATTTTTGCATGTGATATTTCAAAGCAAATTAAGTTGCAGAAGAAAAGGATTCAAGTTGAATGTTTTAAGGATGATATTTTTTTAAAAACAAAATCTGAATTACGTTTTTAATTTTTTATCCTGAGTATAAAATGAATACATACTTATTTATAGAAAGGTTGAAATAAGAAAAGAATAAATTTACTCATAATTCTAAAGAGAAGCTAATTCTCCCTCTTTAAAACATTTTGTTTTATTCCCTTCAGTTTTTAAATTCTGTATGTGTATTTATGTCACCAAGGTCAAAATAGTAAATGCTTTTTTTCTTTTCTTTTTAAAAAGGTTAATGATTTTTAAATTATTAGAATTTGTTACTTCTAGTAGTCCCCTAGCCTTTGTATCATGTTTTTGTAAGAACCACACTAGTTTAATACTTGATGCTTTTTTGAAAATGAAATGCAAAATAAATGCATTATAGGGCAATTTCTTATAGGGGAATTTTTAAAATAAAATTAGGGATTTTATAAAAAATTTGTAAGTACATCTCATTTAGAACATAATCTTTGATTATGTATTTGCAGTGTCCATATACAATATTTGGTTCGCAATTTCCCACAATTAGCTTAAATCCAGTGAATATCTGGTTGATGCTATACCTCAATTTGACTTGGTATACCTAATGACTTTTCATCTCTATTTTAACTGTATTAGGTTTGAAAACTACACCTCCTTGCACTTCGAGTTTTTTTTAATTTTCTATTCATTTTAATTTTTTTTTTTATAAAAATAAGAGCAATCTACAAAAAAGCTTTCAAGCTCAGGAGAGTACCATGTGAGGATGAAGGTGTCAGTATTGCAGCAACAGTGCTTGACTGAGAGGCAGGTCACTTAGTGATAATCCAGGGTGCTTGTTCTTGTTTTGCGATACAAAAGTCTAAATTCTAATACACTAAAGGCAGTGGGTATCAGTGTATGACTAAGGAAAATGTAGTCAGTAAAAAAACTGAGGCACGCATGCAATTTAACATTTTTACTAGTTTATATTCAACTCATGACTGAACTGGGGATGGTTTTCCTATTTTTCTTTTATTTAAATGAACGGAGTTGAAGATAATTTTGACAATTTTACATCTGATGGGTTTAAAACCAGGATTGCTTTTTTTTTTTTTTTAAACTGTTATAAGACCTCTTAAAAAAACTGACCTTGAGGGATCTGAGTGGCTTCTATTGAAATTATATGCCAAATGCAGGGACTTTTTCTCAGGAAAGAATCTAGTGTTTTTATCAGTTTCTCATAGCTATCAGTGACCATAAAAGGTTATGAATCACTGCTCTAAGAAAACAATACAAAAAAGTTTTCTTTTTTCTAAAAGAAAGAAAGTGTAGAAAGTCGAAACGACACCTATAAATTAGAATTAAGTAGAAACTGGCACAAACATTCAAAGCTTAAGTCGGTTATAAACTTATCATAGCTAAACTCCTCTTTTCTGAAAGGCCCCTTCTTTCTGATTTGTCACAAAAATTAGTGTCAGTTGTAGAGAACTCAGAGAATAAAGAAAATTAAAATGACCCGTAAACTCTTCACCTGAAGCTAACTGAACTAGGAGGCACCCTGGGGCATTTTTTTCAAACACAGAGTGATGTGTTTTTGTATAATTTTTAAACTTTCTTACTTCAGATTTGTATCTCATTTTATTCTTGGAACAAAGGAACACTAATGAGTGAAGAAACAGGTACCCATGATCACTGACAAGTCTGAAGTCATATGTACATGTTTGTCGGCAGAGAGCATTGGAAGCAATTCATCTGTCCCAGCTTTGCTGTATATAACCCATTATACTCTGTTTTCTCATTGTTGAGAAGTTAAATTGAGGAAATCTAGTAGAATGTTAGCTGCATCAGTCTCTCTTTGACAATATTCTTTCATTAACTTTAGAATAATTACAAGTGTTTATATTTAGGTTCGTCTTTTATCTATTTCCAGTACAATTTTTTGATGGACTCATAAAAATAAAGAACATGGACTATTTCATCAGCATCTTCTGATGACACAAGTTTCCTAGGTATAGAGTTGAGAAAAAGGAATATGCCACCATATTGCCTGAATTTTATCATAGATTTCACTCAGTAGTATTTTGCCATGACCATTTAAGAAAATAGTACTAATTTAATACAGATATATTTTAATTTTTAATATGTTCCCTTTCCTGCCAAATTTCAGATCTTTCAACAATGTGATCCTTCTTTCAAGAATGTTTTTATTGTTTAATATAACTTTAATAATTTATTTATTTTTTTTAAAGATTTTATTTATTTATTCATGAGAGACAGAGAGAGAGAGAGAGGCAGAGGGAGAAGCAGGCTCCCAAAGAGCAGAGAGCCCGATGCGGGACTCGATCCCAGGACCCTGGGATCATGACCTGAGCCGAAGGCAGACGCTTAACCATCTGAGCCACCCAGGCACCCTAACTTTAATAATTTATTCAGACTTTTCAAGAGGATACTTTGAAAACAATCATCATTCCTTTCTTTAGTAATGAGAAGACTTTTCTCTTTACCTATATATAATCTATGCCTGAATTTAATATTCGTCTATTTTCTTAATTTCAGAGGTAAAAACCCAGAAAGTTTAAAAATTATACAAAAACACATCACTCTGCGTTTGAAAAAAATGCCCCAGGGTGCCTCCTAGTTCAGTTAGCTTCAGGTGAAGAGTTTACGGGTCCATCAAGCTAGTGGATCTTTAACAAAGAAGCAATGCAAAGAAATAAAAAAGATGTGCTATATTTGAGTGATGATCCCTGCAGCATATGGCATAAGGCTTGGTTGCAGAGGAGAAGCTCAATAAATGGTGAATTGAATTGAAACAAAGGTTTTCTTGAATTCTTAACAGGAAGTTCTAGAGTGGGTATGATAGACTAAAAATCATTTGTAAATAAGATTATATAGTTACTTATATTCCAGAATCTTTGGATTTTGTAGTTTCTTAAAAACTTAACTCTGCCCCAGATTAACCCAGATAGTAATATGAATGTAAAGCGCATTTCTTTTTCCCTTTTTGATCACCACTTGCTGTTTCCTGCATTTTTTGTTTAGGACATTAGGTAAAGGGAGAGAGAATGATAAGAAATTAAAAACAAAAAAAACCCACAGGCTTAATGTCAACATTTCTGCCTATTCCAGTTTACTACTTTAAGTTGAAAATTAGCAAAATTAGTGCATCAGTGATTTAAATTTTATTTCCCTTTTTTGTTAAAGATGAAAATTGGAGACTTTCTTCTTGCCCCAAAGGATGTAGAACTTTTTTTCTTTACAAAGATTTGTCAGTTGCATTTAAGAAAAAGATTAAAAATATAGTCTTGCTTTCATATTCCCCCATCTCCTTTTTAATACTCTGTTACGAAAATCTTTTAAACATAAGTTGAAAGAATTGTGTAGGTGAACCTTGATCATATATCTATCTTTATCTCAATCCATTAATCCATTTTTCCCAGATGTATTTCAAAGTAAGTCGTGGACATCAGTTACACCTGTAAATACTTGAGCAAACACATCATTTAACTTGTTCTCATACTTCTCACAGCTTTCTGAAAATAAGGTGTTTCCCATGGGATCTATCCTGATCTTCATCCTTAAGGTTAAGGCTAATTTGTAGCGTGCTTCTTGTGTGTCCTTCTTTGCTGCTGCTTTTTAATACAAAAGGTGCTTCTCAGAAGGCATATAGTGCATGATTACAAGATTCAAAAGAAAATTGTAAAAGTGTCTTATATATGACTTACAGCAGTGCTTTAGTTCTTATTTTCTGTAAGGAACATTGCACGAAGATATTTGTTGCAAATTAAATCTTACTTATTGGGTAACTTTTTTAAAATTAAGAATTGAAGCCTGAACTTAATCTATAAGGATCAAATACGATGAAGACCTCCAGACAAGGAGGTCTATATGTTATAAGTAAAGTAGGCTTGAGTGGTTTACCTAACTATATCTGGGTTTTATTTTCCATTTGAAAAAAAATTAAGCAATTGCCTCTTTTGATTACATATTTTAATATGACTACAGTATCTAAAAACTATATTTCTAAGTAATAAAACAGAAGAAACAAACTCTTCAAATTTTTGTGCAAATAAAGATCCTCTACTTACCTTCTGTAACACAGTAGTTCTTAGAATCATTTTTTGTATTTTCTGCTATATAGGCTTTGTGATCTTTAACAGGATTATTTAATCCCTGAATATTAGAGGGACTATTTAAGGACAAATAGATAAACTCTGACCAAGGTGTTTGATCCTGCATATTTCCACTAGTGGAACCTTTAGGGAAGAGAGTTTCTTAAGCCGTAATTTCTCCTACAGACGCTGCTTGTCTTGTACTTGCCTCCCTTCAAAAAGGACTTCTGCGTGGGCTGCATTTTAAATTATCTTTTTCTTTTTTTTCTTTCTTTTTTTTTTGTTTCTGTATTTTTAGAAAACAACTCAGAATTTAGAAATAGGAACTCTGATCTTAAACCGTCCTCCAGTATGTCCACTTTTGTTCTAGAGAGAATTAATGATAAGTCTAAAACTGAAATACTTGATTTGGAATACTGACATTGATCTCTTGTATTACCTGTGGTTGAATCTACTATTCTTTTAATATACAAAAGAGGTGTTTTGTTAGGAAATCTCCTTTTTCCACGTGTAGTTACCAAAATAAGACATACTGAATGCTAACTTTAATACTAGCTTTTTAACAATCACAGGAACATTTAGACATCTAAGCTGATGTATAGGCCTTGAGCATTTGCTGAATTACTTATCTAAAACATACAAACTGTTAGTGTTCTGTAGATTTCATAATGAGTGTTTACTATGTGCAGGCATTGTGCCAAATCAGTTCTTTATAGATAGTATCCAATTTATTGCTCACACCAACCCTATCTCCAAAAGCCCCCTAAACGGTAACATTTAGCTATACTGCCTTTCAATAAGTTGTACTCTTTTTATCAAACTGAATAAATTTAACATAATGGAATCTCAACTTAGTGGGTAGTAGTCTTTCTTGAAAATTTTAGAATTGGTGTTTTTTGATAGTTTATGGAAAAAGGGGTATTGGATACTCAGTGTAGATGTTCATTGCTAAACCCTTTGGATTTCTTTCACTTGAACCTGTGAGATAGGCATTTTACCACTGAAGATACTAAGACCAGGGTTAATTTGTGTATGTTAAGTGGTGGAGCTGGGATTCACCTTCTGGTCTGATTGTAATGCCGTGCTCTTTCTGGTATGTAGCTCTGTGCATGAAGTTTTTTTAAACCATTTTATTCTTAAAAAGTTTATCCAGAAGGATGATATTTGTCCCTTAAGTAAATAGAATAAAGACATTTTATGTTTATAAAAAAGGATTTTGAGGGAACGTTTTGCAAAAGCACTTGAACACCAGGAAATAAAATGGCTTGCTTGGAAGAACACAGGCCAGAAGACCTAGGTTAAATTCACTGCTTGCATCTTTTATGATGGAGGAGGTCTGATTTCTCTTAAATGTGTGCTTTTTCCATCTTCCTTCTACTTTCTTTTTTGAATGAGGAAAATGTTGAAAAGTGACATTTACTACAGGAATATTTTTAGGATGAATAATAGTATATATGTGAAATTCCTTGATATTCTTAAGAGTAAATGAGATAATTTTTATTAATTATGCTTCTCTTGCTTTAGGGGTGCTAAGGAGTAAACTGAATCAATTCCATGATGTTTATAGAGCAGTCATTTTTATTATCTGGAGAATGATTATCTATGTTGCAATTTATTCTAATTTCAGTTTGGCAATATCTACATTTTTTTTTAAATTACTTGCTGAATTGGTGGGTTTTGTTTTTGTTATTTTTTTCAAACTGACAACACCCTTTTGCTTTAAAAAATTTCAGTGCACTGGTTTAGCCTGCAGCTTACAGCCTAGCAAGGAACCCTTACGAAACTGAATTTTCAGAGAGGATTTGAAAACAGGCATCTGCATGAAGGACTATTCATTTCCAGCAGGTGTAAGAACTGAGTGCATAGTGCAGAAACATATGACCATCTCTACTCCTACAGAATGATATCTTTTGGTTATTTGAAATTAATTTATTAGGTAGCTCTGTCTTGATATAACATGAAACAGGCTCCAAAGCCAAATCGAAATGCTTTTTTGTATTACCTCTACCTAATTTCTTCTATCTCCTCGTTGGTTCTCTCTCAACTTAATCACATTAATATGAGTAACTGAAGGGTTATTCCACATTTTTCAGCTTTAAGTTTTCTAGGGACTGAAAATGTCTGGTCAAATTTTGTGTTCATGATTTCTGCTGTGCAGCCAGTGTTTATTCACCCACAAGTTTATTAAATCTCTTCTTCCTTCATCTTAAGTTCCTGTTTCCCTGTAAACATCAGGCCCTCCCTCAATGTCTCCTTTAATTTCTAAATTTTATTTAGTTCAGATGATCTACATTATGAAACACTAGTTCTCAAGATGTGTGTTCTAATTCTGAAACCAAATCCTTGAAAGTCTTAATTTTTTGGTATATGTATGGTTGAATAATGCCACTGCTAAATTTGGTAAACACAGAATTTTAAAATTTTTGAAATACTTAAATATTTAAATTGCTAAAATTGGATTTTTGATTAGTTTGTCTTTTGATACATAGTCTACTAAAGGAATTGTTAGTTTGTGTATTCATTTAGTATTTGCTATTTTTTTGTCAACAGGAAGAAGGTAGATAATGACTATAATGCCCTGCAAGAAAGACTCAGTACCTTGCCTGATAAGTTGTCTTATAATATCATGGTATGTTAAGTGTGTTGCTTTTAAAGTAGTATGTTGTTTACATATTAGCTATGGAAAGTAAGAAGATGTTTCTTTGCTTTATATGTATTGATTCACAAATTGCCAAGCTCTAATAGACAGTATCTGAAGTAACTACCATAGCAAGGAAAGTTTTTGTTTTACTTTATTTATTTATTTTAAAGATTTTATTTATTTATTTTGACAGAGAGAGACAGCGAGAGAGGGAACACAAGCAGGGGGAGTGGGAGAGGGAGAAGCAGGCTTCCCGAGGAGCTGGGAGCCCGATGTGGGGCTCCATCCCAGGACCCAGGGATCATGACCTGAGCCGAAGGCAGACGCTTAACGACTGAGCCACCCAGGCGCCCCTGTTTTACTTTAAAATAATCCACTAATTGTTGTAATAGTTGGTATTTGCTTCTTTTCTTTTTTTTCAGATTTATATTAAGTTATCACATTATGGAGACACAAATGGCATAAATGTTAGCACAAAATTTGACAAATTTGGTATGCAAATTTACTGTGTTAGAAAACTGTAATTAAGACAGAAATATGGCACTTAGTCGTTTCCTGTTAGCCAGAGCAGGAATAGATCATAATGTTGTATAATTCACAGAATTACACCCTAGAACATTGATTTTATATAAAAAGGTACTGCTAATTTTTGTCTGAATGATCTTCCTATCGACATAGTGATCCTTTCATGAGCCCTGGATTAGATTCTTTCATTGCTTGAATATATTTTTTCATAAAGACTTTGTTCTTAATTACAGTAGTTCAAATGTTTTATAAATGTATTGTTTTTTTATTATACTGGCCCAAATATTTTGTAAAATTTGTAGAGTCATTAAAGCTGTTTGTTAATTCCAATTTTGTTAAACAAATGGCTATTTTATTGGAAATAATTTTCAGGTTTTTTAATCAAAGGTATTCTTTATTAATATTTCATTGCTAGTTTGCTTTCATTTAGATTTATGAATGAACACGAGGTGTAAACATTCAGAGACAGTGCTAATTTCTCTGAAAGCTGTATGTAAATGTGCTTATTCCTTTTCCTGTTTTAACATTGATTTATTAACCTAAAGCAATTTTCTATAGGTTTTCTTAGTGAAACTTTAATGTTAAATTTCTATAAAGTTGACGTTTTTTCTTAGTCGATAAAAAGACCTCAACACAGAGCTTTTAATGCTGTTTCATAAAATGTATTTTCTTAGTTGATAAAAAGACCCCAACGCAGAGCTGTTTCTTAAAATGTATTTTTTAGTGTTTTTAATTTTTTGTCTTCTTTCTCCTTATTCCTCCCCTCCCTCCCTCCCTCTCTCCCTCCCTTCCTTCCTTTCAACAATAGGTACCATTTGGCCCCTTTGCCTTCATGCCAGGAAAGCTTGTCCATACTAACGAAGTCACTGTTTTACTCGGGGACAATTGGTTTGCAAAGTGCTCAGCAAAGCAGGCTGTGGGCTTAGTTGAGCATCGGAAAGAACGTATGTACCAGTTATAAATGACGTATCTATGCTGGATGTGTATCAGTTCACAAAGTGCCAAGCTGTTACTAAAAGTATCATCCATGATTTATTAGTCCAGACTATTTGTGATTTGGTTGAATTGTAGGTAGTTTGAGTAGAACCAACATTTGAGAATGTAAGCTGGAGAATGGAACATCTGGGTTGGAAATATCACCCACATGATATGGCATGTTTTCAGAAATGACAGAGTGTAAAAGTCCTTAACATGTGGTTTTATAGATAGAAGTTGGGAAGACATCAGACTTGGGCTCATTTTATATTTTATAACTGATTTGTTCTGGGTGCTTTCATATACTTACTTTTGCTTTTAATACTTGTAGTACACAGAGGGAATTTACTTTTTATTTATTGAACTAAGAAAAATACCTATCTGTAAAAGTAGAAACAATTTTTAAACATGCTTTTTGGTTTAGAAGAAGTCATATTTTCATCTTACAGAGAAGGCCAGGTGTGGAGAGGTGCTACCCAAAACAGTGCCCATATACTTATTCAGTGATGTGAGGCCTCTCTCTCATTTGATTGAGGTATTTCTTTAAGTTTTGTTTATCTATGATATTATTTGTTGGTGTAGATACATATCCGCATACACATTTTTTAGTTGGATGGGTTTGGCTTCAGTTCTAGCTTAGTTGCATTTTAAAATTAGGTTCATTTAATATCTATGTTCTTATTTCTATAATAAAATACTTAAATTGATAGTATAATATCACCCCTACCTGTTTTTTTAACCTTCTAGTTAAATGTGTATTTGAAAATAAATTTTTGAGGATTCTTCTGTATAAATGAGGTCATAAAGATAAAAAAACAGCTGAGTTTTCTACAGCTGAAATTATTTCACTTATACATGTGAGTGGGTACTAGTTAGAGAACTCATTTACTCAGTGAAATTGTGGGATCTATATTTGGACACTCTAATTGCAAATCAACTCCTATAAGTTTATAATTGATAACATATTTGATCATTTGTGACACTAATCAGAATCTTATTGTTAGGCCTGTATATAATTTCTAGCAATGATAATTCTTTTGGCATTACTATACTAAAATAAGTCATGTACGTTAGAGGAAAAAGAATGAGCATAATTCTTTCTTAAAGGCCTTTCTTAATGGGGAAAGTTTTCTTATTTACTGGGGTAGCTCTGCTGATATGAAATCAGTTCATCGTCTGTTAAAGTTTGTTCACTCTGATTTTCATATGTGTATTTCAGCAAAGCAATCTTTAGAATCAGTTATGACTTAATATAATAATGGGAGAATACTTTTTTTTTTAAGATACTTATTTTAGAGAGCATGCACACGCGCGCTCAGTTGCGAGCAGGGGAGGGACAAAGGTAGAGGGAGAGAGAATCTCAAGCCAACTAGCCACTGAGCGTGGACTCCAGAATGGGGCTTGATCACATGACCCTGAGATCATGACCTGAGCTGAAATCAAGAGTCGGCCATTCAACCAGCTGAGCCACCCAGGTGCCCCGGGAGAATACTTTTAATAGAATAGGAATAGAGCTCTAGAATAAAGAGGTATTTTTTGGTAAATCACTTACCATTGTTGAAAATGGTTTTTGGAATTGACCAAAAATGATGACTTTTGGGAATAATTTTCAGAATATGTACCTATGAATTATGTTTGAGAACCTATTATGAATTCTAAAAAGTTGTTTTATTCACACAGTTTTATACTAATTTTGATAACTAAAGAAATGTTTAGGTATATTGTTGTATTTAACATTTATTTAAGAAAAGATACTTATTTTTCTTATGGAAGAAGAAATATAACAAGTTAAACACACAGTCCTACCTCACTGTTGACAGGGTAATTGGGAAAGGTGGAAGGGGGGGGTCATTGCATGTTTAAAAAGTAGTCAAAATGAAGGACAAAATGGATTTAACACAAGTACAAAAGGATTCAGGGGAGGTTTCTCTAAGGAAGCTGATTTTTAAGAGTGCCCTATTCTTTGTGCTCACATCCTGCATTTTTGCCATTTAACATGAATATGACCAGCTTTTTAAAGTTAAAAAAAATTTTTTTTAAGATTATCAGAGTGAAATTGACTTTTTATTTGGTATACTGTTCATGAGTTTTCAACGCAAGTAAAGATTTGTTTAATCATTGCCACTGTCAGAATATAGAATAGGATATAGGATACACTAGTCAGAGCCCAGGATCACAACAGAAACTCCCTCATGCGTTCCCTTTGTGGTCACACCCTACCTCTACCTGTAAGGCCTGACAATCACTGATCTGTCTCTATCACTATCAATTTTATCTTTTCCAGAATGTCATATAAATGGAGTCATACACTATGTAACCTTTTGAGACTGACTTCTTTCATTCACCATAATGCCTCATCTAAGTTGTTTTGTATATCAAAAGGTCAATCGTATTTACTGCTGAGTATTCCATTATATGCACATACCACAGTTTTTCTCTTCGTCTATTGGAGAACATTTGGTTTGCTTTCATTTTCTGGAATTATGAACAGCTTTTATAAACCTTTATGTTTTGGTCTTACTATAAATTTTCATTGCTGTTGATAAATACCTACAAGTGGGATTGCTACGTCATATGGTGGGTACGTGTATTCAGTTTTTAAGAAACTTTCAAGCTATTTTCCAAAGACACTATATTGTTTTACATTCCCCCAATCCCAGCAGGGTGTGAGAGTCCTAGTAGCTTTGCATCCTTACCAGCACTTTGTATTGTTAGTTTTAAAAATTTAAGCCATTTCAGTAGATGTGTAGGAGTTTAAATTTGCATTTCCCTGATGGCTAATGATGTTCAGCATTGATTCATGTACTTGCCTGCCATCTGTGTGTGTATCTGTCCTCTTTGATCTGTTGAAGTCTTTTGCCCATTTTTAAAAATTTGGTTGTATTTTTTCTTAAGTTTTGAGAATTCTTCATATATTCTGGATGTAAGTCTTTGTTAAGTGTGTGATTTGCAAATATTTTCTCCCAGTATGTATCTTGTCTTTTTATTCCCTCAACATTGTATTTCCAGAGCAAATATTTTTGATTTTGAAGTCCAGTTTATTACTTTTTTGTTTTATGGATCATTTGTTTGGTGTCATATCTAGAATGCTTTGCCCTACCCTCAGTTCATGTACATTTTCTCCTATGTTTTCTTCTATAAAATGTTCATTGTTGAACATTTTGCACTTAGATCTGTGTTCCATTTTAAGTTAATTTTTGTGTAAGGTGTGAGGTTTAGTTCAAGGTGTTCAGTCTTTTACGTATAGATGTCCAGTTTTTCTCAAATCATTTGTGGGAAGTCCTTTCTCCATTCGGTTGCCTTTGTACTTTTGTCAAAAATGAACTGGTAATCAGAATCACAATGAGATACCATTTTATCCTTCCTACTATAGCTGTAATAAAAAAGGCAGACAGTAACTTGTATTAGTGAGGATGTGGAAAATTGCAACCCTCATATGTTGGTGGTGGGAATATAAATTGGTGTAGCCACCTTGGAAAACCGCTTGAAATTTTTCATAAAGTTAAACATTGAGTTACACACCTAGATAGTATTATACCCAAGGGAAAGTAAAAACATACGTCTGCACAGAAGCTTGTATGTGAATATTAGCATAATTCGTAATAGCCCCAAAATGTAAACAACCCAAATGTCTATCATCCAGTGAATGGATAAATGTGAACATTGCTTGGCAAGAAAAAGAAATATACCATTTACTATGACAAATGAAAAAAGCCAGCTACAAAAGACTATATATTATATGATACCACTTGTATGAAATATTTAGAATAGGCAAATTTATGAAACAAAAAGTATATTAATGGTTGCTTAGGGCTAGGGAAGGTATGGGGGAGAATGGAAAGTGACTTAATTTTTTTGAAAAGGTTATATTTGGACATGATACAAATTTTAAAGGGTTTTCATTGAAAAATAAGTGTCCCTTTTCCTCCCTTATCATCCACTTGGATAACTTGGAGGCATTATCAGTATCTTACCATTTTGTGTGTTCACATCTTGTAGACTTACGCATTCCCAACCCATTATATACACAACCACTCAAATGGTAGCACATGTTCTTTTGCATCTTTCTGTCTTTTCTTAATGGCTGCAGGGCATTATATGGATATTGTGTAATTTATTGTTTTCTTTCATAATAACCATCCTAAAGGTTTTGATTTCCAATTCTTTAAGGACTTCAGGATGTTTGTTGAGCATTTTTCATGTGCTTATTGGCAATTTGTAGGAAAATCTTTGGAGAGATGTCAGTTCAAGTCCTTTGCCCATTTTTAAATTGGGTTGTCTTTTTGTTGTTGAGTTGTATGAGTTCTTTATATATTCTGGATATTAGTCCCTTAACAGATAGATGATTTGCAAATATTTTCTCCCATTCTGTGGACTGCCTTTTCACTATACTGGTAATGTCCTTTGATGCACTAAAGTTTTAAATTTTGATGAAGTCATTTGTCTATTTTTTTTCTTTTGTTGCTTGTACTTTTAGTGTCATATCCAGAAAATCATTGCCAAATCCAATGTCATGAAGCTTTTCTCCTGTGTTTTCTTCTAAGAATTTCATTGTTTCAGTTTTCATTTAGATCTTTCATCCATTTTGAGTTAATTTTTTGTATATTGTGTAAAGTAAGGGTCCAACTTTGTTCTTTTGCATGTGGCTATCCAGTTTTCCCAGTAGTGTTTGTTGAAAAGACTGTCTTTACCCCCATTGAATGGTTTGACACCGTTATTGAAAATTGTTTGGGTATATATGGGAGGATTTATTTCTGGGTTCTCTACCCTATTTTATGATCTATATGTCTGTCTTAATGCCAGTACTGTAGTATTTTGATAACTGTACCTTTGTAGAAAGTTTTAAAATCAAGTAGTATGAGATCTCCAACTTTGATCTTTTGTAAGATTGTTTGGCTATTCAGGGTCTCTCAAGATTGCATAGGAATTTTGGGGTGGATTTCTTCTGTTGCAGCAAAATTGTTGGGATTTTGATAGGGATTGATTTGATTTTGTAGATTGCTTTGGGTAAAATGATATCTTAACAATATTAAACCCTCTAATCCATGAACACAGGATGTCTTTCCATTTACTTTGTCTTCTTTAAATTCTTTCAGCAACACAATAAGTCTTGTGTCTTCTAGGCTAAACTTACTACTATCTTTTTAATGGTATTGTAAATAGAAATTATTTTCTTAATTTTCTTTTCAGATTGTTCATTGCTGGTGTATAGAAATGCAACTTATTTTTGAGTAATTTATTAGTTTTTTAGCTATGTGTGTGTGTGTAATATTTCAGGTTTTCTACATATAAGATCGTATCATCTGCCAATAGAGATAATTTTACTTCTTCCTTTCCAATTTGGATGCTTTTTATTTTTTTTCCTTGCCTAATTGCTTTCGCTATAACTTTTTTTTTCTTATGGACTCCTAGTTATTTATTTATATTTTTAACATATAATGTATTATTTGTTTCAGGGGTACAGGTCTGTGATTCATCAGTCTTATACCCATTGCTCGTTACAACACCTACCCCCTCCCCTCCAGCAACCCTCAGTTTGTTTCCTATGATTAAGAGTCTCTTATGGTTTGTCTCCCTCTCTGGTTTCATTTTGTTTCATTTTTTCATCTCTTCCCCTATGATCCTCTGCCTTGTTTCTTAAATTCCACATATCAGTGAGATCAAATGATAATTGTCTTTCTCTGATTGACTTATTTCGCTTAGCATAATATCCTCTAGTTCCATCCATGTTGTTGGAAATGTCAACATTTCATTTTTCTGATGGCTGCGTAACATTCCATTGTGTGTGTGTGTGTGTGTATATATATATATATACAGTATATCTTCTTTATCCATTCATCTGTCGATGGACATCTTGGCTCTTTCCATAGTTTGGCTATTGTGGACATTGCTGCTATAAACATCGGGGTGCATGTACCCCTTCGGATCACTACATTTGTATCGTTGGGGTAAATACTCAATAGTGCAGTCACTGGGTCGTAGGGTAGCTCTATTTTCAACTTCTTGAGGAACCTCCATACTGTGTTCCAGAGTGGCTGCACCAACTTGCGTTTCCACCAACAGTGTAGGAGGGTTCCCTTTTCTCCGCATCCTAGCCAACATCTGTCGTTTCCTGACTTGTTAATTTTAGCCATTCTGACTGGTGTGAGGTGGTATCTCATTGAGGTTTTGATTTGTATTTCCCTGATGCTGAGTGATGTTGAGCACTTTCTCATGTGTCTGTTGGCCATTTGGATGTCTTCTTTGCAGGAATGTCTATTCATGTCTTCTGCCCATTTCTTGATTGGATTATTTGTTTTTTGGGTGTTGAGTTTGATAAAGTCTTTATAGATTTTGGATACTAGCCCTTTATCTGATATGTCATTTGCAAGTATCTTCTCCCATTTTGTCGATTGCCTTCTGATTTTATCCACTGTTTCCTTTGCTGTGCAAAAGCTTTTTATCTTGATGAAGTCCCAGTAGTTCATTTTTGCCCTTGCTTCCCTTGCCTTTGGTGATGTTTCTAAGAAGAGGTTGCTGCGGCTGAGGTCGAAGAGGTTGCTGCCTGTGTTCTCCTCAAGGATTTTGATGGATTCCTGCCTCACATTTAGGTCTTTCACCCATTTTGAGTCTGTTTTTGTGTATGGTGTAAGAAAATGGTCCAGTTTCATTCTCCTGCATGTGGCTGTCCAACACCATTTGTTGAAGAGACCGTCTTTTTGCCATTGGACATTCTTTCCTGCTTTGTCGAAGATTAGTTGACCACAGAATTGAGGGTCCATTTCTGAGTTTTGTATTCTGTTCTATTGATCTATGTGTCTGTTTTTGTGCCAGTACCATACCGTCTTGATGATTACAGCTTTGTAGTAGAGCTTTAAGTCTGGAATTGTGATGGTTTTCTTTTTCAGCATTCCTCTGGCTATTCGGGGTCTTTTCTGGTTCCATACAAATTTTAGGGTTATTTGTGCCATTTCTGTGAAAAAAATTGATGGTATTTTGATAGGGATTGCATTAAATGTGTAGATTGCTCTAGGTAGCATAGACATTTTAACAATATTTGTTCTTCCAATCCATGGGCATAGAACGTTTTTCCATTTCTTTGGGTCTTCCTCAATTTCTTTCATGAGTATTCTATAGTTTTCTGAGTACAGATCCTTTGCCTCTTTGGTTAGATTTATTCCTAGGTATCTTATGGTTTTGGGTGCAATTGTAAATGGGATCAACTCCTTAATTTCTCTTTCTTTTGTCTCGTTGTTGTACAGAAATGCAACTGATTTCTGTGCATTGATTTTCTATCCTGCCACTTTACTGAATTCCGGTATGAGTTCTAGCAGTTTTGGGGTAGAGTCTTTTGGGTTTTCCACATAAAGTATCATATCATCCGCAAAGAGTGAGAGTTTGATGACTTCTTTGCCGATTTGGGTGCCTTTTATTCTTTTTGTTGTCTGATTGCTGTGGCTAGGACTTCTAGTACTATGTTGAACAGCAGTGGTGATAGTGGACATCCCTGCCGTGTTCCTGACCTTAGGGGAAGAGCTCTCAGTTTTTCCCCATTGAGAACGATATTCACTGTGCGTTTTTCATAGATGGCTTTTATGATATTGAGGTATGTACCCTCTATCCCTACACTGTACATACTGAGGTATGTACCCTCTATCCCTACAAAATCCTAATCAAGAAAGGGTGCTGTACTTTGTCAGATGCTTTTTCTGCCTCTCTTGAGAGGATCATTTGGTTCTTGTCCTTTCTTTTATTAATGTAATGTATCACACTGATTGATTTGCAGATGTTGAACCAACCTTGCAGCCCAGGAATAAATCCCACTTGGTCGTGGTGAATAATCCTTTTAATGTACTGTTGGATTCTGTTGGCTAGTATTTTGGTGAGAATTTTTGCATCCATGTTCATCAGGGATATTGGTCTGTAATTCTCCTCTTTGGTGGGGTCTTTGTCTGGTTTGGGATCAAGGTAATGCTGGCCTCATAAAAAGAGTTTGGAAGTTTTCCTTCCATTTCTATTCTTTGGAACAGTTTCAGAAGAATAGGTATTAATTCTTCTTTAAATGTTTGGTAGAATTCCCCTGGGAAGCCTCTGGCCCTGGGCTCTTGTTTGTTGGGAGATTTTTGATTACAGCTTCAATTTCCTTGCTGGTTATGGGTCTGTTTGTTTTCTGTTTCTTCTTGGTTTAGTTTTGGTAGTTTATACATCTCTAGGAATGCATCCATTTCTTCCAGATTGTATAATTTGTTGGCATATAGTTGCTCATAATATTTTCTTACAATTGTATTTCTTTGGTGTTGGTTATGATCTTTCCTCTTTCATTCATGTTTTTATTTATTTGGGTCCTTTCTCTTCTCTTTTTGATAAGACTGGCCCAGGGGTTTATCAATCTTACTAATTCTTTCAGAGAACCAGCTCCTAGTTTCATTGACTTATTCCACTGTTCTTTTGGTTTCTATTTCATTGATTTCTGCTCTAGTCTTTTTTTTTAATTTTTTTTCAAGATTTTATTTGTTTGACAGAGAGAGACATAATGAGAGAGGGAACACAAGGAGGGGGAACAGCAGAGGGAGAGGGAGAAGCAGGCTCCCTGCTGAGTAGGGAGCCTGATGTGGGGCTTGATCTCAGGACCCTGGGATCATGACCCGACCCGAAGGCAGATGCTTAATGACTGAGCCACCCAGGCGCCCCTCTGCTCTAATCTTTATTATTTCTCTTCTCCTGCTGGGTTTAGGCTTTATCTGCTGTTCTTTCTCCAGCTCCTTTAGGTGCAAGGTTGGGTTGTGTAATTGAGACCTTTCTTGTTTCTTGAGAAAGGCTTGTATTGCTATATACTTCCCTTTTAGGATCTTTGCTGCACCCCAAAGATTTTGAACAGTTGTTTTCATTTTCATTTGTTTCCATGAATTTTTAAAATTCTTCTTTAATTTCCTGGTTGACCCCTTCATTCTTAGTAGGATGCTCTTTAGCCTCCATGTATTTGAGTTCTTTCCAACTTTCCTCCTGTGACTGAGTTCGAGTTTCAAAGCATTATGGTGCAAAAATATGCAGGGAATGATCCCAATCTTTTGGTACTGGTTGAGACATTATTTGTGACCCATCGCTATAACTTCTATAACTATGTTGAATAGATAGAATAGTAGACATCCTCATCTTGTTCCTGATCTTAGGGGAACAACTTTCAGTCTTTCACCATTGAGTATGATGGCAGTTTGGGTTTTTCATATGTGGCCTTCATCATATTTAGGAAGTTAGCTTCTATTCCTAGTTTATTGTTTTGTATTGTGAAGTAGTGTTGGATTTTGTCAAAAGCTTTCTCTTCATCAATTGAGTTTGGTGTGTATGACGTAAAGATTTTACTTACTTACGTTGTGAAATGTTTACTAGAGTAAGTTTTAGTAACATCTGTCACCTCATATACATAGAATAAAAAGAAATGGGCAAAAAAAAGAAAAAATATTTTCTCATTATTTGTAATGGCAACCCTTAGAATTTACTATCTTACAACTTTCATATATATCATAGAGCAGCAGTAACTGTAGTCATCCATTGTACATTACCTTCCTGGTTTATTTGTCTTATAACTGGAAGTTTGTACATTTGGTCCAACTTGCTCGAATTTCCCCAGCCCCCCAGTTGGTAGCATTTTGTTGAGGATTTTTGCATGTATACTCATAAGGGATATTAACCTGTAGTTTTCTTTTAGTGTCTGTGTCTGGTTGGCCTCACAGAATGTGTTCCTTCCTCTTTAATATTTTGAAAGAGTTTGAGAGTTGATGTCAGTTTTTTCTTGAATACTTGGTAGAGTTCATCCATGAAGCCATCTATTTCTGGGCTTTTCATTGTTGGGAGGTTTTTGATTACTGATTCAGTCTCCTTACTTTTTACAGGTCTGTTCAGATTTCCTATTTCTTCTTGCATCATTTTTAATCATGCATTTGTTTCTAAGAATTTGGCCATCTAGGTCATCCAGTTTGTTGGCATTCAGTTTTTCATAGTATTCTCTTACAATCCTGTTTATTTCTGTAAAATAAATAGAATTGTCTCCACTTTTGTTTCTGATTTTAGTAATTTGAGTCCTCTCTCTCTTTCTTTTTCTCAGTCTAGGTAAAAACTTTGTCAGTTTTGTGGGTCTTTTCAAAAAAATCAACTTTCAATTTTGTTGATTTTTTTTCTATTGTTTTTCTATTCTCTGTTTATTTCCACTCTAATCTTAGTTCTTCCTTCCACCTGCTAGCTTTGAGTTTAGTTTACTCTTTTTCAAGTTCCTTTTAAAGCATACAGTTAAGTTATGATTTGAGATCTTTCTCCTTTTTTAATGTAGGTGTTTACTGGTATAAATTGCTTTCTTAGCAGTGCTTTCACTGCATCCTGTAAATTTTGTTATATTGTGTTTTCCATTTTCATTGGTCTCAAGGAATTTTCTTTCTTTTTTTTTTTTTTTTAAAGATTTTTTATTATTTGACAGAGCTACAACGAGAGAGGGAACACAAGCAGGGGGAGTGGGAAAGGGAGAAGCAGGCTTCCTGCCGAGCAGGGAGCCTGATACGGGGCTCGATCTCAGGACCCTGGGACCATGACCTGAGCCGAAGGCAGGTGCTTAACGACTGAGCCACCCAGGCGCCCCTCAAGGAATTTTCTAATTTGTGATATCTTCTTTGACCCCTTAAGTCAGTGTTCTGTTAAATTTCCATGCATTTGTGAATTTTTCACTTTTCCTTCTCTTACTGATTTCTAGTTTCATTTCATTGTGATTGGAGAAAGTACTTTGTAGGTTTCAAAATTTTAGAGTTTGTTTTGTGGCCTGGCATATGGTCTTTCATGGAAATGTTCCATGTTCTCCTTAGAAGAATATGTATTCTTTTTTAAAAGATTTTATTTATTTATTTGAGAGAGAATGAGACAGAGAGCATGAGAGGGGGGAGGGTCAGAGGGAGAAGCAGTCTCCCTGCTGAGCAGGGAGCCCGATGCTGGACTTGATCTTGGGACTCCAAGATCGTGACCTGAGCCAAAGGCAGTCGCTTAACCAACTGAGCCACCCAGGTGCCCCAGAAGAATATGTATTCTTTTGGGTAGAGTGTTCTGCGCATATATGTTAGGGTCATTTGATCTATAATTTTGTTCAAATCTTCTATTATTGCTCTTATTTCCAGTTGTTCAATCCTTTGTTGTAAGTTAGAGTATTGACATCTCCAATTTTTATTGGAGGACTGTCTATTTTTCCTTTGGATTCTGTCAATTTTATCTTCATATATTTGGTGCTACATTGTTAGGTGTGTATATGTTTATAACCGTTATATTTTCTTGATAGATTGAAATTTTTATCAATATAAAATATCGTTTGTCTCATATAACTTTTTTGACTTAATATATTTCATCTCATTATATAGCCCCTCCAGTTCTCTTTTGGTTACTATTTGCATGGAATATCTTTTCCATCTTTTCACTTTCAATCTGTGTCCTAAGATCTAAATTGAGTCTCTTGTTGACCACATATAGTTGGATCCTGGGTTTGTTGTTTTTGTTTTTTTTTTTAACTTTTAAAAAATCCATTCTGCCAATCCATGCCTTCTGTAGGGTTTATAATAACTATTTATAGGGCGGGATTTACTTTTGCCTTTTTTAAAATTTGTTTTCTCTATGTCTTACACCTTTGGGTCTCATTTCCTTCATTACTGCCTTCCTTTGTGTTTAGTTGATTTTTTTGTAGTAAAACATTTGATTCCCTTTTCACTTCTTTTATTAATATTTTAGAGATATATTCTTTGTGGTTACTGTGGATATTACATATAACATCCTAAGATTATAATAATGTGTTTTGAATAGATTCCAACTTAACTTCAGTCACATGTGAAAACTCTATTTCTGTACAGCTGTCTTCATCTTTAAATTATTGATGTTACAAATTACATCTTTATACATTATGTACCTGTTAACATAGATTTATAATGATTTTTTATGCATTTCTCTTTATATCCTGTAGTAAATAAAAAGTGGAGTTGCAAACCATAATGGCAGTAATACTGGTTTTTGTTTTTGCCCATGTTTACCTTTAGTGGAAAGTATTTTTACCTTCATATGGCCTCGAGTTATTGTCTAGTGGCTGTTCATTTCAATCTGAAGAATTCTCCTTAGCATTTCTTGTAGAGCAGGTCTAATGATAAGGATCTCCTTCAGCTTTTATTTATCTGGAAATGTCTCCATTTCTTTCTCATTTTTGAAGGATAGTTGCTGGATATAGGATTCTCAGTGGATCGTTTTTTTCTCTCAGCACTTTAAATGTTTCAACTCACTGCCTTCCAGGTTTTAAGGTTTCTGCTGAGAAATCTGCTTATATTCTCCTTGAGGATCCCTTATATGTGATAAATTGCTTTTCTCTTGCTGCTTTCAAGATTCTCTCTTTGTCTCTCAAGTGTGATTATTATCTTGGTGTGGGTGTCCAGGTTTACTTTCCTTATAGTTAGTTGAGCTTTTTGGATTTGGAGAGTCATGTCTTTTGTCAAATTCTAGAACTTTTTGTCCGTTATTTCTTCTAATAATCTCTTTGCCACTTTCTTCCTTTTGAGACTCCCTTAATGTGTATATTGGTCTGTTTGATAATAACCCATATGTCCCCTGGGCTTAGTTCCCTTTTCTTCATTCTCTTCTCTTTCTTTTTCTTAGACTTTGGTAATTTCAAATGTCCAGTCTTCAGGTTCACTGATTGTTTCATCTGCTTTCTCAAATATGCTGTTGAGTCCCTGTGGTGACTTTTTCAATTTAGTTACTAAATTTTCCCACTCTAGAATTTGTTTGGTTCCTTTTTATAATTTCTGTCTCTTTCTTGATATTCTCATTTTGTTCATGCATTATTTTCTTTATATCCTTTAGTTCTTTTTGTGTTTCCCTTCAGCTCTTTGAGCATATTGAAGGCAGTTATGTTCAAGTCTTTGTTTAGTATACCTGATGCCTTTGTTTCTTTAGGGACAGTTTCTGGAGATGTATTTTGTTCTTTTGAAATGGGCTGTGTTTTCTTATTTATTGTATGCCTTTTGATTTTTGGTGAAATTTTTAATTTTTGATGGGCATTTGTGAAAACAGCTATTTTTCCCAGTCTTTGCAGGTTGATGAGGATTTCGGAATAAGGTAGGTATGCTCTGAGCTTTCTTATCAACCCAAACTGAAAGGTTATGGTCTTTCCTGTTTTTTCTGAGCATGTAATGTTTCTTGGGCCTGTGGGATTTTCTTAATATCCTGTATATGTAGCTGCTTTTGAATATTTTAATTTACAAAGATTCTCCCTCTGCTTCTTTTTGCAATCTCAGGTTGTATGTTGTGTGGCTTTGCCCCTAATTTTCTGTGCCCGGTGTCTGCGGGTCTCTAGTCTCCCTGCAGTCTCCCTGCAGCTTTCATGATCAGTGTCAGTTAATTTCCTCCTGCTGAAGTCTGCTTTAGGTGAGACACATACCAGTTCTTTAGTCAGCCCCTAGACAAATCAGAATGTTGCAGATAAGGTCTAGTCTATTCTCTGTGGTTCAAGGAAGGGAATTGGGATCTGGGCTGCCACATTGCCCAGACCAAAACTGCTTCCCACTGGGGAAGGGGGTGGGGAAAGGCAAGTAAAAATGCCTCGAAATTTCCTGCTGTTTTGATTGTGACTTTTTCTTGGTTGGGTGTTTGCTTGGTTGATGTAGACCTTTGACTGTTTTCCAGAGCTCTTGTAGGTATTTTAGTTAGCTTCTGGTTGTTCTTGGATGTTTTATGGTTGGGAGGGTGGGGGGATAAGGGCTTCGAGCTTTTTAGTCTATATTTTGCTTCTTATCATTGTTTTAAGGGAAGATTTTATTTTCCTTTGAGCATGGGAAATTTTTGAGCATGTTTGTAGTAAGTGTACTGAGTGATTAATGGTTCAAGAGAAATGATAAAAGATCCTGGATACGATGATATTAAAAACACAGAAAATGTAGCTTTGGAAAGTGTCAGTGAAAAAGAGAAAGAGGCCAGGATGGATGAAGAATATTTGAGTTAGAGAAGTTAAAGATTTAAATTTTCAAAGAAGTAAAATTAAGTTTATTCAGAAGTGGGAGAGATTAGAAGGTTTGGAAGTATTTGTGGAATATGTATTTTGGGAAATGTGATATGGCCATCAGCAGTTTTATGATTTAATTTATGAGGCAATATGTGTGTTTTTGAGTATCTTTAGTGGGGCATACATATTTTAAGTGCATTGATATTTTGTTATGACTTATGATTTTGGTTTTACAATTTATAATTTGGTTTTATCTCTATAATACTATGTAATATTTATATTTAAATATATGTACTTATGATTTGGCTTTTTTCTGTATAAGAAATGTATATAGCTTGGGGCCCTGGTGGCTCAGTTGGTTAAGTGCTCAACTCTTGGTTTTGGCTCAGCTCATGATCTCATGGGGTCATGAGATTGAGCCCCACATCAGGCTCCATCAAAGCTCTGCACTCATCGGGGAGTCTGCTTTAAGGTTCTCTCTCTGCCCCTCCCCCCACCTGCAATCTCTCGCTCTCTTTCTCTCTAAATAAATCTTTTTTAAAAAAATGTATGTTGCTTTAAAACATCGTACATCTTCTTAAAACATAATGAAAAAGTATCAGGGTCTTACTCAGCTCCCATTTCCCATTCCCCAGAGGTAATTACTTTCAGTCTTTTGGCTGTTCTTTTCTTTTCTTTTTTTTTTTTAATTGTTCTTTTCTTTTTATCCATATTTCCCATGTTATTTGCATATTCTATTTTCTTGACCTTTTTTCAGTTTTATGTAGTATTTGTTAGCTCCCTGCCTATAGTTAAAGACTAGCATTTAAATCATTTACATGTCCTTCTTTCGGTCTCTGCTCCCCAAACTTTTTAATATTATTTTATTATAATTTTTGTTAAATCAGTGTTCATGTTTACATGTAATTCCATTTCCATTCTTGTATAGCTTTTCATTTGAAGTTAACTGCTTTTTATTTGTTTGTTGTGTAATGACATGTGGCTGTTCACTCATACACTTTGATTTTATTCTTAGAGATCTCTGTACTAGAGTTCTTCACAGGCTTGCTTTGATTTGGACTAGATTCCATCTTGAAAAAAGGACAGCTATCTTCCTGGTATCTTCCTTTACCATTATACCACGTCTTTATCTCCTATTTATTCTCTGTTCGTTGGTTCCCATGGCATCTTCTTTTAGGTCTTACTCATTTTGTTGGGGTATATAGCCTTTAGTAACTTTCTGGGAAGGTGTGTAGGAGATATATTTTTTAAAATTTTGCATGTCTGAAAATATTTTTTATACTCTTTCTGTAACCAGACTATGATAATTCTATGTTTTAAGCAATTTTTCCTTCAGAAGTTTGAAGATATTATCTTGTTACTTTCTATCTTGTATATTGCTTTTGCAAAAGCTGATGCCATTCTTGTTTCTGTGTATGTAACTTGTTTTGTTTTTGTTTTTTTTTTAGAAGCTCTAGGTTTCTGTCTTTATTCCCCATGATCTGAAATGCCACATTGATATACCTTGTTGTGTATCTTTTAAAATTTGTTTATTGGGTTCTTCCAGTGTGGAGATGCATGTCCTGTAGTTCTGGAAAATTTTTAATATTATTTCTTTAATAATTTCCTTCTCCTGTTATTCATCTCTTTCTTATAAGTTTTGAAGTGATTTCTTTTTATCTTTGGAATTGTGGATTTTTAAAAAATTTCTGTATATTTTAATTCCCACAGCTCTGTGTTTTTGTTTTGTTGTTATTTTTTGAATGTCCCTTTGGTGTAGCATACTGTTCTTGTTTCATGAGTACAATACTGTTCTTTTAGGAATTAGAGTTTTTCTTTTAAAGTTTTCTTTATGCATTGCCTTTGTTTCCTCTACGGTGCTTCTTATATTTTTTCCTCCCTCCCTCCCTCCCTTCCTTCCTCTTTGACATTAATAGTGAAGACTCTTCAAATATTTGGTGATCCTTGGCTAACCATTTATACTTAAGAGTCAAGTACTGTTAAGAAGCTGTGTGCATGGATTGAGTTTGATTATTAGGCTTTTATGTAGAGAGTTCAGGTGGCAAACTGATTTTGTTTCATTAAGGAATCTACAAATATCCGCCATTTGGGGCTTAATCAGCATCCTACAAAAGAATTTTCTAGTCTTTATCTTAGTGTTTTGGGAATCAGGCTAGATGTTTCAGGACTGTCTTTAGTAAGACTTAGTAAGACTCTTCAAACTTTGATTCACATCTTTGTTTTAGCTCATGCTTTCATTCAGAAGTATTTCCAAGAGAATTCTTTCCAGGTCTGACAGCCCAAATTGACTTGCTGCAGCTTTCCCTTGCTGCAGTTAGGGTTCAGCATTTTCTGTTGAACAAAGTCAGTTATCACTTGTCCAGTTTCCAAAACTTGGTTGACATCACTTGTCATTTCTTTTCTCTTTTCCCATTAGCTTTGTCTTTTATGCCTTTGATAAAAATACTTAGTGTTGTTTTAATGGGGTATGGGGAAAAAGTAAATATGAAGTGCATGAATTCAATCTCTTGTTAAAGCAGAAGTATAAACCTTGGAACTAGATTAAGGAGAGATCCTGTACAGAGGTTTGTGAGCATTTCCACCAGGGGGCATGTCCTATTGAAACCGTTGAAAGAATACTGAAAAATTTCAGCACACAGAAGGTTGAGAATGGAGTGGTCACAAAGGATTCAGAAGAGAGTTGTCTTTATAGACTGGATCCTATTTAGTACATATGAGTATATGGCTAGGTAAGAAGACCGCTCTCATGAATGATGTTTGTAACTTTTATTGAGGCTTTGTAAATTTTATTACATCCATAACTTTGTTCCTTTCAAATATATGTAACTCCACAAGCTATAAACTAAATATTTCTAAATATTTGGTCCTACTTAGTGAATAGTGTATATCATTTATCTTAGATGAAAATGATTCTGCTCAAGTTTTTAAGAGCTTGTAGATTTTCTTTTCTAGTTTAAAGATGGTCTTTAGAATTTGCACTATTAGTTTGCTTTCAGTCTCCCTTTTCATAGTTGGTGCAAAGAATCTCAGCTAGTTCTGGACAAATTATATTATAGATTCTGAATTAGTGAAGATTTTAAAATACTAGGTTATACTTGGTGCAGAAATAACATGCAGCCTGGTTTTGTCAGCAGAACAAGTAATGACTGTATTGAATTCTTTACTTTTGAAAGCCTATAAAATTTGATTTCTAATTTTTAGTTAAAATTATCATTGTTTGAAAACAGTCTTTTGTTCTCCTTTCCTCCAAATTATTTTCTTTCTCAAATTTTAGTTGTTTTTATTTTTACCTTTTTTTGGTATATATGGAGTCACAGGTATCCCATTTTTTGAAAGTTTGTGTTAGTCACTTCACTTGTATGAGAGACTGATGTTAGTACCTTGTTTTTCCTAACTGAAAGAAATCTGAAGGGAATTTTCACTTTTATGAAGAAAGGTGAAAAGCAAAAATAGCATTTAAAAGTGCTTATTTTGCAGCAAGCCTTACAGGGCCAGCATGTACTCTAAATACCTCCAAGCACCTTCCCTGGAATGATACTCAGCATCAAGCCACCATAACTTTGAACTCTGTGGGCAGGCGTGCTTTATCTTGTTAGCAAGGTGTGTCCTAAGGTATCAGAAAAGCCTAATAGATTATTTTTTAGGTCTGTGAATACTCAAAAACTTTTCCTTATATGTTAATGGTAATTGCTTCTTCTCTTTATACCATTTTGGCTTACAAAAGTTTTCGTAGGAATGCTGTGGTTTCAGATAGTGGGGGAATCCTGTACTTTCTTCTGTACTTTTCACAGATGTGTGTTTGATCCAACTGAACTTCAGTTTTCTTTTGCCCAGAACAATTGATTATTAGAATGTATGAGATTAAAACTAGTACAGATATTGTCCATATTAAAAAGTATATTTTCTGTTCTCTAAACAGGTTGTTATTCACTATGATTTCAGTGTGGTTTGAAATCTCGCTTAATAGATTTTAACTGGGTTATGTTTAGGATGTTGATTGAGTCTATTTACATGATTTGTTTTTAGTGACCTACGTCTATTTCATCTGTTAACAAAAAAGTTTGGAGAATAGGGTGCAGAAAGCTTTAGTGAAAAATGTAAAATCATGGTTAATAATGTTAAGTCTCAGAGTTAGAGAAAGAAACATAATTAAGTTATTCTGATTTTTTAAAATATTATTCTTTTGAACTAACCTGTAGATAATGAATTTTATTTTGACTTGTTATTTATTTTGTGCAAAATCAGTATCTGCACTTATCCTGCTGTATTTTACCCTTATTCTGAGCAACCAGCTTTTTGTTGCTATTTTTTTTTAGCACTGGTCCAGCTTTCTTTTTTCTTGTCTTAAAACTTCTATATAGTTATCTAATTTTTTGTTTCTGAACATAGAACTTACATGATGTTTTCATAGTATTATACTTAATAGTATCTGTGCCCATGTTTAATGTACATCACAGATAGAAAGTACATCTGTGTATTAAATATATTCGTGATGATGGTGGTGGTGGTAATTGGAGTTATTTCTGGGATTCTGTTATAAAATACGTGATCTTGAGATCTGATTCCCTAACTTTGTGATAGTGGTTCATTATTAATGTATGGTTGAAAAGAGCTTTTCTCAGTTTAAAGAGGGAAATATAAGTGTGTGATATATCTTTTGTTTTCCTAATTACCCTTTCTGTAAAACATTCTTTAGCTTCTTAAATGAAATAGTCACACAACTTTTTCTAACATGTATGACTTAGGACGAGTTTCCTTTAAAATCAACAACAGTTGATTGAAAGTTAAGTCCTATAATATATAAGGGCCTCAATGAACAATCTGTTCTCTCCACATTGACAAGCCAAGGCTTCCCGGGATACCTTCAGCTTAGTTGCACAGTATTTAGATGTGGATAGACTTTTAAAAATGTACTTAGCTTACCTACCTGCCATTTTTAATATTTTCCAGTCTTCTTGAAAAAAGTTATTGATTTGACCTCCTACCTAAAATCATGTTCTTTGGATCTAAAGCTGGTTAGACACATTATCTGACTGAGTTTACTGAAGCAAAAACATTCCATAACCTTAACCTTTTCCCTGACCCCCTGCTTTTAACAACTGCCGACACAGTTTTATGCTGTTCTGTGACCATGCTCGGATGAAACCTGTCAAACAGCTCCTTGAGTTATTAGGCTGTCTGAGTCTGACCTTTCTGCAATCAAAGATATATGACTTAAGGGCTCAGATTTGCCATGGCAACCGCTCCAATTTGCTGCCGTGAGAAAAGGTCTAATTGTTGCAGGAATTTAATGATCTACAGCGGCATCGGGGCTGCGAGGCTTTATGAACTGTTTACACCGTCATTTTCATTTGGTTAATGCAGTCTTTTCTTTGTAACCCATTCATGGCTAGAGCACAAGTGCTGGTGTTTCATTTAAACTAGCATTGCGTATCACGAAAGCTGTGTCAGAAAATGTGCCGCTGTTTGAAAAGCCCTTCACATGGGCTGATATTTCACTTTGAACACCCTGCCTTATTTTCATGCTTTTAAAAGATATTTTAACTGCTTAGACCTTTGCCAGACCTACATTCATCATTGGCAGAGAAGGGACTGTATACTTTTCTCCTCCATCCCCTCCTGAGCTGCTTACTGATTGAGTGCCTGTTGTCAAACAGTAGGAAATCACCCAGCATCCGGGGGAGGACATATCAGATTACTCTCTATTATTCTTTATCAGTGCCTGTCCTTAAAAAATTCTATATTTGGAGATCATTCAGCTTATAATTATGATTAGAAATCCCCTGCATTTTGGATGGTGCTGTTGGCTGCATAACAGAGAGATTTCTACTTCAATCCGAGAAACATGAATTACTTGTTGCATTTGTCCAGTATTAGATAGAGAAATGTTTATGTCCATTCCCAAATTAAGTTTTTTCTTCAAATAAATTAATGGAGGGTGATATTTAGGAGAAATTGAAAGTGTATAGATTGTATTACTATGCAGTTATTAAAATTTAAAGTTGGAAAATGGATGATAATATGCCATAAAAATTTTATATTTTCAGTTGTTTAATTCAGGAATGTTTCTGTACTGAAGCAAAATAACAGATTTCAGTCTGTTCTATCCTTTTGTTATAAAGCTGGATAAAAATTATACAAACTATTGTGAAACACTGTGTTATGTGTGATAGTCCAAATAGGTGGTGGCTCTGGAGGAATTTGGTCGTACCGTGCAACATGTGTAATCGCATTCTGCATTCTGTAATGTAGAGAAAAATGTTAGTAGACAGACACCTTAGTAACAGAGTCACATACTATGTATATCACAAAAAACCCACAGTGTGACTATACTGTTAAGTCCATTGAAAATGAAAATAAAGATAAGGTAAGAGTCTTTTCTAAAGCATTATTATTTAGTCATTATATTTGCAGTATGCTAGGAGTATAGTTAAAATGATACTGTAGGTCTTACATATGCCGCGTTTTACATAATGGTTGTGTTGTTTATTTCAGATGTAAGAAAAACAATAGATGATTTAAAAAAAGTGATGAAAAATTTTGAATCCAGAGTTGAATTCACAGAAGATTTGCAGAAAATGAGTGATGTGAGTATTGGTTTTCAATCTTCTAGTTTTTTTAGAACAGTCTTTATGTTGAAAAAAAATCTTACAGCCCTGGAACAAATCCCTTGTTTCAGTTGCTTTCAGGCATTTTTCTAGGTTGTATGATTGCACTTATAAGAATTTTAATGTATTGAAGATTCAAATTGTTAATGGGCTTTTTTTGTTTAAAAAATTAGGCTGCAGGCGATATTGTTGACATAAGAGAAGAAATTAAAAGTGACTTTGAATTTAAAGGTAAGCAGTAAGATTGTTTTATGTCTGGGTATTTAAATATTTGCCATTTGTGTTGATTTTCAGGGACTCTTATGTGAGATATTTAGGATTATATGATACTGTTTCATTTATTCTTTATTATTATTATGTTTTTATAACTTTGGTATAAATCATTATATGTTTTAATGTATTTTAAAATATGAACATGAGAAGAGAAATAACTTTTTGATGAAAAACTTGATTCCTGGCTGATCTATTTTAAGTGGTGAGATGACATGGCTTTCTTCAAAGTTGTGATGATCCAAATATCTCAAATTCAGAAGATGTATATTCTGTACACTGGTCTGCTCCTAATTTGATCATTGACTTTGAGTCATAATATATCTTTTGCTAGTTCTTCTTCTTTTAAAAGTTTATCTTTAGATGTTGGTTTTGGAAGAAAGAATGAAGACAATCTAAGCATTTCTCAGCCATTCATTTTGTGTTGCCTGCAGTGGCATTCCGGACACAGGGGCTTTCCCAGGCTCACCTGATAGCCTTCTCTTGCTAAGGATGGGTTTATATGCTTGGGTTTACTTCAGTAAAGGCAGCGAGTGAGTGATTCCCCCGTCAGTTGTAACGTGTTACAGTAGTGAAATTTTTAAAAGTATTACATAAATGGTTTATAATTTGCTGCTGTAGAAAACTGTTACTTTTAACATTATTTTGATTTTTTTAAAGTCCATTTTTTTTAAGGAATTAACTCTGAAGAGAACTTATTGGTTGAAACAGACATAATTTTAGAAGCCATATTCTAGTCATACTATCTCTACTAATAGGGCATCAAAATTAATATCAAGTGGCTTTAGAAGGTGAAATAAAGGAGACATATTTTAGTTAAAGAACAGAAAGACAAGTTACAATTTTTGTTTGTGATGACCAATGAAAGATTTTTGTGTTTTACAGGGCTAAAATATGAAACTTGCTAATAGTGCTTTATCAATGATAGTTACAGAGAATAATAGGCCATGAAACATAATTTTGGTATTTTCAGATTTAGGAGACAGTGTTCTACTTTTGAATATATGGTGGAGGTCATCTGTTAACCATATCTCATAACAGCATTTTAGATTTCTTCCCCATTGCCTTCTTCAAAGCTATAATACGCTTTATAAAAAAGGCCCATTTTTTTCAAATGAAAAGCAAATGGATTTGAGTTCAGATTTTCTTTATCTCCTGCCCTCACATGAGAATTACAAATAAGATAAAGCAATTTAAAATGTAGAAATGTTCATATATAAAATTATAGTCCAACTTTCTAGGGATTAGCCTCCATAGATTCCTCCGAGGGTATTCATTGCCTGGCAGTGTCTTAGAGTTGAAAGTATCATGTGACAAGGCTTTGATGTGTTACTTTAGTAACTAAATTCTCTTGAGTAAGAATGGAAGATATGTATTATTTGTGTTGAATTTTTTGTTATAAGTAGGGTACCTTGTGACCATTTCTACTTACGCATTTTTGAAGCTCTCAGGTAGCTCTTCACGGTCTTTAATGTGCATATGAATCCTCTTGGGCTCTTGTTAAAACACAAGGTTGTGATTTGGCAGATCTTGGGTGGCCCTGAGTGTCAATACTTCTGAAATGTTCTGCAAGGATACCAGTGGTGCTGGTCCTTGGACCACACTTTGAGTAGCAAGATTATGAGATAGATACATCTTGGAGTTGTCTTTGCTTACCTTTAAAACCATCCCTCTCTCTGTCTCAACATCCCCTCTCCCCTAAAGAAAGTCTCATTAAATCTACGTTTATGCCTTTTTAAAGTTGGCCATTAATAGCCATGTCTTTCCTTTTTTTTTTTTTTAAATAGCAAAACACCGAATTGCGCATAAACCTCACTCCAAACCAAAAACTTCAGATATTTTTGAAGCAGATTTTGCAAATGATGTAAAATCCAAGGATTTGCTTGCTGATAAGGAACTGTGGGCTCGACTTGAAGAACTAGAGAGACAAGAAGAATTGCTGGGTGAACTTGATAGGTACCTAATGACAAATTATCTTTCCAAGAGAATTTGTTTCTAAACACATTTCCTTGTTAATCTCTTTCCTCATTAATAAAACAATACATGTTAATTGAAGAAAATATAGAAAGGTATAATATATTAAAATATCAATAATCTACCACTCTAAAATAAATATTTACTTCTTTAGAATATTTTCTTTTAGGGCTGTACATTCATGTACATGCCCATGCATATATGTGTGTGTACAGAAATACTTAATATTCCTGTTTTTTTAATTATAAGATTTCAGCCATATTTTATATAATGAAGTCCTAAGATATATCATATAGTCGACTTCCAGTAATTATGGATGTTTTATATATTACATTTTAAATGAAATATTTTTATACTCTAGACAGGATAATGCTGTATATTTGAATGACTTGTTAAAGAAAAACTTGCTCTGGATTTGTTACTGTAAAAGGTTTATTCTTGCTTTCCTTTGCAAACTTTTCTGTTTATTGAGCAGACAGTTTGTAATCTGGTCAGGTAGTTATATATATGAAAAACTTTTCCAAACTGCTGTTTGAAATACACATTAGCACTCACTTGGAATTGTCACAATGCTCAATGAAATCTGTTACTAGAGAAGTTCATATATTATTTTGCTTAATGATGTACCATATGCAGTAATTAGTTTCTGTGAAAAATAGGACATGAAGCACAAAGGATATATATTTTTTTCTACCGTTTCACTTATAAATTCTTAGGTCTTTTTGATTAACTGATACTCTTTCATTTTTTTAGATCAGTGTTGAATCTTGTTATTTTCTTGGTCATGATTCTCTTTCTATTTTTGCATGATGTTATTTCAGTTCTATTGCATTTTTGGTTTTGTTATTTTTGTAAGGTCTTCAAATCCTTCAGAAATGAAGCATGAAAAATGTACGTGTGTGTATAAATATAATTATATTCATGTGTGTACATGTGAATTCTTCTTTTTTTAAAATTACAATAATACATGCTTGTAAAATATTCCAAATATAGAAGTAGGAAATAAGAATGTGTTACATGTTCTGGGGCTTTAATTTCTGGTCTTTAAATAGAGAAACATATTCTCTGTGAATTTCTTACAAATCTCTTGATTGTATTATTTATATTGTGTTGTGGGTGGCCATGTCCTCTTGCAAAGATAAAAAAAATCATCTATATTCTACTTAGTGTTTGAGTAACTACAACATACAGAATTAGCGTAGGGGTTTTTTGTTAATTTATTTCAAAACATTTTTATAGACTTAGAATTCTAGTTAAAAATATATCTTATTCAATCTTAATTTCTGCCCATTGAAATGAACTGAGAATTAGAATATGGAGAATTTTGATGTGTTTGTTAGATCTTGTTAATTTTCTTTTTCTTTACTAGTAAGCCTGATATTATGATTGCAAATGGAGAGGATACGACGTCTTCTGAAGAAGAAAAGGAAGATCAGAATATAAATGTGCATGTGATGCATCAAGTAACAGACTCTGTTACTTCGAACAGCTGTTATAAGGATGTTACACATTCAGAACTGTTCAGTGGTCAAATGAATGGCATTCATTCAATGAACGGTTCAAATTCTTACCACAGTAATGAGGAGGAGGAGGATGATGATGATGATGATGTTGGTGGTGATAATGAAAATGAAAATGACCATGATGCTTTAGGGGTTGGAGATCATTCTGTACCAACAATATATTTTTCTCATACTGTCGAACCTAAGAGGGTTTGTATACTTTTAACTTTATTAATTTTGCATATAATTTAAATATTCAGTATCATCTATAATACTCTTTAAAAAAGAACAGTGTCAGCAGTGATTAATATTGTTGATAGTGCCAAACAAGAAAACCATCTTTTGCCTCTTATTCTGGCCAATTTTTCTAAAAAGAAAAAGGGTGGGGAGGGAGTCTAAAGTCTAGATAATTGGTTTTGGTCCATTGTTCTCTGAAGCCACAATAGAATTTGAATTGTTTGGGGTCTGGAAAGGGATCAGATTTGAGCAGCAACCACTGTAACTCCACCTGTCCTTCATTCAGAGAGTTTTCTTATGAATTCGAGAGTTAATTATATTGTGGGTGTTTTGGTGTACTTAGGATGTTAAAGTGACTGCTTTGGTTACATTTTTAATTATGCCAGGTTTTTATTTTCTGTGTGGGCACAATATGAATAGGAGCACCATGAGCAAAGTGGAAAAATTTAGGAGGAAGTAAAAAGTAGCTCCTTTTCTGATAAAGTAAATATAAACATCTGTGGATAATCATGACTTTATTTTGGCATTTTAGACCTGAGGGTTACTGTAGAGATCTAATACAGGGTTTGTAAGCGTTTCTTTAGTATCAAAAGACTTTTTATTCCCTTCGTACTTATTGTAAAATCCCAATATTTAAAATAGATCAAAACAGGTTGGTTCTGATTGGAGGAAGGATAGACTACCTTAAACCCATTCCCTTGCTCCGCAGTGCTGCTCTGAGGAGCAGCTGGGAATTTATCTTTCTAATTCATCTTTCTCAAGGAAACTTAAGGCCTAGAAGTCCATAGAGCTGGCTAGTAATAAAACAGAAAGTCCTTTGTGTCAGTGTAGTGCTCTTTGTACCACAAGGTACCTCTTCAGGGATTGCCTAGAGCAGAGTTAAGGGTCCGTGGTATCAGTCTTAAGTATCCGTGATTATTATTTAATGAAACATGTTTAAAACATATTTGATATTTCTTAGGTCCCTTAAGTTATCCCTGCTCTAATATGAAGTGAAATTATTTATTTATTTATTATTTTTTTAATACTTCAGGCTAAAGGGAGCATCTTGTGAATTCTTTGGAAAAAATTGACCTGATAACCAGAAAAAGAAGTTTATTTTATGATTCTTATTTCAGGCTTTAAACTTTTTCTTATTTGCATGTCGATAAAACAGGAAGAAAAAGTAGTATTTTTAGGAATGTTATGAGGAAGAGCAGTCATTCATGTGGAAAGTTCAGTATAAATGCCAAGTAGGAATAGAAGAAAAACATGATAATCCTGCAGGGTTTTTTTTTTTTTTCCTTCAATTTCTAAAAACTAGAGGTATTTAAAAAATTCTAAATAGTTAAATATTATCTAATATTGCTTTTATGACCTAAATTTTATATTCTTACCAAATATTTCTTTTGGTTAATTGTGCTCTTTGTTTTGAAATGCATGATTTAAGCCAAAAATTTACGTCAAAGTAATGGGGTGATGTGAAAGCTTATAATAAATCAGTCATTTAGTATAAATGTAATTTGCTTTCAATATAATAATAAAGTCACTGAAGACCAGAATTGGTCATTAAAGATGATATAATTTAATGTAGTAGAAGTATGTTAAGGTAAGGACTTTTTTTAATCCCAATAATGCACATCATTTCATGAGTGTCAAAAAAATTTAAACTGTCTCTCTTCTTTACTTACAGAGTTTGTTTTAGTTTTGGCTTTGATTTAATTTCTCAAAAGGGTTATTTTATGCTGTGAAATTTTTAGGTCCGAATAAATACTGGAAAAAATACCACTTTAAAATTCAGTGAAAAGAAAGAAGAAGCCAAACGTAAACGAAAGAACAGCTCTGGTGGTGGTCATTCTGCCCAAGAGCTGCCTACTATCAGGACTCCTGCTGACATTTATAGGTGAGTGGTATTCACAGGCAACAGAACAATCTGCTGTTCCCTTCCCTCTTTTTGTAACTGAACATTTATAGCAAAAGGTTGTCTGTAATATAGAAGGCTATATCTATCACTGAAAAGTGAGGTATTCTGATAGAGTTGGCTTAGTATTTCAAAGACTCTGAGAGGGTCTACTGAGCTACCATAGGTTCCCAGGTCAAAGCACTTGGAAAAGTGCATGATCTTTCCCTTTTCCCCCTCTTTGCCAGTGCTTTTAAAACATTCCCAATTGATCCAGTCAAAAGATGTTGTATGTTAACTTTAGAAATACAAGTTTGTGTTTCTAGTGGGCTGGAGCAGTACTTTCTTGCCATAGCTGTGAAGATGCTTGGCATGTGGTTTACCTTTTCCAAAGCAGGAGTCAAGTATTGCTGTTCCAGTTTTTTGTTGTGTTGTTTGTTGAAAAAGTTACCATTTAAAAATATCTACTGTTTTCATGACCCATATTTGTAAAATAGTTAAAATTGCTAAATTGTCTTCTAAGTAGGCCTAAATTTATGTGGAATTTTGGCAAATCAGGTGTCACCCAGAACATGGGTATAAAAAAAGTACTCTATTAGGCCAAAAAAATCATGTTTTTAAGAATATAAAATACATCATTTGAAGCTAAAAATTATTTTGATTGTGAAAATTTTAGATGTAATTTTGAAAAAAGCATTTCACATTAATTTCTAGAAAAGATTTTCTTTAAATCATTATAAATGTATCCTCTGTTATTGAGTTACCCAAAGTGGCTGTGTATGTTTTTGGGTATTGTAGAGTCTTCGTTGATGTTGTGAACGGAGAGTATGTGCCTCGCAAGTCGATCCTGAAGTCTCGCAGCAGAGAGAACAGTGTTTGCAGTGATACCAGTGAAAGCAGTGCTGCCGACTTGGACGACCGGCGGGGAGGCCTGAGGAGTGTCAGCTGCGAAGAGGCCACTTGCAGTGACACTAGTGAGAGTATTTTGGAAGAGGAACGAGAGGAAAACCATCACAAGAAACTTTTGTCCTTATCAGGAACTCCTGAGGTGTGTGTGTGTCTCTGCCTCTTTTATTTCATATAGTATCTTTCCTCAGTTTTTGTGAGATCAAAAAGGTGGTGGTAGCTCCATTTCAGAAGCGCCTATGATTCACTTTCCCGATTTCACATAGATAATTTTTGGAGTTGAAAAGACATTTCTTTAAAAGAGGCTCTCCTCTGCTTTTTTAAAAATTATAGGTGCTGTATCTCCCAGGTATGGTTTATAAATTATTAGTCTTCTACTCTTTAAATTACTTTGTCTTATATAGTTATTTATTGAAGTTAATCAACTGGTTAATGGAAGTGTTTATCTTATAGCTTCTTTATACATATATTTAATCTCAAAAATTATGACCTAATTCATTCTAGGCTTGTTCTTTTTCAATAATTAATAATTTGTAAAAAAATGAATAGTCACTACCAACATAAATGAGGGTCTTGTAAAGTTAACATAATTCAAGAAACTTTTGCAGGGGGAAAATATTACCAATCTTAAAGTTTTATTTTTGTGAAGTAGGAATTTTAAAGTATTTCAGTTTGCATAGGTGTTACATTTTTGGCTAGAAGATCATTTAGCAGCTTACTTTAAATAAATTACCACTAGACCAAACCATAGTCATTTTATAATAGTTCAAGTAGATGACTATACACTTTGGTGTGTGCCAGGGACATATTTACTCTTGGGGGTTATGGAACCGTTTTACAATTTAATGAAAGCTGTAGATCCTCCCCTCAGAAAAATGAGTGCACACAGATACATTCTTATCTACCACATTGTACACACTTTTGTGTGTGGGGGGGAGGGGTAGTGGGAGATCCCAAAATAAGAATTCCTATCTTTGAAATAGTCATGTTACGGTTGCCATTATTCCCAGGCACGATTTCTAAATTGTTTTGTTGTGTTTTGTGGGTATTTCAGATTTATAGTTTATAAGGTTCCCACTCACACCTGTATCAAAGTGATACACCCATTTGTGTATACGTCAAATACATCTAAAAATATATATGTTTATATATAAGCAAGCATATCTAAAACTATTGCTTGTACTAAATAGTAACGAAATGGTGATAATTGTACTAAATGTCACTGGGGATGGAAATCATTAGCCTTTAGAGACAGTATATATGATCAGTATATTCTCTTCCCCTCTACCCAATGCAGTGATCTCAGTTGCCCTGGAAAGTATCTCATTTAATAGTCTTCCATACTATTAGAAAAACAGGTAATGGATGTAGACTTTTGCTATTTTTAAGTTTTTGAAAATTAGGTTTTTATAAGGACTTAATGTATCATGGTATAGCTAGAGCTCAAGATTGGAACTTAGTTTTATTTCATTCTTACTAGCTTTGCATTTTGTATTGAACTGTTATCATTAACATTCTAGATGCTGTACATTTTTTTTTTTAACATCAAAACAAATTGTTCATGCATATGGTAAGTATTTGAAAGATACCCTTTTCAGTGTCTTTAAATGCTGAAATAATGTCTTCTTTTTGCAGAAGCATTTTTTATATAAGGCTCAGTGCTCATCAGGATAAAATAGGAGTTTTGAGAAAGTAGACTTTGAGTTTCTTTTAAGAGCTTGGATTCCACCCAAGTTGTTGAAATACTGTGGGAAGGAAGGGGCATTCTTCTTTTGTTTCTTTGGTGGGGCAAGGTGGAGGGGCGTGGCTTTCTAAAGTATTCAGGTGATACATTGTCTTAACTAAATTTGTACTCTTGGTAGACAAAGGGAAGCAAAATATACATGAAAGTTTACATGTCAGATTTTACTTTGTATGTAATGAGTTTTAAAAGATGAAAGGGGCAATCAAATACCAGAAACTTTAAGAATAAAATCCGTATCAACTCCTTGGTTTTTATAGATCTTATTTATTCATTCATTCATTCCTTCATTTATATTTATTTATTTTAAAATATTTATTTGAGAGAGAGTGAGCGTGCGAGAGAGCACAGGTGTGGGGAGGGGCAGAGGGAGAGGGAGAAGCGGGCTCCCCGCTGAGCAGGGAGCCCGATGGATGCAGGGCTGGATCATGACCTGAGCTGAAGGCAGACACTTAACTGACTGAGCCACCCAGGGGCCCCTTTATATAAAAAGATATATAAAGATATATCTTTGGTTATATTTCCAGCATTTTGTACACATTACTTTTTTTTCAATTGAACACATAGTTGGCTAGATTAAGTCCAGCAGACATCCAGTTGAAATTAAAAGAATCATTTTTTTTGTGTGGAACATCTGATTTTCATTATTGAATTATGATAAATTTTGAGACAGATGCTTGTCTCCACTAGTATCAGCACTTAATTTTTCAGTTTACACTGATCTCTTAAATAAAATTGAGGCAAGATTCAATAAAATTCTCAAGTAATTGCATAAATGAACACCACCTAAGAAATGTCACTACTGCTGAAAGTAAGCTATTGGCTAGCGGGCAGCATGGCCTCCATAGGATAGCTCATTCATCAGCTCATGTTTGACACCCTAATAGCATGTTTTAGTTCAATACATTATTTTTCATAGCATGGTCTGGACATAAATGGAATGTGTGAAAGTTGAGGATATTTTATGTACCCATTTTTGTTTGATACCAGATGAAACATTCATTTTATATTTTGTTTCTTATAAAAATCTACTTATATTTGGTGGTGTAATTAAGATATATTTTAATAGTACTTGATTTCTCTGAACAATTTGTATTTTGTGTATTTATCCAAAAATCTTAAGAATTTACTTTTAACAAAAAGAAATGTCTAATTGGCAAATACAGGATAAAGATTTTGTGGGCATCTTACTTATGTTTTGTTACCATAATCTGACTTTTGTCTTCTAGGCTTTTTCTGGAACTGTAATAGAAAAAGAATTTCTATCGCCCTCCTTAACACCACACCCAACCCTGGTTCATCCTGTGCTACCCACCATTCCAGAACGAAAAGAAGTTCTGTCAGAAGTATCAGAAGAAACTACAAAGAGGGTTTCAAAGTTCAAAGCTGCCAGATTGCAGCAGAAAAACTAGGGCCTGCCTAGGCAATGGGAGTTTACATCCTGGAACCTAGTTTTGCATTTCTTTAGAATCTATATTGCAAAATATGTTACGTGTAGTTTGAAATAGGCATCCAGAATTCATTTGGCAGCAAGATCTCTTACTGTTATCAGTGGTATTAAAAATCAAAGTGAATGTTTGAATACTTCAATATTCAGCTTGTTTTGTTAATTCTCTGAATACTGTCAATACTGTTGTCTAAGTTTTCTTATGATGCACTGGCAGTATTTAGAATTACTTTTCAAAGAATACTGTTTATGTGCATTGTTTTTGTGTTTTGAACTAAATACAGGCAGTTTTGTACCAGCTGTGAAGTTGTGCATACCATATGGACCATTTTAAGGAAACTTAAAAAATTTCAAATAGATTGAACAATTATGTTACTTGCTTTAGCATTTTAAAGGCACTTTAAAAAAATCTACTTCTTGTAGGTTTTGCAGCTAGGTGGCTATTTAAAAAAACTCTCCCCTTTGACGGTCATTATATCATCTCTGAGGCAGAAAGCTACATTTGGGAAAGTTTCTTTGATTAGAAGAATGGTATTTTGTAAAACATTTTTTTTTTCAAGTAAAAATTTTATGAAACTTGGTCTCTAAAATGTTGTGAAGTTTATGATTCAGAATTGAATACAGAAATGTCTTTGATTCATGTATATGCTACCTGCACCACACAGTGGTTCCTTGAATTCGTATAATTCCATAGGCAATTCTTCTCCCTTGGTGTGTTCACTTTTAACTGGAATTATATTTTGGGAGAGAAGGAAAGGTTGTGTAGATGCTTTAAAAAAAAAAAATCCGAGATTTTTTATATAAGGAATTTTATGTTTTAATTTTCCAACATTTTCATTCTCTAAGGCTACTTTCCTACTAGTAAATAATTGAAATAACATACTGACTGTTAGCAAAAATCCTTAAAGAGAAATTTATTCTAACATTGAAAATTACACTGCAAGTGTTAATCATTAGCTTGATGCATGTTGAAATGTAGCTTTTAAAAAGCGTTCTGCATTAGTACTAAAATAAGCCATCAATGCCAGTCCACCCTCTATTCATGGCTAAATATTTAAAAGTTATTTATAGCTTCTTTAATGAATTCTTGCTTAAACAAAGTGAAATTATGTCCTAGAAAAGTAGAAGCTATTTGTAACTAGAACAGCACAACTGTAAAAGTTTTATGAATATGTATTTTAATAATACGGGGGTGAGCCTGAATCTCCACAAGTTAATGGATAAGTCAGAACAGAGGAATGATTTTGAAAGATAGCCTAAAAATGTAGAAGATTTGTTCTTTAGTAAATTTTAATCAACTGTGCATATATTTTTAGTTAAAACTGTTTTCTCTCAGCCCATTCCCCCACAAAAATCAAACCAAACCAAGAGTACCATCACATACACACAGAAGAGTCCTGACTCCCAATTGCTATTCAAGTGAGCCCTGTTAGATATTCCCCCAGAAACAAACTTTATTGTGGGACTATTGTGATATTCTTTATGGGCATGTAATTTCAAGAGTACTGTCATTAAATAATTTTTCATAATTTGAGCCTGTTGTTTATGTAGTTTATGTCACTTCTTGCAAATAAGATGTTCCCTCATAGAATAAGATGGTGGTAGAAGCAAAGAAAAAGTGTTCGGTAACATTTTCTTATGTTCTGCTGAAAACCAAATGAAGTGGTGTGGCCCCATTTCATGGCTTCAGTCTTAAAACAAAGTTTCGATTGTAATTTTACATTATAGCTTTATTTTTCATATTAAATTCATGTTTCAATGGGATAAAATGAAGCTGGTCATAAGTGTTCTCTTTTAAACCCTTGTAAAACAGAATAGAAGTTTTTTTGTATGTTGAACAAATTTTAGACTTACAGAAAAATTGCAAAAATAGTATAGTTTCCATATACCTCTTCATTCAGCTTCCCCTAATATTATAATATTTTGTATAACCCTAATGCAATGATTAAAACCGGAAAATTTATGTTGGTGCAGTACTATTAACTGATCTACAGATCTTACTTGAATTTCACCAACTTTTCCACTAAGTGTTGTTTTTCTGTTCTAGGATCCTATTTTGCATTTATTGTAACTATCCTTAGTTTCCTCCAGTCTGATAGTTTGTTTTCTTTTATGACTTTGACATTTTGAAGAGTACTGGTCAGATATTTTGTAGGATGCTCCTCAATTTGAGTTTGTTTGATGTACTCATAATTAGAATGAGGTTTTGCATTTTTGGCAAGAATGCCACAGAAACGCATCATATCAAGAGGTTCATATCAGAGATGCATTCTAGTGTGTCATTTCAAGAGGTCCAAAATTTCAGTGTTAACCTTGTTAAGGGTGGTGTCTGCTAGGTTTCTCCACTATAAAGTTACTATCTTTTCCTTTGTAGTTAATAAATACTTTCAAGGAGATACTTTGAGATTATGCTTTTTTTCCTCCTCAAACTTAAGCCCACTAATTTTTGCATTCATTGGCAGATCTTGTTGGCAACAGTTATTACTGTGGTATTTGCCTAATGGTGATTTTCTTGTTTTGGCTATTTCTACCTACCTACCTAACACTGTGCTCTGCCTTCCCTTCCCCCTTTTTCCCTCCCCTCCCCTCCCCTGTCCCCCTTCCTTCCTCCTTTTTCTCCCCTAATGTAATCTAATGTGAAAGAGGGGCTCCTGTGAAGCTATTTCAGTGCTCCTGTCAAGAATTAATTTGCTTTATTAGCATCAAGATGTCTGGGTACTTTATTTTTTTTACATTTATCTCTTAGAATTCTTTTGTAATGAAAAGCTGTGCCATTCCCCTTCCTGCTGTTTATTAATTTATTATTTATATCAGTATAAACTTGGATATTTATTTTATTCTGTGGGTTAAGATCCAGTTACCATTGTTTTGTTTGCTCTAATTGTTCTGTATTTGACCATTAGGAACTTCTCTGAGTTGGTTCCTGAATTCTTTCACAGATCTCCATGTTTTTGTTTGAACATTTTGACTCCACAAAATGTTACAGGCTTATCTTGTATTTTTCCTGTTCCAGTCTTCAAATCATCAGCCACTTCTCCAGGGAGCCCTTACTCCTTTTATTGGAGAAAGGTGTTTAAAACCCAACATTGCTCATATGGGCATGTGTATTGCCATTGTGGTGCCAATTGCTAGAAGCCTTTCCTCGTAGATAGAGCTAGGAAATTATGTATACTAACCAAAGCATGTGTTTACATTTACATATTTGTCTGTTTATATATATTAAAAAACATACAAGTTTATACTGACACTTCTGATTTTAATCAAACACCACAGGATTTGTTCCAGTTTTTCCTTATTTGTGATTTCTTTCTCTAACAGTGAGAAACCTGGCTCTTATTACCTACAATGTATTTGCCTGCTTTTTTTTATTTTTAAATCTACTAGACACATAAAAGTAGTTTCAGAGTGCTAATCCTTACCCCCAGGAGAAACACATTTATTAACTATAGTGCACTATTTATGTTCTTTTTTTTTTTTTTAGCTAAGTATGAGTCAAACTTTTCCAAAGTTGCTTAGGTTAGTGTTTTTTCTTTTCCCATTCCTTTCATTGTGATTGTGTATTTCAGTTAGGTTCACTTGTTACTATTTGTGTTCCATTTTGGGTTGTCCACATCCTTGTTGGTGTGAATGGTGTAATTTAGTGGTATGTGAAGGGTGTGTGAACATCAGTGTGCTTCTAACAGTTAAAACTCTGCAAAAAGGTAAAAACAGAGAAGTGGCACACCCCCTTCTTTCCTGGTACTCCTTTTCCTGTCCCATCTTCTATCACTTCCCCACCTATCTGCTGTGTATAACCAGTTCCTATTTTCTCATCTCATTTTTTTTGTTTGTTTCTTTAGCACAAATACATCCATGTGTATTTTCTTATTCCTTTCTTTCTGGCATGAGGATGACAGGTGTAACTTCTCCACCGCACTTTTTTTTTTTTTCCAGTTAATAGTATGCCCTGGTAATCACCATATGTCAGTTTATAGAGATCTTCCCTTTTTTTTTTTTTTTTTTTTTCATACAGAGATCTTGTATTCTCTTGTGTAGATGTAACATGGTTTATTTGGCACTTCCCTATGTATGGGCACTGTTTCTGGTATTTCGCATTTACAGGTAATGATGCAATGAGTAACTTCAGTGTATCTATATCTTCAAGGGAAGAGTCCTAGAAGTAGGATTGATGGGCCATTGGCACAATTACTCAGTGATTTCTTTTAAACACAGGATAAGGTCTGTTTTGAATGTTACTTTTTCTCTTATTGAAGACATAGTTTTAATACGTTTGCGTATTTACATTTCATTGATGATTCTTTGATAATATCTTTGGGACACTGTAGTGTCCTAAAGGAATTTCAGAATCATTAAGGAATATTAAGTATATATAGTGATCATGTTCATTTTCCATATTTTTTATTTCTTCTACTTTTTTGAGGAAATTTGTCTTGCATATAATTTATAATAAGTTTCTATTCATTGGAGTATTTCCAAATTTCAGAAGTACAGATATCTCATTGTATTTGATTTGTTTTTCTCTTCTGAGGAACAGCTTTTTGAGGATACTAATCTTTATCTGTGTGTTCTTTCGGTGAGTAGCATATAGGCTTTCAGTTGAATGCCTGTTAAATGAAATCTTCCAACTACAGCAGATACTTATGGTTTATATGCTTAATCCGTTGGTCAGTATTGTTGAGTTTTTATATTTTACAGTGTTTTCTCAGTTTAAATTTCATTTCATAGGAACATCATTAGGATATGAAGTTTTTGTAGTTCCCTTACCTGATGAATTGTAAAGAATTAAATAATATTTTTGAGCACTTACTATGTATCAAGCATTTTCCATATACTTTATATGGACTATTTCATGTAATGCTCATAGCAGCCCAGTGAGGTAGGTACTGTGGTTTTTTATGTTTTTTTTCGTTTTTTTTAATCACCTCTATTTTAGAGATGAGGAGACTAACTCAGAGAGTAAGCAACATTTGAAGTCACACAGCTGTTAAAAGTGGTGGAATTGGGGTTTAAAGCCAGGCAGCTTTGCTCCATAATCAGCACTCTGAACACCCTTCTCTGACGTGTAAATTGTTTGCCCTCTAAACAAGTGCACGTAACTCATAAGGAAATACGTGATCTGTAGAATATCCGAATACTCACTTACTAATTGTGAGGTCACCTTTTTAAAAACCCAAATTGGAAACCTGCTCTGTTTCTTAAACTTCACACATTAAGAGAGTTCATTTTGACTTGCTGGAATGGAGGTGGTTTCAACTATATTATTTGGCCATATGTGTAAAAGAAAGGAATGTGTAGATAGAGAATAGGAAAAGTGTGAAGAGAAGTAATCAGTGTAACAGTATTTCATTGAGAGACTTCATTTTTTAAATACGAATTTAGGCATTATGTGCATGGAAGTACAGAATTAGTATATTCATAATCCAGTGGCTTCATAGTGACTCTCCTTGTCCTTAATGACAATTTTTTTGCCTTAAAGTATTTCATATAACATTGATATAGCTAAATATTTTTCTAGTATAATCATTTCCATTTTGTGTGTGTGTGTGTGGTATTTTTGTGTTTTGTCTTTTTGTGTATACATAGATGCCCATAGTAGTGATGTTAGAATGTTAGTGTAAACAGTTTTTAGCCTACTCTGACAATGTTTTATAACTGTCAGGTTTAGTTTAGGGTTATTGTAATTACTCTTATTGGGACTTACTCTACTCTTTTGGGCATTCAATTTACTCTGATTATTTATCACCTCCCTACAGCGCCCTTTACTACTATTCAGATGAAGTGCTTTTTGTTTTCCTGTTCTCTCTACTGATTTGGAAATTATATACTTGCTGTATTTTAATTGTTTGGCACTTTCCTATAAAAATGTGCACTTTTATTATAGCTCTGCTCTTCCCAGACAGTATGATCACTTTAGCATTTGTAGTACTTTGGTTCCATTTTTTTCCTAACAGCTTTATTAAGGTATAATTTATATACCATACCATCCATTTTTTAAGTGTGCAGTTTGGTGGTTTTAAATTTCAAGTCATGCTACTATTGCTACCAACCCAGTTTTAGAACATTTCCATCGTGCTAAAAAGATCCTTTGTACCCATTTACAGTCAGTCCCTATTTAGATCCTCAGTATCGGGCAACCACTAATTTGCTTTCTCTGTATGGATTTCCATTTTCTGGACAGTTAATATAAATGGAATCACACAATATTTAGTCTTTTGCATCTGTCTTCCAGTTGGCATCAGGTTTTTGAGGTTCATCCATGTTGTATTAATGCATCAGTAGTTCCTTCTTATTGCTGCATAGTAGTCCATTGTATGGATATACCACATTTTGTTGATTCATTCACTAGTGGTGAACACTTGAATTGTTCACTTTTCTGGGTATTGTGAATAATGTTACTGTCAGCATTCACATTGCAAGTTTTTGTGTAGACGTATGTTCTTTATTTCTCTTGAATAGATACCTAGGAGTGGTGTTGCTAGATTGGATGATGAATTTAGGTTTAGCTTTTTAAGAGATTGCAGTTTTTCAAAGTGGCTGTATAATTTTACATACCATCAATGTATGTTTCCGGTTTGTACATATCCTTGGTAACACCGTTTGGTCTTTTTCACTTTAGCCATTCTAATGGCTATAAAGCTTTATTATTTATTTATTTATTTATTTATTTATTTATTTAAATTTGCATTTCTGTAGTGACTAATGATGTTGAAAACTTTCATGTACTGTTAGCCATTGTTTAGTACTTTCATGTTTAGTACTTTCACATAGTACTTTCATGTACTGTTAGGCTCTGAAGTGTCTATTCAAATTTGTTGCTCACTTTTAAATTGGGTTCTTATTAGTGAGTTGTAAGAGTTTTTTACATGTTCTAAATACAAGTCTAATATCAGATATGATTTGCAAATATTTCTCAAGCCTGGCTTGTCTTTGATTTTTTTTTTTTTTAATGGTGTTTTTGAAGCACAAAAGTCTTCGGTTTTGAAGAAGTCCAGTTGATAAATCTTTTCTTTTATGGATTTTTCTTCCCTTTTTTCCTCTTTTTCTTTCTTTCCTCCCTTCCATCCTTCCTTCCTTTTTTCTTTTTCTTTTTTTTTTTCTTTTGGTGTCTTATTGAAGAACTCTGCCTAACCCAGAGTCACAATGATTTTTCTCCTGTATTTTCTTCTAATACAGTTTTAGCTCTTAAAGTAAGGGCTATGATCATTTTGAGTTAATTTTTGTCTATGATGTGAGACAAGGGTTTAAATTCAGTTGGATACCCACCCAGTTGTCCCAGAACCTCTTATTGAAAAGATTGTCCTTTTTACAAGGAATTATTTTGGCTTTCTTTTTGAAAATCAGTTGAGGGCGCCTGGGTGGCTCAGTTGGTTAAGCGACTGCCTTCGGCTCAGGTCATGATCCTGGAGTCCCTGGATCGAGTCCCGCATCGGGCTCCCTGCTCGGCAGGGAGTCTGCTTTGCCCTCTGACCCTATCCCCTCATGTGTTCTCTCTCATTCTCTCTCTCTCAAATAAATAAAATCTTTAAAAAAAAAAATCAGTTGATTGTAAGTATGAAGCTGTTTCTTTGTGTACTCCCAATTATGTTTCATCTATTTGTCTATCCTTATGTCAGTACCAAATGGTCTTTATTTACTGTGGCTTTCGTAATTTTTCACATAGGGAAATGTTAAGTTCTCCAATGTTGTTCTTTTTCAAAATGTTTTTGGCTATTCTGAGTCCTTTGCGTTTCGATGTAAATTTTAGGATCATCTTACCCACTACTGCAGAAAAGCCTGCTGAGATTTTTACTGGGATTATATTAAATCTACAGATGAATTTGGGGAGAATTACCAAGTTATTATTGAGTCTTCTTAATTGAGGAACATGGACTGTATTCTTCATATATTTGGATCCTCATTAATTCAGTAATGTTAAGTAGTTTTCAGTGTACAACTCTTATACTCTTACTAAATTTATTCCTAAGTATTTCATTATTTGTGATGCTATTATGAGTGGAATTGTTTCCTTAATGACATTTTTAAATTGTTCATTTCTAGTATGTAGAAATGTGGTTGACTTTTGTATATTGTTTTTGTATCCTGCAACTTTCCTGAACTCAGTTATTAGTTTTTGTCACAAGGATGTGTGTGTGTGTGTGTGTGTGTGTGTATTCCTTAGGATTTGCTACATAAAAGATCATTTTATCTGTGAATAAGAAGTTTACTTCCTTTTTTTCCCATCTGAATTCCTTTTGTTTTTCTTAACTGATTGCACTGGCTAGAACCTCTAGTACAATATTGAATAGAAGTGGTAAGAATGGACATCTTTTCCTTATTTCTGATATTAGCGAGAAGGTGTTCAATATTTCACCATTAAGTGTGATGTTTGCTGTAAGTCTTTCATAGATACCTTTTATTAGGTTAAGGAAATTTCCTTTTATTCTTGGTTTGTTGGAGTTTTCTCTCATGAATGGGGCTGGATTTTGTCATTTTTTTCCTGTATCTATTGAGATAATTGTGATTTTTCTCTTTATTAATACAGTACATTATATCAATTGATTTTTCTGATGTTAAGCCAACCCTGCATTCCTGGGATAAATCCCACTTTGTATAATCTTTTTTAGATGTTATTATATAATCCTTTTGTTGTATAATTCTATGTTGTGTATAGTCCTTTTTATGTGTTCTTGAATTTGGTTTGCAGATACGTTGTAGGGGATATTCATGAGAAATACCGGTCTGTAGTGCTCTATTCTTGTGATGTCTTTGTTTGGCTTTTGTATCAGGATAACACTAGTGTTGTAGAACAAGATGGGAAGTTTTTCTTACTCCTCTGAATATGTTTATGAGGAATTGGTATTATTTTTATCTGTAAGTGTTTGATAGAATTTGCCAGTGAAAACATCTGGGCGTAGGCTTTTCTTTTTGGGGATATTTATAATTACTACTCAGTTTCTTTACTTGTTATATTTGAATTTTGTATTTCTTCTTGAGCCCATTATGGTAATTTTGGCTTTCTAAGAATTTGTCCGTTTCATGTAAGTTGTCTGATTTGTTGGCCTAAAGTTGTTAATAGTAGTTCCTTATAATCCATTTAGTTCCTGTAAGATTGGTAATGATTTCATTTCTGATTTTGCTGATTTTTGTCTTCTCTCATTTTTTGGTCAGTCTAGCCAGAGCTCTGTCAATTTTCTTGATCTTTTCAAAGAAACATTTTTGTATTTCATTGATTTTTTTTTTCCCTCTTGTTTTCTATTTTATTGATTTCCACTCCAATCTTTATTATCTCCTTCTTTCTCCTTGCTTTGGGCTTAGTTTGGCCTTCCTTTTTAGTTTTTTTAATGTGCTAACTTAAGGTATTGATCTGAGATTATACCTTTCTCATATAGGCACTTAAAGATATAAATTAACCTCTAAGCACTGCTTTAACCACATCCAGTGAATTTTGATCTGTTGTATTTTCATTTTCCTTTAGTTCAAAATATTCTATTATCTCTTGAGATGTCTTGTTTGATCCATGGATTATTTAAATATGTATTGTTTAATTTCCAAATATTTGAGAATTTCCCAAGTATCTGTCTGTTATTGATTCCTATTTTAATTCTGTTGTCTGGAGAACATACTTACTATGTCCTTAGTCTTTTAAAATTCATGAAGACTTTTTTTTATGAGTAATGGATACTCTCTCCTGTGTTTTTGGAAGAATCTGTATTCTCTTGCTCTTAGAGTATCATGGCATGTTCATCGATATCACTGTCTTCTGTATTCTTGCTGGTTTTCTGTCTACTTGCTCTGTCCATTATTGAGAGTGGGTTATTGAGGTCTTAAACTTCTATTGTTGAGTTGTCATAGCTTTTCATTTTTGGTAATTTTAGCTCCATTTGTTTTTTGACTCTGTTGTTAGGTGCATATATGTTTGTCATTGTTATAGCTTCTTGATGAATTAATACTGTTTTTATTACAAAATGCCCCTCTTTTTCCTTAGTAATATTTTTATCTTAAAGTCTATGTTCATGACCACTTTGGCTCTATTATGATTACATTTACGTAGTGCTCCTTTTAGGTCCAACCCATTTGTGTCTTTGAATTTAGCATTCATGTTGTGTAGATAGCATATAGTTGAATCTTGCTTTTTAAAAATCTATTCTGGTAGTCTCCCTTTTGATTACATGAATTAATAATTATAGATCATTTACATCTGCCATTTTGCTGTTTGTTTTTTATATGTCTTATGTCTTTTTTTTCTTCTGTTTCTCCTTGATTTTCTTCTTGGTGTTAAGTAAATATTTCTTTTAGTATAACCTTTTAATTTCTTTGTTTTCTCAACTATTTCTTAGTATTTACTGCTTCCCCCCCACCCAAGTGTATAGGCCATACTTTCCTTTTTAAAACTGGACATTTTAAATAATGCATTTTAACAACTCTGGATTCTGATCTCCTTTTGCCTGGAATAATTGTGTGGAATTTGTTTCTTCCACAATGTGTGGCCCCTGATGTCTCTTCATTTTTTTTTTTTTTTCTTTAATTCTTGTTTTTATTTTTAAGCCCAGCTTCTTTTGGCATTCTTGGATCAGTATATCTTAGTGGCCAACCAGTGATTGGTCAGAGCCATTAAGGCTCCCATCATTTGTCAGTGCACCTGTGTGTGGTTTGGAGCATGCATTCAAAATTCATGCAGTTTACAAGACTTCCCCAGTTTTTATTTTTACTTCATTCCAGCTTTCCTGTGTCTCCTCTGTGTGTATCTGTGCATGTGTGTGTGTGCATGATAACGTGCAAGGCCTCAGAGGTTCTATAAACAGCTAGAGCCTTCTCAGGTACCTCATGAGCATGTATGTATATACCCTAACATGCCCCCAGTCTTTCAAAATGTCAGCTTATCAAGGCCTGTGGGTGTCTCACTCCCTAGATCTTCCTGTGAAATTTCCAGCCAGACTGCTGGTCTCTTGGTTGCATCAACTAGTGTTGCAACCTCAGGTCAGCTGTGATGTGAGCCTTTCCCATTTGTTTTGACAAAGTTTCTGGTCATTGGGATTTCCCACATTGTTCCAGATCTAGTCATTCCCAGCCCAAATAAATGCTTCTGGTTTTCACGAACTTTCCTGCCCTACTAGAACCAGTGTTCAGAAGGAGCTGGGTGAAGGAAGGTGGCTAACGTGTCACAGACTACGTCATTCTTACCCAGTGCTCGGTTTCTTGTTTTATGCCTTTGGTCAGTTTTCAGAGTTCTGAAATAGTTGTTTTTGACAGTTTTGTCCAATTTTACCCTTGCTCTTTGGGGAAAGTATTAACAAAGGCCCTCACTTTGCCCTTCCTTTCAATTGTCTGTTAAAAATTTTTTTAAAAAAGATTTACTTATTTATTTGAGAGAGCACCAGTGGAGCAGGGAGGGGCAGAGAGAGGGAGAAGCAGACTCCCCGCTGAGCAGGGAGCCTGACTCAGGGCTCAATCCCAGAGTCCTGAGCAGAAGGCAATTGCTTAACTGAATGAGCCACCCAGGCGCGCCCCACCCTCCAATTTTTAATGTATGAAAATCTTTAATGTCTGTTCCTGAATTTGCCATTTCTCGTCTTTTCATTATTTTCTGTACATTCAGGTTTCCACCTGATTTTTTTTCTTCCAGCCTACAAAACGTCCCTTAACAGTTCTTTTAGTGTGACAGATCAATTGACCGTTCTGTCAATTTTTATCTGACCAAGTGTTATTTGGTCTTCATTTTTGAAAGGTATTTTTGCTGGGTAGAGAATCCTTTTGATAGGTTATTTTCCTTTAGCACTTTGAAGGTATTTTTCTATGGGCTTAAATTTCGTGGTTTTTGCTATCTTTGTTGCTCTGTATGTGATGTTTATCTTTTTTCTGTGGCAATTTAATAATGATGTGCTTAGGAATGATTTCCTTTGTGCTTAGTCTTGTTGGGGTTTGTTGAGCATCTTGGATCTGTGGATTTAGAGTTTTGTTTTCTCAAATTTGGAAATATTTTGGCCATCATTTCTTTAAATATTGTTTGCCCCCCCACACACACACACACTCATTTTGTAATACCAATCACATTTATGTTATACAGCATTTATTGTCCCCGGAGGTCATTGAGGCTTGTTCAGTTTTGTTCAGCCCTTCTCTCTGTTTTCATTCTGGGTAGGTTTTACTGCTAGGTTTTTAAGTTCACTGATTTTTTTTTTCCTGCAGTATCTTTTTATTTGCTCTTGATTACATCCAGTAAATTTTTTGTTTCAGATATCGTATATATTTTTTTACCTCCAGAATTTCCATTTGGTTCTTTATTTTTATTTAATTTTTTAAAGATTTTTATTTATTTATTGAGAGAGATAGTGATAGAGAGCATGAGAGGGGGAGAGTCAGAGGGAGAAGCAGACTCCCCGCTGAGCAGGGAGCCTGATGCGGGACTCGATCCCGGGACTCTAGGATCATGACCTGAGCCGAAGGCAGTCACTTAAACAACTGAGCCACCCAGGCGCCCTGGTTCTTGTTTTTTTAATATAAAAATCTTTTGGGGCGCCTGGGTGGCTGTCAGGCGTCTTCCTTCGGCTCAGGTCATGATCCTAGGGTCCTGGGATCAAGCCCCACATCGGGCTCCCTGCTCAGCAGGGAGTCTGCTTCTTCTGCCCCCTTGCTTGTGCTCTATCTCCCTCTCTCTCTCTCAGGTAAAATCTTTGAAAAACAAATATAAATCTTTCATTTCTCTCTTTATTAATGATTTCCTTTAAATTGAGCATATTTGAATAGCTGTTTTAAAGTTCTTGTCTGCTAATTGTGTCATTTCTAGCATTTTTACGTCATGTCTGCAGCTCTGCTGACTGGTTTTCCCCCTGATCATGGGTCCCAGTTTGCTGCTTATTCTCATGTTTAGTAATTTTTTATTTGATGCCAGAATTCTTTTTTTATTTTGGATAAATCTAGATTTACAGAAAAGTTTCAAAGATAACTCAGAGGGCTGTCATACATCCCTCGCCCAATTTGTTTCCCCTTAATGGTACCATATTACATTACCAAGGTACACTTGTCAAAACTAAGAAGTTAGCACAACACAGTATTAACTAAACTCAGACTTCATTTGTATTTTACCACTTCTTCCACCAATGCCATTTTTCTTTCCAGAATCCATGGCAGGATGCCACGTTGTGCTTAGTTGTCATGTCTTTGGTCTCATCCTAGTTGTGACAATTTTTCAGTCTCTTGTTTTTTCATGACCTTAATAGTTTTGAAGGATATTGGCCAGGTAATTTTATAGGATGTTCCTTGGTTTGGGTTTGTCCATTGTCTTCTTATGCTTAGCCTGGAGTTAAGAGTCTGGGGAAGAGTATCATAGAGATGAGGTGCCTTGTTCTTCGCATCACATCAGCATGTTGATCTGGATCACTTCATGAAGTTGTTGGCTTCTCTCTCATAAGCTCAGTCTTATTTGCTTGGATTCCTCCTCATGCTGTGGTCCAGAAAAATGTCTCTTGAGAAAAACGGGGATTATAGGACTCACCTCTTTGTTTCCTTTTGTTTGGGGATCTCAGTCTTGTACTACCCGTTGCTCTAGTGTCTGAAAACACTTGTGTCATGGATTTTGTGCAGTTTCCCAGCTATTTATGGCAGAAGGACAGATTCGTACCAGTTTATTTCAAGACTAGAATCAAAAGTCCTTGGCAGGACCTCTTTCTGTTGTGTCCATTGATCAGGTGTCTCAGTTCGTTTCATTGCCTGTGGCTCCTCAGAACCCCATCGGGAGGAGGGCTAGCTTAGGGTTACACACTCCCAGGGGGACTCCAGCGCAAGCCACCCCGCCTAGAGCTCAGGCGGATAGGAACAAGTTTCTTTGGTGTGTCCTTTTGGTAGTGGGGAAATTTCTCCCCGTCTGTCCTTTTACTTGGCTCCAGCTCTTCATGGGTCCTGTCTTAGTTCTGACTGACTCCCTCACTGACCTCAAAGACTTGCCTCCGGTTTCCTGAGATTTTAAAACCTAAACCTTTTGGTTGGCTTCCAGAACAGCTCTAACCTGATGATAATGGTTTTAGCTTTTTTTGTTTTGTTTTTTTTAATCTTTACTTTTTTTAAAGCCACTGGTGATTTGTTACTTTCTTTCTTACTTGCTCTTGATTACATCTGCATTTGAGAAGATGTTTGGCTTATTTTATCCAGCATTTCTAGAGATTTTGTAGCAGGAAAGCTGACAGAATATTTGTTTATAGTATCCTTGAGCATTTTCTCTGTGTAAAGTACCATTCTAAGCCCTAAAGAAGTGATCCATTGCTTTCAAGTGGTCTATCTTACTTGGGAAGGCAGGTCAGCGTCTGGGTCAAAGAAGAATACCAAGACGGCTCTAGGAGATCCACAGTGAGGATTCAAACTTAAGAGTCCTGTGTCCTCTTTGAGATAAGGAAATTGGCAACTGCTTCATGTCAGAGGAGGTACTCTCTAGGTGGGATAGTGCTCAGTGGGATTTACAGGATGGAAATAATCCTGATATTCTTACTGGGGACAGAGCTAGTAAAATTAGAACCTACTCAGGGGTTTTATTTACACTATGTTCAAGTTATAAGACCCTGAGCCTTTTAATCAGTAAACATATAGTTTTGGAGATTGTTCTCTTGGGATCCAGCGTTGTTTTTGTTTTTGTTTTTTTTTAACCATTGTACATTTGGGGTTTGGAAGCTAAACTGGAAAATAAGAGTGGAATGCCAGTGATGATTTGGTGAATCCTGTTTGCAAGGAGGGAATGGTTCAATTTGGTGGAAATTACAATGAAAACAAAATATTTGTGCTTTAGAGCAGGCTTTGAGATTCTAAGATAGCAGTATATAGGCTAGATCCATTTGTGGCCACAAAGGCTAAAATAGTAAGTTTAATTTTTTTTTAAAGATTTTATTTATTTATCTGAGAGAGAGAGAATGAGAGAGAGCACATGAGAGGGGGGAGGGTCAGAGGGAGAAGCAAACTCCCTGCTGAGCAGGGAGCCCGATGCGGGACTTGATCCAGGGACTCCAGGATCATGACCTAAGCCGAAGGCAGTCGCTTAACCAACTGAGCCACCCAGGCGCCCAATAGTAAGTTTAATTTTTTCTACAAGGAGTAGCAGGCAGACCTTCAGAAAAGTGAAGTTTGTAAATACTTGCTGAAATGTAACTGTATTTAAAAATGGAGGGCCTAGTATGATCTCTGTAGGGTTTTTGCAGGGCCCAGCTCTGTGTTCTGCATTCTGGTGTTTCTATCCTAAACGACTCATGTGTGTCTTACGCACGGCTGTTGCATCTCTAGAAGTGGGTCCTTTACTGAGAGCAACTCTCCAAGGCCATGTCAGTGTTGGAACTGCAACATGTCTGAATTAGGGAACTTTTTGGAAATTTGTTGATTCCTGAAAAGCAAAGAGATAAGTCGTCAGTAACCATACCTAAAATTGATTATTGGGAAGAAAACATAAAAAAATATATCTGTTGATTTTAAAACTGTACAGTATTTGTGGAAAATTACTTTTTATGTTGCAGTGCAGTCAGCTAATTAGGGCCCGGGGTGGGAAGTTCCATGATATGTGGTGTCCGATGCACTAGGGAACATTCCCTGCTGACAGTGAATCTGTCAGGAACACTGCAGCATCCGAGGGTTCTGAGGGTTGAGCCTGGACTGACTGCACCGTGGTCGAGCTGTGTGCCTCACCGTTCTCGCTTTCACACACCCTCCACCTTGGTGATATTTAATCTAGCTTTAGCAACCTCTGAGGTGATTTGTCTTTCTTCTTCTGAACTCTTGAACTGAAAGAACTCTCGACTTTGAAATGCATTGACCAGACAGAAGGAGTGAGTCCTGGGGCTGAAAGCGTGGCGGCTGCGTGCTGGGACTGGTTGGCGTCAGCGGAAATACCCACCCTCGGGGGTCCGATTGGGGCGGAGGACGCCGTTGGTCACTTGACGCCTTCTCAGTCACCAGTGCTTGGCTCATCACCATGCCAGCATTCTCTTGCTTTGGAAATTGAAAATGGCAGATTTCAGTGTCCTAAGAGTGGCGAATGCAGCTGTTTTTGTTGTTCATTTTAGGGAAGTAACGACTTCTGTGAAAAGATGAACCAGGGTTAAAAGAAATCAGATGTGTGTATTTGGTATGCAATATTTTTGTATTACAAATGGCTACATTCTAACCCACATTAACCCCATGATATGTGAATTTTGCCAACTCCTGCTGTGTCTTTTAAATCAAATCCAGTAAATCACTATGAACGTTCTAATTTCTAAACAAACTGGTGTTCCAGTAGAGGTGCTTTAACACTGTACTGCAAATTAGACAACCTAAGATAAATGGACCATCTTTGTTAATTATGTAGCTTAATTGATCAAAACTACCAGATAGGATTTTATTTATAGCAGTTTTGCTTAGTATCAAATTCCATACTATTAAATAGCTTGTGAGTCGTACATCTGGGGTCATTAAGATATATGCTTTTATTTAGCTTCCGTTAACCTTATTAAGTACCTTTTTTTGGTCTCGCTCATGTCACAATATGAAATTGCTTTTAATTGAGATGACCAGCTTCCATTAGATTGTTCAACCCCCATTGTATACACGAACACAAAGCACTTTTCATTTTTGCTCTATTGATCGAGCAGCAATTTGCTTGAACTATATTCAGAAACTGGTGGAGGAAGACGGGAGAAGGTTTCTCTAAAGGTTCTCTCTGGTGGTGGTTCGCTCTGTGGCAAACCCCACTGTTCGCATGTAAGTCATTTTGCCAGTAGGTAGCAGTGGTGAGCAGAGGCACCGACAGAAAGCTGCCAGTCAGCGGTTATAAATTATTATTCATTTCTGTTATAGGTGGGGTGTGCAGTCAGTTACAGTAATAATTACCAGGACTAGAGGGTTTCCTAGGCAACCAATTTCCCCCCTCATTCATGCTGTTGCTGAGAGAGTGCCCGTAAAGCATGACATTGCTGTATTCTGAGGTTTGTTGGCCCCCTGCTGCTCCAGGTTTGAGGTTAGTTACAGCATCATAAGGTGCTCTCAAGCATAGAGAGCTCAGGCTGGGCTGGAAAGCATGCTGGCGAGGGAGCCGCCTCCACCGTTTCACTTTTAAAGAGCAGGGCTCTGAAAAGGCAAATTCCACATTCTGCTTGATAACATTGCTAAGATCTCTAGAGTTGTACAACATTTTATTCTCTATTTTGGAAATAGTGGGTCATTTCAGTTTTAAGTTTTATTATTTAACAAAAATGTGCAGAGACAGACCTGGAACCAGATCTCTGCTTAGGACTCGAGTCAAATAAATCAATGGGAACCTGTCATAGCTAATCATGGATGTGTTCGTTGTTTCTTCAGTTTTATGAAAATGGTTCATAAAGAGGAAGGTAACACATTCTTCCTGCAGGAGCAGGATTAGTTCTTTATGTGGTAGGAAAATAATAGAAACCACATCTGTTATCAGGGATCTATACATAAATCATATCCTACATTTTGGGGCTCTCTAAAATCTTTCATTTTAATGAACTTACATCAAGTGCTTTGCAGTGATAAAAAGTATTTGTTTGTGTCTGCCATGAAAAAGATAGGGGATTCATGTTTCAGTCTTACATGGAGATGTGAAATGTTTATCCATTTACAAGGCAGAAGTCACAAACCCAGACATGATGCATCCAGATCTCATTCTCTGCTAGATGATTACAAAGGTGTTCGGGACCCCACATCGGACCTGTGTATTTATTACCATGTGTCCTTGGTGAGATGTAAGCTGTCTTCTACTGAGTGTGCATGGCGGAGGGCATGCAGTTTGTGGGGGCGGGGGGACACCAGAGCTGCTTGGGACATTATTTCATTGTATGTGGACCACGGCCAGGCTCCTGTGTTTGTGGGGCTTCTTACACTCCATGCAGGCTCCTCCTTTCTGAGAAAGAGAACGTGAAGGAACCTTCTCTGTCCCCATTACAGCCCTCCCCTGCTCTCAGCTATGACTCCGCCTCTAGCAACTGGCACACCAGTGTCCCACTTCCCCTTAGAGGAGTCTAAGCACTGCCTGCCCTGCCCCACACTCCTGTGCAGGGTAGTGAGCCTCCAGTCAGGTCCAGAAGCAGTGAGTGTGGACGTGGGCTGGCTGGGTCCTGCCAGAGGCCGGAGCGAACAGCCCTATGACTCACTTAGCCTTCCCTGTGTCTGGGGAAGACTGCCTTCCACTGACCCAGCTCTGTCCCGCGGCTCCAGGGTATGGGCCCTAAGGCTCACCTGCACTGGACCGTGAGAGCATGAATTTCCCACTTCCCACAGGAGGGAATCCTGAGGTTCAGTTTCCTGAGAGCACTTCAACTGTACTAAACACAAATGTTTAGTCGTTCTGTTGGAGGTGGCCTTATGGAGGGATTCATAAAAATATATGTGGACTATGTTTTTGATAGTATAGATACTATAAAATGTAATTGGCTATACAAATCTATCAGGATGGGTTCATCTGAAGTTTAGGTGTGCTTTAAATAGTTTAATCTTTTAAATAAAAGTATTTATAAGCCCAAACTATGAGGCTAGCACCTGCTCGCCCAAAGAGTTTTATGAAGAAACTTTATGGTTTAACAGCCTCAATGGAAGGGGGTGAATTTCCTGAAATGTAGTGATCTGATATACTTCAGGCGAGGACTTCTGCCCGACTAAGCAAAGGAAATCCTTCTGTATTTCATATTGCATATTCTGTAGTGTAAACTATCTAAACTCAAGTGCGTAGCTAATGTTATAGATTAGATAATGAACTGATAACATGTTACACAGTGAGTTAAAGACATACAGCGAAGTCATTATTTACTGAGAGACAACTATCCTTGCAATAGGGAGTCAGAAAAAGGGGGTGATCTCAAGTGAGTCCATTCTGAACTCTAGATTTAAAAGAATCCCTTTTTGAAAATGACATCTTCTGCATCTCTGGTTTCTGGAGAAAGAAGGAATACCTTAATCTTTAGAAAGAGGCCAGTCTCGTGTTTATAAAATAATAAAATAGAAAAAGTTGACACCTCCTTGATTATAAGCTTGTTATTCTGTTTTGTTTTGTTTTTAAATAATTGAACTGTTTTCAGGAAACATTGTTAAAATCTTAAGGTTAAAACATTCTTTTTTTTTTTTTTTTTTTTTGTCTAAAGATCACTCTGCACCCCAGACAAAGGAAATATTTAAACTGTTAAATTTGAACAAAGATACAGTCTGCATATGACTTCTCTGAAGCCCTATAAAAATTCTTTAAAATTGCCTATTCACTCAAATTTACTGAGTGTAGCAAAAATGTCAAAGGCATAAAGTCAGAGAAGATTGAATAAAATAATGCAGAAAGACAGATTAGTCATGCACAGACCCACACAGCCTTTCAGAGCACACAATACCACTTTTTATTACCGCTCTATCTTTACAAAGACTACGTTCAATACATAGAAGATGATACATGGTCAGCCATGTCATCTGCCTTTGATTCCAGGACTCATTTATCTGGGCCCTTTTCACAATGACATTGATGAGAGATCTCAGTGTTTTCAGAGCATTGTTTTATTTATCATATATAATGGCTGGTAAAAAAAAAAAAACAAAACAGGATTATGTCACCAATGGCACATAAAAGAGTTGCATAGAAAATTCTGTGACAAAGTTTGGTAAAACAGAACAAGGAGGCTCACGTAACTGTTCTTTCCACTGCCTTCTCCCCCTATTCTAATCCCCCGAAGATCTGCACACTGATAAATGTTAAAAATATTAAGAAAATGTTGTATTAAGCCAAATAGAGGTTACCCCTAGTCATTGTAAAACTCTTTGGCAATTACATTTTTGTTTAAATTTAGAACATTTTAATTACTCTAGAGTTGCTGACCAATATTTATGCATTTGCAAAGGGAAGAGACTATTTGTCAGTCAGTTTTGTATCTTGCAAATTTAATAAAGCGCAGCCCTTAAGATAGAATTTCTTAGGCTGCCACAATTGACAAAAGCCAGCTAATGCTGAAATGTCAACAGCAGACCTCATCAGCAGGCTGCACTGCTGTGCAATCAAGAGCGAGCCGTAGCTCCGTATAAACAAGGGTATGTACCGTGCATGTGTGGGGCTGAGGGGCCCGGGGTCCCAGCGCCGAGGGGACCCAACGGCACGAGCTTGCGGTGCGAACATGTTGAGAATTCCTCCAGAAAACAGCTTCCCTCTACCACTTCTAAATTTTAAGGGAATCAGTACTGTGTATATATTACTCAGAGCAAGTCCCTGGATGAAGGGGCCGAGGTGGTGACTGACAGCCGCCTTAGAAAAGGTTATCTGGCTTATGTTCTTTGGGGGGGAACTTCATTTCCATGCCCATGGGGGAACGTCTTTATCTTTCTGTGCCTTTGGTGTTGTCAGCGAGAATGCTTGAGAACTATTTAGGGGAGTTTCACTTTTTTGGATTGCTGAACGCGAAGGTCCTCGACAGCGTGCACCTGCGGGGTGGAGGGCAGGCCTGGGGGGCCAGGGAGCCCAGTCTCACCGCCCCCCTGGCCGTGCCCATCTAGCGGGTGGGCCCTTGGGTAGGTTGCCGGCCTTCCGAGCCACGTCCTTGCAGACGTCAAGGTAGCACACGTGGAAGGCTGTGTGGCTGGGGAGGCAGGGGTTTGTGTGTGGTGCTCACGGGGAAGATGGGGAGGGTCAACCTGCTCTGGCTTCTGTTGCCCTTTGAAGACTTGCTTTGGTCCTATTTCCTTGATCCAGTGAGCTTGCCTTCTCTGTCCCATCACCACGTCCTGTGGACTGGCGCCGGGGATTCACAAGGCCTTCAAGTGAACGGAGGTCCGGAGACTTGGAGCGGGAAGAGCTTTCCGCAAGGCCCCAGTGTTCAGTCTGTAGACCTTCCTTTAGCGCTCGACGTCGGACGGGGAGGGGAGCTGCAGGTTGCCTGGTTAGAAGGGAGGATTCCGTGGAAGGAGAGGCTCAGAATGTCTAGCTGTGTGCCCCACTCGCCCACAGCGCTCATGCACCCCCCTTTCTCCCGGTCTGTCTAAACCGAAATCTAGCCCAGTGCTGCCCACTGACTGCCGGAGTGAGTCTAGGGCCTGCAGCCTCTGTCCGTGCCCACCGCTGGCTGCCCTGGCCCGGAGCCGCCCCAGCTAACCCCTGCCGTCTGCAGCCCATCGGCCCCTGGGAGGCACGGAGAGAGGGACACACCTGAGCTAGTTTGGCGGGGGCTGTGGGTCTCGTTCAACCAGAACATGCGTTTAGCCTCCACCCTCTCCTTCCGGTCGCGGGGCAGTGCCCCGCGTGCCCTGATGTTCTCCCCTTCCCCCGTCAAGGCTCCTGCGGGCAGCAGTCTGAGCGTGTATGGAGAGGGGCGCCAGTGTTGCAGGTATCCGCCTGTGTGGCTGTCCTGCCCTAGGAGGAGGCTGCTTCTCCGGGCTTGGGTCCCTGACATTTGTTTAGTCAAAAGTCTTTCTTGAGCCCCTATATGCCGTGGGTGCCGGGCATAGAACAGTGAGCAAGATGGGCCTGGGCACTGCCTTCATGGAACTTTGAGTCTAGTGAGAAAGCCAAGTGCATCAATGTAAAATGGGCCGGCAGAGGAACTGGGTGGGGGCCGGGGGTCAGGAAAGGCCGCAGGATGGGGCGGCAGCCCCAAGATCTGAAGGATGAGTAGGAGGGAGCCTTGGGGAGTAGCCGGGAGGAGGGAACAGCCAGTGCCAAGGCCCTGAGGCAGGCACGCCTGGCTGGGGGCTAGGGCGTGGGGTGGAGAGAGGCCACGGGTGCATCTGGAGGGTCACCAGGCTCTTGCTTGCTGAGGACGGGGCTTATGCTCGGGGCAGTGGGAAGGTTCTGAGGGTTCTGAGCAGGACAGTGACTGGGTCTGACTCCCATTTAAAGAAAATCACTGGGTCTGCTCCCTTCGGATTGAGGGAGGCTGGGCGTGGAAGCGGGGAGACCAGGAGACTGTTGTCACAGGCAGACTGTGTAGACGCTACAACAGTGGAGACAGAGGGAACAAATTTAATATATATATTGTGGTTGGAATTGGGGGATGCTCACCGGCAGACGCCTATTGGGAGAGCCAGAGTAGCTTAGTCCTCAGCGGCTGGCTGGGGCACAGGGTGAGGTCGCCGCAAGGTGAAGGAGATGCAGGAGCCTGGGAAGAGGAGGGTGCTCAGCATCACACCGCATTCTGGAAAAGAACAGGCCACACGAGGCCCTCAGGAAACACACTGCGCCGTGGAGAACCCAGCAGGGCACCCGGGCTCTTGCTTCTATGTCAAGACTCAAGTCAGCCCTCTCCCACCTCTCCTGGGAACCCCCTCGCCCGTCCCGACCATCCTGGACTCCACTCACGTGGCGTTCGCATGCTGGTGGGTGATCCACGGGCATGGAGGGACACCGGCCAGAAAGGGGAGCCGTGGCCCCTTTGCTGTGCTTGGGGGGCTGGAGGAGACGGTAAGCCATGGAGGCCCGAAGGAGGACAGAGGACGGGGAAACTCCAGAAGGGAGGTCATGGTGGAGGTGAGGCTCCAGGGGGAGACAGGGGCTGAGGGGTGCTGGAGAGGGGGCCAGGCACACCTGCTCCACAGGAGTGAGCCCAGGGGGCCAGCCTGGTCGCAGCCAAGGGGCCAGAAAGGCGCCCCCAAATGACAGGTCACCCTGCTGCCACCGGAGAGGTGAAGCTCCTGCCCACGGGGGTCAAACCAGGTCTAGAACTCGAACCCTGGGCCCTGACTACCCATCCAGTGTCTCTTCACTAAGTCTCTCAAAACTAGCTTGATCAGAGATGTAAAGATTATAACCCCAGCCCCGGTAGTTGCAACGTTACATACAATAATGAAATATTGGCAAAATCCAAGCGTCTGATAATCAGGATCTAGTTAAGAATGAAATATAAAAATATGTGTGGCTATTAAAATAGCTTTTAGAGACTTTAAACAGTGTTGGCTAATGCTCGTGATGTATTCCATGTTGTATGAAAGCCCTATTTTGTAAAAAAGGACCTAAATGCAAATATATTAGTCAAGGTTCTCTAGAGAAACAGAACCAATAGGTTGTATGTACACACGTGTGTGTGTGTGTGTGTGTGTGTGTGTGTGTTTGTGGAGAATGAGGGGGGCGTTTATTTTAAGGAACTGGCTCATGCAATTGTTGGGGCTGGCAAGTCCCAAATCTGGAGACCCAGGGAAAAGTTGACGTTGCATCTTGAATATGAGGCTTGTCAGGAGGCAGAATTCCCTCCTCCTTGGGGACCTCGGGACTTTTCTCTTAAGGCCTTCAACTGATTGGATGAGGCTCACCCACACTATGGAGAGTAATCTGCTTTACTCAAAATCTACTGATTTAAATGTTAAGCTAAAAAGTACCTTCAAAACAACACCTAGACTGGCATCTGACCAATAACTGGGCACCATGGCCTAGCAAGCTGATACATAAAATTAACTTAGAGTAATGACCGAAAAGACTAAAAGGAAGAAAGTCCATGTTAGAGGGATTCTGGGGCATTTATTTATACTTTTCTCTCTCTTCCCCAAATATCTACAACAAACATAGCTTTTAAATTTTAAAATATAAAATATAAACCATTAAAATGATAAATAAACGTGTCCCCTTGGCCAGTATGAGGCAATAACGCTTTCGATATCTGCACAAGAGGCCTCTACATGCACCAGCTGTGGCACCGTTTCTTTTATTATCTCTTACATTTTAGAATCACCTCAAAAGTCACCTGTAATCTCACCATGCTATATCAGAGTTGTAGTGGTGCTCCCACAGGACATTTTAGTTTTTTTCCCCTACAGTGAATGTGTGCACAACGTCTCACCTCACTTCTCAAAATTTCTTTAGCATCCCATCGTATGATGGCACTTTATGATTATTCAGTCAATCCCCTATTGTTGGACATTAATGTTCTTTGTAGTTTTCTGCTATTAGAAACAATCTGGTCCTGAACAGCTTTGGACACAGCTCTGCGCACACACACCTGATTCTTTTCTGTTGGGTCAATGCCTGCATGAGGAATTGCTAGACCAAAGCATATACATTTCTGCAAAACTGGCCCTGCATACCTAGAATGGATCTGTCACAATCCTTGGTTCCTACACACTCATCCTTGGACCCATACGTGGTGTCATTATTTAAGTGATATTTTAAATAACATGAGCCCCCCCATCCAAAACACAAACCAAAACCTTGACAATAATCTAAGATTCCCCCTATATCCCCACCTCCCTCACCCAAAGTAACCATCTTCTCAATATTCTGTTCATTCCTTTGCTGGAATTCCTATATTGCACTCGTAAAATGAAATATTTTTATTTTGTTGTTTTGAACTTTCAGAGGGTGCCATCCTAAACGTCACGTGTGGTGACTTAGTTTTTGCAATTAATAGTCAATCGCTGAGATTCTCCCACATTGTTCCATCTCAACATGGTTCACTCATGTCTAGTGTTCCACCAAGTGAAAATACACACCAGGCATCTAGTCTCCTGCTGATGAGCATTTGGGTTGTTTCCAGTCTCGACATGGTGAACAGCGCTGCTACTAACATTCTTCATGTGTCTCCTTTTGTACATGTGCAGGACTTTCTCTTCGGGATGCACACCTAGGAGTAGAAGTACCGTGAATATTCAACATTAGGGGATGATTACAAGCTGTTTTCCTAAAGGGGTTGCCTCTCCAACAATGTACAAGAGCTTCTATGGATCCACATCCTCTCCAACACTCGGTGTTATTAAACTGTTAATTCTTTGTCAGTCAAATAAGTATAATATTGTGTCTCATTATTGTCTGGATTGCATGTCCCCCATCACCAATGATGTCAATCTGTCTTTTCTTGGGCAGGGGGGCTTAAACAACAGACGTTTATTTCTCACAGTGCTGGAGGCTGGGGAGTCCCAGACTACGGTGCTGGTGGATGTGGCCCCCGGCGGATCTGGATCCTGGCGAGGGCCTTCTTCCTAGTTTGCAGAAGGCTGCCTTCTTGCTGTGTGAATCCTCACTGTGGTGGAGAGAGGTCATCTCTCCCCTGTGTCTTCTCATAAGGGCACCATCCCCTTCACATGGGCCCCCACCCTCGTGACCTCATCAACTCCCAAGGGCCCCACCTCCAAATACCATCACGTGGGGCATTAGGTTACAATGTGTGCAATTTGGAGGGGCGCAAACATTCAGTCTATGGCATCCTCTCTTAATATAAACATATTGGCCGTATTTATTTACTTCTCTGTGAAATGCCTATTTATGTCTCTTGCCTATTTTCCATTGGGTTGCTTATGCTCTTCTTGTTGATAATGTAGTTCAATACATTGGTGATACTAAGTTTTTGTCAGTTATGTCTTTTGACTTTCAAAGTTATTTTTTGATAAATATAAAATTCTTAATTTTTTTAAAATTCTTAATTTTAATATGGTCAAATGTATTAATCTTTTTCTCTCTAGTCACTGATGTTTGTTAAAGGAAATCTGTTCCTACAGTGAGCTCTAAGTGACATTTAGACATATTTTCTACTAAGATGCTTAAAGTTCTGTTTTTAACATTTAGGTCTTTAATCCATCTGGACTTGCTTTTCCAACATTGCGTGAGAAGATACCATTTCTGCTGTTTCCAGACGGCTAATCACTTTTTTCCGCAACTTCATCTATTTGACAGTTCCTTTTGCTCTCTGCTGTTCTGACATGATTTTTGTCATGCACCCAATACCATGTCCCTAAGTGTGAGGTTCTGTTTTTGGGCTCCCTGTTTCTCTGGTGGGTTTGTTTCTCCATGCACTATTATCACACTGTTTGAATTACTATAGCTTCACACTGAGTGCCGACGTAAAGTGGGACGGTCCTTCCTCTCTACTCTTCCTCTACAGAGGTATCTTGGCTATTTCTGGCTTCTTATTCTTCCATATCACTTAACAAGTTTCCTTTAAAGTCCCTGTTAGGACTTGGAATGGAATAATAGTGAGTCAACTGATGGGAAGAAGTGACATCTATGCAATGTTATACTTTCTTATCCATGAGTATGGTACATTTCTCTACTTAATTGAGACATCTAAGAGCTCACAGTCAAGTCCTGTAATTTTTCCTGCAGAGGTTATAAACATATTTTGTGAGATTTCTTCCCAATCACTTGATCGTCTTTATCCATGGATCTTTTTGCCATGTAACTCCCCAAGCTGGTTCTGTTTATTCCCCTTGTCCCTCAGCAGAGTATGAGAAAGAGGCTGTTGAGAGCTTACCTGAGAGGCTGTTCCAGAATGGAAAGTCTGGCCCATTTGCTGATGCTTGAGTGAGCTAGTGAGGAGATCTGCTCTGGGTCCGTTTGGGAAGACAGCATCTGCTCTTCTTGGAAGGGGAGCCGTGGGTGCCCTGCTGATCCAAGGAGGATCTGTTAGGGGAGCAGCACCCAGCCAGGAGGGGCCCCGTGGGAGGAAGAAAGGGTTCCTGAGGTGCAGGCTTGGGTTCTGGCTCTGCAGCCTACTGGCAGCCTTCCTTGTAAGTAAAAAAAAAAAAAAAAAAAAAGGCTAACTTCTTCGCTCTTTATCAGCAAAGGGGCTCAAAGGCAACACTCACTAGAGGAAAGACCTGCATGGAGTTTAGAACTATCTGAGAGATTTTCTTCTTGTCTGCTTACCAGCTGAGAAGGGGGAGCCCTACATCATCAGAGTGTCTGTGACCAGCGTGCAGCCATGGCGGCAAAGCTGGGCTATAGATCATTGTGGAGCAGGGGTTTCCACCCCCTGCAGTTGTGGCTTTGTGGGCTTCGAAGTGGCAAGCGTCCTCCAGGGAGCACGCGTCAAGGGGATGGACAGCAATGTGCCACGTCTGGGGCTTCGAGTGACAATGGAATGCGTGCTGCATGTTCCCTCTAGGACACAAGGCTCATGAGAAGAGAGTGGTCCCTGCAGAGCTAATGGAAACCCCTGGGGGACCACACGTGGGGGATCCATTCCCCAGCTTCATTTTAGGGCAGCCCCTAGGGGGCCCTGCCCCAGCCCACATCCCTGGGCTGTCCCCCTTTAACACATTCTTAGCCTTGTCATCGGTTTTCTCACATAGTCCAACAACTGGGGACTCTTGCCTAATGACGCCGGGCAGTGTTCTGAGCTCCCCTAGGGCCCCCGGCAGCCTTCCCCGGAGCGCTCGGGTGGGCGCTGCCTCTTAGAGTGGCTTGCAATGCCTTAGGGCACCGTGGGCCAGCTTTTCTGGCCTTCCTTGGGGATTCCCTGGATGCCCTTCTTTGAAGCAGAAGGTTTCAGGCAGGACCCAAGACTCTGTGGCAGAAGCTTCCCCGCCAGGAGCCAAAAAGGCTCCGTCCTTACCGGATTCATGTCCACCCGAAAGGAGCCTGCACGAGGCCGATAAGTCATAATCCAGAGAGGTGATGACAGTCATCTCCATGTCCATTGATTAATGAAAACAGGGCTAGTTGGACACAGAGTAGATGGTTATAAATGGTGCTGTCAGGGAAAAATAATTATTGTATTAATAAGGAAACGGTTCAAAAACAGGCTCTAAAAAAGAGAACTGGCAACTTAGCATCTCCGTGGGCTGGTGTGGCGGACTCGTGGAGATGCGGGGGGCACTTGGGCCACCCCTTTGCTCTCCAGACCCCAGCCTCCGCCCCGCCGTGCCCGAGCCCACGCCCCCGGGTGTCCGCGCCTGGGGGTGTGTGTGGACGCGGTCGGCCTGACCCGGCTCTCGCGGGATGCCGCCGTCCGCTGGGGTTGTTTGCAGGCATCCGGGACCACTTCCAGCAGGAACGGGGAAAAACGAGCATATCTTATTGTACCTGAAACACTCTATGATATGTACTAAATATTATGACTACTCGGGGCTTTGCAATAATTGATTCACCCACACAGCCATTTAGTCTGCGAGCTGTTCGTTTTACAAATTCTACAATCTTTTAGAAATTCTTTCAGTGCGGAAGATTGCTGCCTGGCCTCAGATTCATTATGGTGATTGAATCCTCTTCAATAGAGAACGGTTTAAAGAGAGCACATGCCCGTGTGTCTCACTCAGAGTGAAGGCACATAGGTTAAAAGCTTGTCTGGGTGGCATAATTCACTGCTGCTATGCCAAACAATCACGTCTTATTGTGACCTTCATAAGATACAAAAAGGCAACAGGATGGAGCTCGGCTTTTTTTTAAACCCACTCACAGATTTAGCTTCCCAACATCTGAAGCTTGGAGAATTCCTAATTAAATAACCAATTAATAATGTAGAATAGAAAAAGCTATTTTTTTTCCTGAAATGCAAAATCATAATTAATCAGAGTACAAAAAGCTGCCTGTCTTTATATCAGAAAAATATAGACTAGGTATTTAAATATTCCACCACACCTGAACCCTGGCCATCCGTCATTGTTATGACTTAAAACATCTCAGACTAAATTAGGTTTTGTTTGTACAGAGCAGTGAAAGTCAGATGGCTTGAATGACAAAATTAGAACATGCTCAAATCACTGAGACAAAACCGCATAAAGAGAAAGATGTGCAGGAAAAGGCTACCAGTGTGGAGCAGAAATCTTCCACTGATTTTTTTTTTTTTAAACGTATTCTTTCCCACTCACCCCAACCAATCGGTGTAAGTATAAATTCCTGGCCCCCAAGCAGACATTCCAGGAAAAAAAAATTTTATCCCTGCCCCCTTGTTAATTGTCCCAACTAGCAAGCCAGGCTGTTGGAGGAGGCGCCTCCTCCCCTCCACTCCCCGCCGAGCTCCCTGCCTCCGGCTGGCCCGGGTGCCATTTACCCCTGCGGCACCGGCCCGCCCACCGCTCCACCGCCCAGCCCGCGGCCGGCTCCCCGCCCACCAATTACTGTCAGCAAGACAGGCAGGAGCCACTAATGATCTAAGGTCCCCCCACCCCTCCGCACTCTGCACCTCTGGCACATTTATATTTTAAAAGAAAAGCTTGCTTTTATACTTTGTGCCACCTCCACAATTTATACTTTGCCCATGAAATACCCAGAACCGGGGAGTAAATTTTCCAAGGGAGAAATGTACAAAACCACTTTCATTGATTGACTAGATCAGCAGACGGCCGCCACCAGCCGGGAAATTGAGGCTCACGTCGGGTGCCGTGGGCCCAGGGTCGCCCCGGGGTCCCCCAGTCACGTGCTGGAATGTGCCAGGCGCGTGCCGTCACCTTGTTTTCTGAACGTGGCACTCATTTTCTTGCCTTCAAGCCTTTGCTCCTGCTGATGGAGGTGAACATAGGAACCCAGCTGATCATCAAGAGGTGGCCCAGTTGTCATTCTCTGAGGACATCTTCCTGGCCCACCCGGTCAAAATTGACGTCTCTGGCTTTGGGGTGCCAGCACCCCATCACCTTCTCCCTTGTGTTCCTGGGTGCGAACACTGCCCCGGCTCTCACTGGCCACCAGCTTGTGCTCCTGGGAGGTGAGGCTCTGAGCCCCTGCTGAGGAGGATGTGGTCAGGTGACTGTGGGACAAGGCCTGCCAAGGCTTGTTTCAGAGGGACCCTCACCTTGGCCCCAGAAGCCACCAATCTCTGTCTCTGGCGTTCTGTCCAAACCCACCATCACAGATCTCCTTCAATATATAATTTGCTGTTATCGTGCAATAAATAATTTTTGGTGATAGTTTTACTGTAAGACTTCATGCGGTGTTTTTTTATTGACAAAACCACTATGAATCAACATACATGAACACAATAAAAATGTGAGAAATATTTGCATTACGGCAGGGGTTTTGTCAATAGGGCAGTTCATTGATCTCTGCTCCTCTTTGGGGCTCCGTGAGCAGAGCGGGTTTCAGAACTGTGCTGCTCTGGAAGAGCACCCAGGTGCCACTCCCTGCCGCGCTCCCTGGTCCTTCCCTGATGACCCGCCCTGGGGGCAGAGGTTGCGGAGTGGAGGGGGTGCTGGTACAGAGCTCACTTAATCCAATCCTTCCTGCCTGCCTGCCTGCATCCCTCCCTCCTTCCATCAGTCAACCAAGCAGAGTCTGCCAGGTGATGAACCAGGTGCTGTGTCCTGGGAACAGAGGAGGGCCAGACTCCAGCCAGCTCACCGAGTGCTCCCCTCCTGGTGGAGGGGACACACCTGTCTCACTTGCCCCTCACGCTCCCTATCTGAATGCCTCAACAGGCCAGTCCTGGGCTGTGTCCAGGGACCCACCTCAGCTCCTGCTTTCCAAGTCTTCATGGTCCTGCAGGGTGGACGGCAGAGGTTGCACACATAAATAGTAAGGAGTCTGAGGGATCCACCCCCCAACTCCTTGGAATGGCCAGAAGGGGGTCTGACCTCACTCTGAGCAACGGCTTTCTGCAGAAGCATCTGAGCCAGGGGCAAAGGGCAGGGAGTTGGCCAGGCCAGGAGCTGAAAGGCATCCTGGCAGGCAGAGCAGCCTGGGAGGGAGCCCAGCGCATTCGAGGAGCTGAGAGGAAGCCCAAGTGGCCGGGAGGAGGCTGGGGTGAGGGGTGGCAGAGTAGGGCCTGGAAGCTTCCCAGAAAAGACACTGGGGGGCTGGGAGGGTGCTGGGAGCTATCATGATGTGATGCTCGGTAACTGTGCCACCACCCCCCCTACTGCAACTGCAGTGGTCATGGCCATGTCACCTCTAGAATCCCTCAGGTCTTACCCCTCCACTTTCCCCACCTGCTCCCTCAGCTCCCAAGTGCCCTCCAGCCCTCGGTGGGAGCCCAGCAGGACTGGCTCTGCCCACTCAGGCCTCCACACTCCTTACCTGTGTCTCCTGAGTCGCAGGCCTGCCCAGCGCTCACCCACCCAGCCGGCAGGGACCCCACCACACAGCCCCTGCAGTGGCCTTGCCTCATTCCCGCCACCCCCATCTAAGTCCTGCCATCCTCTGTGGAGGCCCAACAGAGCTGACCTCCAGCAAGCCCTCCTGGATTGTGCCGCACTGGTGTCTCTGGACTCCATGCTCTGTCTTGCTCAGCCCAGGTTTCTCGGTAAGATCTGGGGTTCCTGGTTGTGGGTTCCAAGCTTGGCTCCACCTCTCGGAGAGAAAGGATGGGACTGAGCAGTCACAGAATTGCGGGCTTCGGAGCCAGGCCTGTGAAGAGTTCGGTCCGGGAGGGCGTGGGGAGGCCTGTGGCCAGCAGCGTGGATCCCTGCCTGCCTAGGGCCACCAGACGGCCCCCCCCGCCCCCCGCTTCTTGTGTCTCTTTGAGTGACTCTGCTTGCCGAAGCAAAGGCATCCGGGGGCTGCCCATTAATGGCTCCGTGTCGAAAGGGACACAGGGCCACCTAGGCCTGGAGGTCTCAGCGAGGAGCCAGTTGCAAGGCAGGGAGAGCCCAGCGTCCCCCTACTCTGGTCCCCTCCAAGTGCCAGCCGACCGAGGGCACCCCCCCTCCCAGAAGCCCTGCCAGGCCCCTGCGTCATCCAGCCCCTGGCCCTCCCCGGCTCCCTCCCACACCATCCTGTCCTTCCTCTCTGGCAGGGATCACTGTCCAGCTCAGTGGTTTACTTGTTTGAGGGCCGTGTTCCTCCAAGCCCACTCAGAGCTCCAGGGAGCAGGGTCCAGGGACCTTCCTAGCAGGGGGAGCGGGAGGGGGGCAGTGTGTTAGCTCGTCAGAAGGCAGAGGACAAAGTGGCACGTGCATGGCAAATGGAAAGAGTCGGTTGTGCCGGGCAGGGAGGGGTGCTGTTGGATGGCGGGTGGGCTCCGGTCCCTCCAGCCTGTCCTGTCTGACTCAGCAATGTTGCACTGACGCCGAGGGCTGCCCTGGCCCAGGTGCCAGCCGGCCTCACCGAAGCGGGGGCACTCTTTCCAGAACCTGCCAGTCACCGCACATGCCGAGGGTAGCCGGCCCTTTCCCGGTCCCCAGCACCTTGGCCGGGGTCCGCTGACACCCTGGAGCTGGCCAGACAAGCGGGGTTTCCCTTTAAGGGTGCCGCCTGCAGCCTCCACGGCTGCCCTGCCCCGCCCCCACCAGCATGGCACCTGCCACGTGGCACCTGCCCAGGGTGCCGGCTGTGCTCCCGCCGTCCTCCTGACGTCAGCCGAGGGGACGGTCGCCATCCCCTCCACCACACGTTGCTCACAAAGTGTAGGCCAAAGGCAGGTGTCCAGTTGCTGCGGGTGAGGAAGAGAAATAATTTGGTTTCTAAATCAGGACTCAGCACCCAGGGACGGATCCCTGAAGGGCTATGGAGCGGCTGCTCCTGCAAATGGGGGGGTGGCCTAGGCCCCCGCCCCCAGGGGACTTTAGGGGCTCCCCTCAGCTCTGGCCCCTGGTACTGAAAGCCCTGAGAAAAAGCCATCTGAAAATTAGGATTCTGCGTCGGCCTGTCAGTCCCCAGAAGCACACAGCCTTTCATTAAAATCCGCCTGACATTTCTGTTATGCTCAGAAATCCCGAAGATATGCCAAGCGCCTGCTATTTGCCATCACATCCGCCTGGGAAGCTGCAGGGCCGCCAAGCCCATTGTGCTGAGCTCCCCCCAGGAGGTGGGCGGCCGGCTGTGCAGGGCCCTGGCAGGGGCGCGGGCCGGGCCGCTCGCGGGGGGTGGCGGGGGTGCCCGAGAGATGGCGGGGGGGCTCCCGGGCCTCGGGGTCGTGCCCTCCGGGGGCCGCATTCCACGAGGGGCTCCAAGGACAGGAAAGTTCCTGCAGAAATGACGAGGGCCTGCTGCTGCACGGGGCGGGCCTGCAGGGAGTCCCCCAACCCCGGCCCCGTGCCAGGGCCGCGGGGGCTGAGGGGCTGCGGGGGGCGGGATGTGGGAGATGGGTGACAGGGCGGCCTGGTGCCGAGGAGGAGGAGGCGGGCAGGCGCTGTCGATATTGGGCATTGACCCGGGTGTCTCTGAGGGAGGGCCTGTCATTTGGCCAGCGTGCCAGGAGTAAATGTGCCCGAAAGGTCGCAGAGACCATAGAATGTGTGATCTGAAAATGCAGCCATCCCGAGAAGGCAGGGCAAGCCCTGGGACGAGAGGGAAGGAGCACACTGTCGAGCCGGGGAGATGGCCACCTCTTGGCTCTGACGCCGAGGGCCACGAGGGTTCGGGGGACAAATCACACTCCTGCACAGAAGTGCGCGCCTACCCCAGATAAGTATGGGGTAGCAGGAGGAGGGGGAGGGGAGAGGGCAGTGTCGGGGTTGAGGCGGCCAGCCAGACTTCCTGTGGGACTGGCTATTGCACTCGGGATCAAAGAAAGCAATGGCCATTTGGGAGGGCCCAGATCCCAGAGGACGGGAGTGATGCTGGCCCTGGGATCTGTTATGGTTCCAGGAGTCTGGCTGCAAGTGACACAAACCCAACTTTGGGCCTTCACCAAAAAGGGGACTATATTGGTTCATGCTGCCTTCAGGCATGGCTGGATCAAGGCTCCTGAACAGTGAAACTAAGGTTCTGTTTTTCCTGAACATTCTTAGCTCTGCTTTCCTCTGTGAGAATGGCTTCATTCTCACCAGCAGCAGATTCTATCACCTTAGCAACCCAAGGACAATTGCTCCGGTAAAAGTCACATGGGTCCTTCCCTGAGCCAGTCACCGGCCAGGGTGATGTGGTGCTCTGATTGGTTAATCCTGGGTCATGGAACCTCCCACCCACAGAGCATGAACTGTTACCTGAAGAAGAGGAATGATGGAGGGTTGGGGGTTGGAGGTGGGGAGGGGGCTTCCCCAAAGCAGGTCACACATTTGTCATGCCTGAGTTTTTACACTTGTCCTGGAAATCTTACTCTTCCCAAGGCCCTCCAGCCTCATGCAATCAGTCCTAATGAAGCCATAATTATTGCACATCCTCCTGAGCCAGGCTGGGCCTGGGGGATAGAAATGAAGAAGCAGGTGGAGCCAGCCACTGGGCTTTCACCCAAGGACACCACTTAGAGGTGCTAGGACAGGGAGATAGCTAAGAGGAGGTGATGGGGCCACGTTAGCTGACGTCTGCAGCAGTCAGGACAGGCTTCCGGGAGGAGCTAAGGGGTGGGAGCACCAGCTAGGTCCTGGTAGGTGGACAGAGTTGGGCGGAGAGTCCCATTTTCAATCTTCCCAAACATTTCCTCTTGCACAACCTGGGCTCCTGGCTGAGACCTTCACCTGGAGCCCAGGTGCAGCCACGTGGCTGATAGGAAGACTCAGAGAAGCACTGTGGAGCTTGGAGTTAGATGACAGTCAGCTTTCCCACCAAGGGCGATGGTGGGTTTTTACAAGGATGGCTACCAACAGAGCTGCTATGCACCCACAGGGTGTTGGGTCCCGCTCTGCACCGCACCCTCCCACTCTTTGCAGGATGAGCCAGGAGATAGCATTTTGTCTGTTTTAGATGGGTAGCAAACAGCAGCTCAGGGACCTCAGAAGCACGCCTCACGGGCTGGAGCAACCACCCTGAGTGTACTGCAGGCCAGGAGAAGAGAGATTTCCAAGAGGGGAGGAGCATGGGGTGCTAGTGTCCCCCAGCATGGCAGGATGGCGGTGAATAAGATATGGAAGTGTGTAGGGAGCAAAGATAGTGGATCCAACCTGGTGGAGCAGAGGGATCCTGGAGGACAAGAGGGGAGGACAGGCTGTGGAATGGCCAGACTTGGAATGCTGGGTGAAGGTACAGGCTGCATCCTATTGCTCACAGAGCAAAGGAGTGAAAAGATAAAGCAAGAAGAGGAGTCTGGCTGAGTTTACTGACTTCCTCCCTCCCCCTCCCCACCCACCCATCCACCCCTCCATCCACTATCCACCCACCCATCCACCCCTCCATCCACTATCCATCCATCCATCCATCCCTCCATCCACTATCCACCCACCCATCCACCCCTCCATCCACTATCCATCCATCCATCCACCCCTCCATCCACTATCCATCCATCCATCCACCCCTCCATCCACTATCCATCCATCCATCCCTCCATCCACTATCCATCCACCCATCCACCCCTCCATCCACTATCCATCCATCCACCCACCCCTCCATCCTCTATCCATCCATCCACCCCTCCATCCACTATCCATCCACCCATCCACCCCTCCATCCACCATCCATCCACCCATCCCTCCATCCACTATCCATCCATCCATCCACCCCTCCATCCACTATCCACCCACCC